>NC_133340.1:1029922-1363255 GCF_030506205.2 Paramisgurnus dabryanus
GCAATCGAACTCTGGTGCGGACCAAACAAGCAGACAGAGACCCCCTTCAAGAGGTGGTCTCGGTACGCTTTCAAACGAACTCTAGAGTGGTTCGTTTGTGGTAAGACCACAATCCGAGAATTAACCGACCTAACTGCAAAAGAACTGCATATTTTGGACTAAACCAGCTGCCGTAGTCAGCTGCGCAGTGCATTATGCACAATGACAGATCACGGACATACCTGGACTTGCGAGGAAGTGCGGGCGGAGCCTCAGAAATTTGGTGTCTTCGCCGTTTGTAGTGCATTAAAACATTGTTTTCAAGCCGCATCCGTGATTCACTCTGAAAATGAACGGTTTGTCTAGAGTGCTGTATACAAACTATGTATAACAACCGCGGAGACATAATTACAGCACGCAGTCATATGTCCACGGTGGCTGCTGTATTAGCCTTCTTTTTGTTTACTTCCGAGGATCCGTTGGAATTTCATGCACGTTGATTCTGACCAATCGAGAAGCAGTTTAGGAAATGCCTTCAAATACATGTGGCCAATGAGTGATGTTGATCTTATCACATGACAGAATTTTTTTCGTTTCAACTGGTGCTGTTTTCATGTTGTAGGGGCCATTCACATGTCGCGCCTAAAAACGCGTGGAAAACGCTAGACACCTAGGTTATTGTCACATGACCTACACGCTGCGCTTGTGTCATTCTGAAAAGTTAAAATGTTTTTGAACAGCCTGGAAAAAACGAGCGCGTTGCACTGCGTGCGAATCGCGACCGCGGCGCTTCCAGAGCGCACATACTTACCATTTTCCCTTCATTCATCGCGTCAAGGCTGTCTTTTGCGATGTGTTCATTGCGTGAGTTCATATCGCGATGACGATGAAAATTCGATGTAACGTTCAGCCCTAGTCCGCTGCTTATCTTGTTGGTAAACATGCTGCACACCATTTTGTAAATGTAACAGGGGTGCAATAATATACTGTGATACACCCTTGCCCATATTGAATTTTAAATCGCAAAGGCGATACTACGCACAGCTCTTTCGTGTACTGGCTTTTTGATCCTTAGGAAGTCCTTATCAATCTAAACTTTTTTCCACTTGTGATCCGTTCGACTAAAATGCATCTTAATACCAGGTGTAAACAGGGCCTTATAGTACTTTATAGTTGTTTGTCATTCATATTGAATTGCCAGATGTTGGTCTGATGTCCGACTCCGAAATACTGATTAACCTAAAGTAACGAACAAAAACCGGTTGATTCTTGAATGTTAATACAGATGTTTTTATTTAGGCTTTTTATTGTCGAATGACTTACTAATACTGTTGTCTTTCTCTTTCAAGTGTGACTGTCCTTCGGTCAGTGAGAGTTGAGTACAGCAGCTGTTTACAGTGCATTTTTAATTGGATTTCGTGTAGTGGTCTACCTTCCGGCAATCCAATTAAATTATTATTATAAAAGCTGTTTTGTCTGGGTAGACTATACCATACACACGGAAAATCTTATGTTATCATGCGGTTTCAAACCGGCTTTGTCACGATCGACAGATTGATGGTCAGACTCAATTGTAGTTAATATAATTTTGCGGATACTTTCTATTGCATCCTGTGATCTAATGATTTCATCATTTGCTGAGGCTGTCTGTTCTGGAAGCCATTACAGGTTTTTGTCAGTGATTGTTTTTTGGCCCACTGTGGTCTATAAATTTGACAGAGGACATTACATTCTCTCTTGTCATATTTGCACACAGCAATTTTCTCTCGGGTTTTATGTCATCCATATACGGACATCCTGCAGTCTGTGAATGTAGAAACTAGAGGAAAACTGTTTGTATTTGAATATTAAAGATTTATACCGCTGATTTTCTGGCCATTTACGCTGTTGCATATTGTACCATTTAAACAGCAGGGTGTCCCAGGGTTCCAGCTGAAGACATGACCTCATACTGGGCTGGTTGGGATGGACAAGTTGACGCCTAGCATGGAGTCAGACATGCTTCTTTGCAGTGGATTAATAAAATAAACCATGTTTATCATCAAATTAGTTAGCTTGTCCACCAGTCCATTCCCATGCACAGGCTTTCATGTATCCAGATTGATTCCAGTTACAGTAATGTAAAATTTTGAGTAACAACATTAGCACTGACATAAGATTTCTCAACTGTCAGCAAACTAGCAGTGGATACCTTGTAAGATCTGTGTGTTTAAGCGAAGCAGACAACTACTGTTTTAATCCTCTTGGGCACTGTCCCTATCCATCACGGCATCCTGCTGTTTCCAGTATGCAAACTATACCCAAACTAGCACGCCCTCACTCGCCATCTGTTCTCCCACTAATTTTCCTTTCCTTTCCAATCTCCCTCTCTGTAATATCTTTTGTGACATTAATCTGTTATTTTCTGTCTTGATCATGGAAGCCATGGTGCAGCCATCACTTCTTTGTTCTTTTCTTCTCCTTTTAGTCCTGTGAATTTTTAAGCAATTCTTCAACAGTTAATTTCAGGCACCTCACAGTTTCTTTTGTCTTCTGTCTTTTCAGCCTTGTTTACACCTGCTAATAAGATATGTTTCAGGAAATCTGATTGAGATTGAAGTGAATTTTTGTAGCACAGAGTTCCTTATTGGGTAGAGCATTGCGCAAATGTCATGGGTTCAATGCCCATTGAACACGCATACCCAAAATAAAAAAATTTGGCTGAAATTAAAAGCTCCCCTTTGGACAAAAGCATCTGCCACATGCATATAAGAGGCTGTTTACACTTGATATTAACATGCGTTTTCGTCGATCGGATCACAAGTGGACGACGTTAATGCCAGGTGTAAACGGTGTTCAAAACGTTTTGAATGCATCCACTCTCGACCACTTTCAACCACATCCAGAGGTAGTCGAAACCACTTTCGATCAGATCGCTTTGGAGTTGCGGAACGCAAATGTGGTTGAATGTGTTCGAACAGCCACACGCGACCGCCTTCTCTCCGCCCATTTATCTAATCTGAGGTACTAAACACAAGTTTTACGTCTTTTTTTGACTTCTGGCGTGAACATACGGTGAACAGTGCTATTTTTAACCTTTCATTGATAAAACTACTGCGGGTGTTCTTCGTAGTTTCGTTTTGAAAGTGTAAAAGTTGCGCGATTCTATTTCATCAATTGCGCTGAAAATTCATTGAAAGCTCCAACATATAAACGTACAAAACACTGTGCAGCATGTATACTTGCTAAACAAGCAGCGGACTCCGACATAATATTAGTTTGCGTCCATATAAACTTATAGATACTCCCGCTCACGTTTGAATGACAGCAGAGAGACTCACCCACCGTCTCACGGACCGTCCCCTAACAGTATTCCAGACAGAAGCGGTCGAAAGTGGACAAAAGAGACGGATTTTAATACCAGGTGTAAACGTAATGTGTCTCTCTCGTCCACTTGTGATCCGATCAATGAAAACACATCTTAATACCAAGTGTAAACATCCCCTAAATCAAGGTGATTAGTTCACTCACAAGCAGTAGTGTAGCATAGCGTCAATGCTAATGCATTGTGATTTGTCATCAGTTGACTGAACACCATCAGGAATGTTTTTGTCACTGGTTTGTCTCACCAGATTACTTGTCATTCGCTTATCCTGACATGCATCTTAATACCCGGTGTAAATGGTGCCTAATGTGTCTGATGATGTTTTGGTAGCTATTTTCTAGCTCTGCCCAGCCACCGTTAGCATGGTGCATGAAACACAATGGGAAATCCCCTCTCTAAATCCTTACACTACCCATGCCAAAATTAAACCCTGCTGGGTCATTAAGCCCCATTCACACCCTATATTTACACAGCGCATACATTTGCTTGTCTGAAGCTAATCCTGTTGGATGAGAGTGCCAAGGGTCGTTTGCTCCAGCAGGGCTGTCAGGTTTCTTCCTGATTATCTGCATCGTTACTACCATTTCACACTCCCAGTGCTGTTTCACACGTTATCTCTGCCCCACACACACACAATACTGACCCACTACCCTCCCCTACACCTGTCCAGTAACCATTAAGCAATACACACCACACTGTTAATAGTGACTGAAGACTTTAGCTTAAGATAAGAACTGAAACCTGCTTTAGGAGGCAAATATATCTCAACTTTTACACCTGGTATTACAATGCGTAAAATTTTACTTTTGGGGTTAACAAACCCTTAATCATTAATCACTTATCCCCCGTGTTCTAAACCACCAAGTCCTGTGATTGTCTTCAGAACACATTTTTTTTTTCATTTATACCAGCTGTTTATGTATTGTTTGCATAATTGCTAAAATAAAATGGAAAAACATTGCCAACTACGTCAGGAGGTCACGTCAGCAGCATGCGCCGGCCGTAGTCAGCTCGTGAATGTGCACTGAGTGTCCATGGAGGAGAACAAATTGTTAAATAAAATCTTTTGTATTTTTTTTTGTCTGAGGAAGATCTAGTGATCGAAACCACACAATAAATATTTTTATCTTTTTAAAAGTTAACAGTGTGCCGGATACCCTTTGTTTTTATATATGGTTGGACTTCATTGTCTCTCTATCTTATGCACCTATCCGGTACTAGCAGGTGTGTGACATTGTTCTTCTTTTATCAAAAATATCTAAAGATGTGTTCTGAAGACAATCAAATGATTTGGCGGTTTAGAACGACATGGAGTAAGTGATTATGATAAAATTGTAATTTTGTGATGAGATAACCTTTTGAAAGGTTATGGCACTTCAGGCAAATCATTAAACAAATTAGGACAAAGCGACACCGAGCTATCTTTGGGTTTTATGTAGTTTTCGTTTCATACAAATGTGACCTTCGCCACCATGACACCAGCACTGCCTAGACTGGACAAACCGCTTCCATAGTAAATACTTTTTTTCGCATTAACATGTAATCGATAGGGAACGAGAAAGCATAAACGGAACGGGATGCTGCAAAAAATCTGTCACGGGACAAAGGTGAGGGACTGCTATTTAAAGGCACCTCTTTGCACTGATTGGTTGGATCACATGACCATGCTCCTCCCGAACTTTGTTAAATAAACTTCATATAAAAACGTCTTTCATCCACCACCATCTTGTGACTCTTCTTTTCGGTTAAGTATCAGTTTTTGTACCAGTACAAATTTTTTAAAGTATCATTTTGGCACCGGTATCGTAAAGTCCCCAGCGAAACCCATCCCTAGCTACGACACAGTGTTTTGAGTTGTTATTGTGAAATCTTTGGTACAAATTGGCAGTATTACTTAGGGGTGGGCCGGTTTGTTTGTTTTTTTACCGCGGTCGGTAATCAACAAATTCCCGCGGTTTTGCGGTTTATTGGCAAGACAACGAGTTAAATAACATGATTTATTTATCTTCAATACAAAACACGTGCAAATTAATTAAGGAACATGTAAAGTGAATATTATTTCTTTCCACATTTCTTCAATTTCAACATTCAACAACTTGAACAATTAATATTATCAGTTAAAATGTTAACGCATTGTGCGTGTCCACACGTCCTACAGACATTTCGCCACTTTTCTATACTTAATTTGTTAATAGCCTGTAAATGACGCAAATTATTGCTGCCCTGACGGTCTGGTAAAATAACCATTTGTATGAGAAATCACTTGTACTGCATATGTGTCCGTGCTTGAGTATAGCTGGGTAGCTGTACTGAGATGCGTGTGTGTGCGCAAGATGACGCGGTCCGTCTGTCTCGCGCGCGCCCGGGCAGTCCGCGTCTGTCTTGCACGCGCCTGGGCAGTCCGCCTCTGTTGCGCGTGCTCGGACAGAATTGCTTCTGTCCTTGACCCTTACCTAAACATCTGTCTTTTTCCATAAACAGAGAAAGAAGACGCAAAAGCAAAACTTTTTTAAATGTGTCCTGCAATCTAACCTCTTTGGATATTAATCCTCGGACTGATCGCGTGCTCTTTATGTTGCGTGAAAATTTGATAATGTATGAAACCTGATTCTGTTGTTGATCTGTTGCGGTTGTTTGCACGTTCAAATTAGATAAAATGTTTGTATTACTTTACTTTTAACGAGTGACAGACAACGTCACCTGTATTTCTACTCCATGACAATTTAATATTAAAATCATATCAGTTAATGTTCAGTTAACAAGTTGCGGTTGTTAACAAGCTGCGTGTATAACATCCCCACATATACACACAAGTGCAGACCAATGTTTCAAGTGTTTTTTTTTTCTGCGGGTGACCGTTATGACGGTGAGGAGCTCAGTCCCGCGGCATGGGTCACGTGTCCGCGGTATGGCGGTAATCCGGTTACCGCCCCAGGCCTAGTATTACTAACATTAGGCCTAAATCATATGGTGCACATTATTCCTGTAGTACAATTCGTAGAACGTTGTGTTAGCAAAGTCATCGGTTCAATCCCACAGAACACACCAATTAGATGAAATGCATTTTAAGTCACTTTGGTTTTTTTAAAAGTCATATAGTGTAGCAAAGTTTCACAGAGTTGGAGAAAAGCAAAACACATTCTCTGGAAACGATTTTTATTACTGTGAAGTTCCAGTGAGTGCATTCAAGAATTTTCCGCTTCCTGTGAGCAGCATATTTCACACAAGTTGCTTTCACTCACACAGTTGTGGGTGTTGTGATTTCCTGTCACATATCCATTTTAAGGAGTGTAGTATGCTCGTAAACACGCTGCAAATTTCCTTAAAAAATATGGGAATTGAGATTCGCTCAGATATCTCTTAAATCACGTGCTAAAATCCCCATTAGACAACACATCTCTGACCAACAATTAAACCTGACATAAACTGTATCAAATCTTGTTTCTTAAGCCTAAATTGTGCTAAAAATACCTTTTTTTTTAAGGTCATATCAGCTACTGTGCATGTGCGCAAATTGGCAAGCACCTCACATGACTTCGTATAGAGTCCCTCCCCCAGAGATCATCAGTCTTTAATCACTAGACTTGTTTGACTTCATGCAGTGCCGCAAGAATCGACAACCAGATGACGTCAAAGTAGCGAGAGAGCGATTCGCGAAATCATACAGAGGAGTTTGCGATTTAAAGGCAAACTCCTCTGTATGATTTCGCGAATCGCTCTCTCGCTACTTTGACGTCATCTGGCTGTCGGTTCTTGCAGCGCTGCACGAACTCGAACAAGCCTAATTATTAGTTCTTTGGAAAGCGGGACTTCTTTCACCAGTGTGGCCATATTGAGTGTTGCATTGAGCACTGCTATAGAGGGACAATCTTGTTATATCTATTATATTTGGTCGGGTGGAGTTCTGAAAGTTCATGCCTTCAATATACATAGCTTAAAGTGGACAGAGAATGAAAAATTATTTTTACCTTGTCTTTGTTGAATAATGGTAGTCTACCCGCATTCACTAACATACAAAAAGTGCTAAACATGCTAAACATCTCAGTATCATAGAAATTCCTCTTTTAGAAATGTCAGCCAGAAAACGGCCCAATCTGAAAAACTGATGCTTATGACATCACAGGCATCTAACTGCCCCTCCACTTTAAAATAATTGGCTACATTTTTTGAGTGGCAGCAAAGTCAGCCAATCAGAAATGAGATTGCAAGTTAAGCCAGTAGGGGGAGCCAAATTGGTGCAAAACCACTTGTTTAAAATCCCCCACCCTAATAGAGCTATCTGAGAGCGGTTTTTAGGAAGCTTCTAGGGCATTACAGACCCAAACAAAAATTTTTTTGTCTACATGTCACATCACAGAACAAGGAAAAATACTCTGTTCAATCATTCTATATCACCTTTATATTCTATATAAATGACTCGTCTGCAGACATTGGCATGACAACTTTTACTATTGCTATAAGATCAGTCTTATACATGGGAATGAAGTAGTCGACTGTAATGTGGAGGCAGTAAAATAAGAGGAGTATGTTGATAGACAGCAGTAATGTTTGTATGGGTTAGTTTTCTACTTGGAGTGTGCGTGCCAAGGGCTGTTGTAAAATCAATGCCTTGTATGGACACATTGAGGGGTATGTGTCCTCTCTCGCTCTCTCTTTCTGTCTTTCTCACTTCTCTGTTGGTGTGCCATTTGATGTTTTTCTTATCCAGTCTTTGCAATAGTTGCCATTTCTAGGTCAAGGTAACATATTATGAGTTGAATGTAAAATTACAGTTAAAACCAGCCAACAATTAAAGCGGAGCGCACATATATTTGTTAAGTGAAGGTCCTGCTTCTTTCTCCTGTTACAAGAATGCAGGATGTGGCCAGCTGCAGCTGCATGCAAATAGTTGCATGTCTCTCAATGGCAGTTGGTTATGGCTCGGTCCTGAGGAACTGGAGGCCCCGTGCAGGAATCTGGGTTTGCAAGTACCCTTTATCTGGTCCTGCCAGTTGTATATCAAATAGTTTTCTGACGCACATTCTCCTGTTTTGATTACTTGTAAATCTGCATTCAAGTACTTTAATCTAAACAGTAGTTTTAAAGGGATAGTTTGGCCAAAAATGAAATTAAACCCATGATTTACTCACCCCCAAGCTGTCCGAGTTGCATATGTCCATCGTTTTTCAGACAAACACATTTTCGGATATTTTAGAAAATGTTTTAGATCTTTCAGTTGATTAAATGTAATGTTACGGGGTCCACGACCTTCAAGTCAAAAAAAAGTGCGTCCATACTTCACAAAATAAATCCAAACTGCTCCAGGATGATAAACAAAGGTCTTCTGAGGGTAATCTGCGCGGTGTTGTTGTAGAAATATTTAAAACTTTATTAACGTAAATAAATACCTTCCGGTAGCGCCGCCATCTTAGTAGCGTCTGCATTTAGGATGAGAGCTTACGCAACCTACGGAGGCTACTCTGCTGCTTTTCTGTGCCCCCGCCCTCCGAATTTGTCATACGTCACTAAGAAAAGTGCGTACACTACACTAATACTCTCTCCTGAATACAGAGGAGTCTAAGATGACGGCGCTACCGGAAGGTATTTATTTTCGTTAATAAAGTTTTAAATATGGATATTTCTACAACAACACCGCACGGATTACCCTCAGAAGACCTTTGTTTATCATCCTGGAGCCGTTTGGATTTAATTTCTGAAGGATGGACGCACTTTTTTTGGACTTGAAGGTCGCGGACTATGGGTGGACCCCGTAACATTACATTTAATCAATTGAAAGATCTAAAACGTTTTCTAAAATATCCAAAAATGTGTCTGTCTGAAAAACGATGGACATATGCAACTCGGACAGCTTGGGGGTGAGTAAATCATGCGTTTAATATCATTTTTGGCCGAACTATCCCTTTAAGTTTTAGATTCTGGTATCGAAACAATCTCACCACTATATTGGGAATTAGGAAAGTCATCTCAAATGTACTGCGCTAGCCAAGCAACTGCCATTGATTGGATGGAAGTACTAACATATATTGCTTTCTCTGGGTCCATCATAGACATTAAAGGGACACTCCACTTTTTTGAAAATAGGCTCATTTTTCAGCTCATTTTTCAGCTCATTTTAATTTTTACAGTTTTGGAATCCATTCAGCCGATCTCTGGGTCTGGTGGTGCCACTTTTAGAATAGTTTAGCACAATCCATTAAATCTGATTAGACCATTAGCATCCCTGCTAAAAGAGTTTTGATATTTTTCCTATTTAAAACTTATTTAAAATGGCTGTACCAGGCGCATTTATATTACACACACCCGAAAATAAAAATAAACAATCCCCTTGGTTACTTTCAATAGCAGGGGACTACTTTTGGGCACTGCGTGATATCATTCCGCCTCCTACAGCCATGTTACGGCAGAAAAGTCCTTGATTATTACGCTAGAATGAGAGTATAGTTCCTATCCATATCTGCCTAGAAAATCACAACTTTACATTTTCCGTCTGTTTTAGTACACAATGTAACTACAGAAGAGTCAAGTTTTAAATAGGAAAAATATCCAAACTCTTTGGTTATTTTTGACCGTGATGCTAATGGTCTAATCAGATTCAATGGATTGTGCTAAGCTATGCTAAAAATGGTAATGCCAGACCCGGAGATCAGCTGAATGGATTCCAAAACGGTAAGAATCAAATGTTTAACTCTAGGGAAGCTGAAAAATGAGCCTACTTTCAAAAAAGGTGAAGTGTCCCTTTAAAGTTGAATGTTGGAACTAGAGATGTTCATATTGACTGGTTACCAAAGGTAAGAATTTATGACTAATTAGTATTATCAGTTAAAAAAATTAATATTTGTTATGTCACGGTGCTGTTTACAATTTAAAGTCATACCACTGTGTAAGCTATAAAAATATCTACTGCATACTGTCCATTTTGTTACTCTCTCTCCTCATTCTTTCTTTCCATCCAATTATTGCCAACCGCATTCTGTACTCGCTGGAAAAAAGAAATTGAGTGATATTTGTGGGAAACCAAGGACAAACTGTGAATGTAACAGATCTGGGTTCTTTGTACGTTCAATATACTTTTGAATTTGCAGAGGCTTTTGTATCATGAAGAAAAGTTCTTCACCCGAAAGTTAGTGCCTTTACTTAAATTGGATGTCTTTTTTTGGAACATCCCATTGTTGATCTTCACATCACCATGGAGATGCTACAGCAGGGCTGATGGGTAATTTTTGTCCTGAGCTAAGTAGAACGATGACATCACAATTCATCATCTTGGCCTGTTGGGTGATGTGTGGGTTTCTCATTCATCCTCTTTGTTGTCCTCTTCTGAAATGAAGTCTTTTGTGTTTTCTGCCTCGTTCCAACTTTGTAATTAGCAATTTTATTTACTTTAATGTTTGTTTTCTTCTTCTACATTGTGATCCACATACTTCAGCCCCTCATTTCCTTCATGTCAAGTTAAAATTTGATTTCTCTGCTTGCTTTGTCATTGTTACTTCATGTTTTTTCTTCTCTTCTTATTGTCTTCTTTTTTGCCCTCCTGTTCAATGGTTTCGGCCTGGTGGAGAGGCCAAACAATAGCTCAGCTGCTATGACCATCTGTGTGGCTGCAGAGAGGGAAAAGATCTGATGGGGAGGAGGGGATGGAGGGCAGAAGAAGGGGAGGGTGATGTTAGGGAGGGCTGTTTAAGGGAAAAGAAAGACTGTGGGCTCTATGAATAAGTGAGTTTAGCGAAAGGAATAGGGTGAATGGGTTCATAGACCCCTCCTTCCCACATTGACTCTTTCTTGAGGTTTTTATCTTTCTTTCTTAGTATCTCATACCACAGTCATTTTGCTGATAAGCTTTCACGTAAGTCCTTCAAAAAAATTGAAGGCTTGTGCAATGCAATGCTCCAATGACTCTTTTACATTCACTTTCTTGGAGACCTTTTTATCCAGTAGCATCTACATGACAGTGTAAATGTACATTTTGAGTGTTTGTATATGCAGGATTTATACTCTTGTTGGAGTTGTTGATGTTTCTTCGTAGGTGTTTCACCAATTGGTAAGTTTAAAATAAGTGTCTCACTAGGGTTGTGCCGATAGATGATACTATTTCACATTAACATTCCTGCATAATCTGAACTTGCGACATCAACATGCATTTGCATGCTTTTCCTTGCATGAGAGAGTTTATGTAATGTGCTGTGCTTTTGGCCATTTCCTCAAACCTGAATTTATGCGCCCAGGGGTTTTAAAACCAGTGAGGGAGTTGTTACTGTTTCCTGGCATGTACTTTTCAACATGCCAGGGCATCAATGACCTCATTTGGAATAATGACATCATGTTTATGAATGTTGTGGTTGTGACAGTGTTGCCAGCTGCTATTACAGTAAAGGAGCTTCTGTTTTTGTCCACCAATCCAGTTGCTTGTCACAGATTAATGAGAAAAAAATCAAATAAATAAGGAAATTCTGCCACGTCCCCCCCATACTATCATCTGTTGGCGATCTCACTATGGACACTACGTCCCACCTCCTCATACCACATGCACATGACTAGCAAGTAGCCAATCATGGTTTGAGTGTCTTGTGTCCATTTCCATTTATGCTGATTTATGAAAATCAAAATGCTGCTTTGAATGCATTTTCAAAGGGGTGTAATCTAGCTCCAATAACATCTGAAAATCACAGTGACTTGTTATGTAGGATGTTTGACCCGCACTAGATCTTGGTGCATTATGAAACAATCAAATTAGAACAGTTTCCTGTTTTTCGACCTTCATACAGGTTCACGGACAAGAACGCTATTTCCCCGTCTATTCTCTGTGGAGTGTTTGACATTTACAGTTCTGTTCTAGTTGATTGGTTCAGCTGGTTGATAGGACTTGAAATATAAAAGAGATTTATCACAGAATAGTGTCTATACTGCAGTCTAGTTGTAATGCTGCTTGAAAAACTCTGGCACTTAATGAAATTTATGTGTCTTTCCCATTTAGGGCAGTGATTAAGTTGGCGACCACATCCATTACCCTGGGTTCAGTGTGTGAGCATCACTGAATCCAGCAAGTGCATCCAGCAGCAAAGTAGTCAACGGCTAGTATTGGCGATGAAACCCGATGGGGTGGCCACAGAACCATCTGAACCAGTGGAAGCAGAGGGATTGGGACCAATAGCAGGGCCAGATGACAATGAGGGGGCGTCCCAAAATGGCACTGCCCCAACACCTCCACATCCCGATGAAGCCCTAAATAAGCAAGATGCTCCTTCAACTGTTAAGGAGGCCCCTGGAAAGGCAGAGGATCCTAAAGGTAAATCCAAAGCCCCCATCAAAGGAAAAACTACAGCAAGCGGTCAAGCTACCACGGGCCCAGGCACGAGACCCAAAACAACCCAAAGCCGTGTGGCTAATGGCGTCACAAAAACTGCAGCAAGTACGGCAGCCAAGAAACCAGCTACCACTTCGACAGCAGAGAAGAAACCCAGCACTGCTGCCGGAGGTCCAGCTCCAAGTAAGAAACCTGCCGGCTCTTCCACAGCAACCTCAAGGGCCCAACCTGGGGTGACAGCTGTTGGGACTGGCAGAACAACAACTACCACCAAAGTTACGAAGACAGGAACAGCTGTCAGCACAGCCACCGGCGTGAGTAGGAGACCTGCCACTGCTCCTGCCAGTGCAGCAACCAAGCCCAAAACCACAGGTAAGAGGACTATGTTTATGTTTAGGAGCTGGTACTCATTAAGTTTAGATGTTTCATAATTAATTTCTGAATAAAGCACATGCCTGATGTAGGGCTGGGGTGATTAATCGTGTGACTATGCTTCCTATGCTTTTTAATGAATTACGGTGAAACGCCGCTACTCCAATGGCAGAGGGCACTCTCGTGCAGAAATTCAAAATGCCCTGCAGAAGAAGTACTATTAACACTTTGTTTTGTTTGACAAGTGTTGCTTTTTGAGAGAGCTGTGCATAACATCGCCTTTGCGATTTAGAATCGATATCAGACAGGTATGAATGGCGATGAATCGTCCCAGCCCTAGCTTGATGTGTAGTTGAGTTGTTTTTTGACTGGATTTTTGTCTGGACTTCAGTCAACAAACTTTAGTATTCATTTAAAATCTGTTTTCATTATTAAATTCTGTGAATTTTCTCTAAAATAACCTAATTTAACATTTTTTTCTTAGCTCCAGCTCCAAAACCCACCACTGCCAAACCCAGCACTTCAGCCACGGCCAAAACCTCTTCAGCTCCAAAAACGAACAGGTAAAACTCTTAGTTAGTTGAGGTTTAGATTTTTTGTTGTTTGAGCTCTGCATTTAACTAGATTTAGTTAAAGGACAAGTTCGGTATTTTAGACTTAAAGCCCTGTTTTCAGATTGTTTATGGTGAAATAGAACGGTTTTGACTGAAATTGCGACATTTGCGGCTGCCCTGAGAATTTTCGCGTCATTGTGTTTCATCTCACACCTCTACAATGGGTTTAATGGTGCACTGGAACAATCCTTCCTAAAATCCATTAAACTTTCATTTACAAAGACGTGAAACTCACCGAGTGGTCAGGGGTGTTCACTTGTGTGCTCACACAAAAATCGCTGCAAAAGACGCATTCCAACAGGTTTTATCGTAGTTTTTACCAACTCCATTGACTTGTATTAGATGTGCAATTGGCAATGGCGGATTAGCGCCACCACCTGGGCTGGAGTGCACAAGTTAACAACGAATGTTAAAACAGCTGTTGGAAAGCATCTTTTGCAGCGATTTTTGTGTGAGCATATCAGTGAACACCCCTGACCACTCGGTGAGTTTCACGTCTTTGTAAACGAAAGTTTAATGCATTTTAGGAAGGATTGTTCCAGTGCACCATTAAACCCATTGTAGAGGTCTGAGATGAAACACAAACACGCGAAAATTCTCAGGGCAGCCGCAAATGTCGAAATTTCAGTCAAAACCATTCTATTTCACCATAAACAATCTGAAAACAGGGCTTTAAGTCTAAAATACCAAACTTGTCCTTTAACATTAACTAACATTAACTTGCATATATAGTTGCATTTCTTGCAGGTAGCATGCATGGTTGAATTTAAACAAATGTATTGTATTTCTGTAGTAGCTTGTAGGTTACATTGGGACTCTCATATTTTTTAGTCATTAATAACATCACTCTCATTGGTTCAATATGGCAAGAATTCACTAAAATTAGATTTGAAAAGAGTCAGATTTAGAACAGCCTTGTATTTTGGCCTCTATAAGTCACACACATAGCTATGACTGCATGTTTTGCAGCGGAATGGTGTCTATTGTTTGTGCGTAGCGGCTATTGGCTCGTATTTCTTTTCCTCTATGAGTCAGACTCGCTGAAAGACAGCTCAGATCAGGCTTTGATAAACCAGAGTATAGGCTCAACAGTGCTCTTTTTGTTGTCAGTCCTTTCTGGGAATGATAATTGGTATCTTCCCAAGTTAAATTTGGTCTTTCGTGACCAAAGCTGACAACATTATTTTTTAGTTTCTTGAATAATTTTATAATTTGAATTGTGGTAATATGATTCTGGTAATAATTAAGATTAATGTGTTTTATCATTCTCCCCATGTCATCAATAATGTTTTACTTGAAATTTACTTTTTACCATATACAAAAAAAATGTGTGCAATGAAAACACTCGTAAACACCATAAAAAGTGTTTTACTGTAATGATTTTTGTTGCAATTGATTCTTTCCACGAGTCTCTTGTGTCCATTTTCATTTATGCTGATATATGAAAATTTAGTTTTTGAAGCCACTTGAACTCTCAGAAGTGCTGCATTGAAAGCATTTTAAACAGGGGTTTTGTGTAATCTAGCTCCAAAAACATCTAGTTACCGGATCTGTAGGTTGTTTGACCCGCACAAGATCTTACTGCATTATAAAGGAATAAAATTAAATGGGTTTCCCTTAAAGGAACACGCCCACATTTTGGGAATTTAGCTTATTCACCGTATCCCTCAGAGTTAGATAAGTCCATACATACCTTTCTCATCTCTGTGCGTGCTGTAACTCTCTCTGACGCAGCCCTCGCTAGCTTAGCTTAGCACAAAGACTGGAAGTGAATGGCTCCAGCTAGCATACTGCTCCCAATATGTGACAAAATAACGCAAACATTTTCCTATTTGTGTGTTGTGATTTGTATAGTCACACTGTGTACAAATAACAAGGTCATATGAGACACAGCCTTCTTTTAACAGTATACATACTGGGAACTGTATTCTGCTACTGCTACTTGGGCGGAGTGATTTGCACAACTCTGACCGAATTCTCTGCTCCTCACCAGGGGGCTTCTCGGGTGCTGCGAGCAAATCACTCCGCCCAAGTAGCAGTGCTTTGACTTCTAAGAATATAGTTGCCAGTATGTATACTGTTAAAACATGGCCTTGTTATTTGTACACTGTGTGACTATACAAATCACAACACATAAATAGGAAAATGTTCGCATTATTTTGTCACTTATTGCACTCTAAAAAATGCTGGGTTGTTTTTAACCCAGGGCTGGGTCACTATTGGACAGAACACACTGCTGGGTTAAAATGACCCAACTGCTGGGTTGTTTTAACCCAATTGCTGGGTTATTGTCAATCAACCATGTTGAAACAACCCAGCAGTTGGGTTAAAATAACCCAGCAGTTGGGTCATTTTAACCCGGCAGTGTGTTCTGTGCAATAGTGACCCAGCCCTGGGTTAAAAACAACACAGCATTTTTTAGTGTGTGGGAGCAGTATGCTAGCTGGAGCCATACACTTCCAGTCTTTGTGCTAAGCTAAGCTAGCAGGGGCTGCGTCAGACAGAGTTACAGCACACACACAGATGAGAGGTATGTATGGACTTATCTAACTCTGAGGGATATGGTGAATAAGCTAAATTCCCAAAATGTGGGCGTGTTCCTTTAAGCTGCCCTTCATAAGGATCATAATAAAAATTAATAGTTAAAAAAAATTTCACAAACTGTTTTATATAAAATGCCTGTATCACTATGAAATCACCCACATTAACACAGAAATCTTTGAAATGCTATTATGGCATCTGAAAAATTCAGATTTAACCAAATACTATGCAACCTCTTAAATTGTGCATAGTTTACATGTTACAAGTTAGTTTAAGGGATAGTTCACCAAAAAATTAATATTTTGGCATCATTTACTTACCCAAACTTTTATACATTTTCTTTTCAGAGCTAAACAACAAAATACATTTTGAAAAATGGATCCATTTGCTTTCATAGGGAAAAAATAATAATAATTGGAAGTTAATGGTGCTTCAAATCTTTAAGGTTCTAAACATTTTTTGAAATATCTTAATTTGTGTTCAGCAGAACAAATACATTTATTTAGAATTTTAACATCTTGATGATGACAGAATTTTCATTTTTGGTGAACCATCCCTTTAAGTGTATCCGTCTCATCTCCCGAATTTAATTCATGGCCGTGGTGGTCAGCTTACAGGGGTCCCACTCAAATGTGTGTCTGTATGCGATCAAGCACCTTGGGTATACAGAGGTGTAGGGTGAGGTTTGTGTACACACTGTGTGTGCTTCTGTATTGACTCTGTTTCAGTCATTCTGGGATTTTTATTCCAAAATGAATTCAAAGGAGCGATTGGTTCGGAACTGTGTGTGTCTGAGCTGTGATTGATCTTTCTGTTTGTTTTCCTTTGATGTGTATCACGTAATGTATATCTTTACTGAAGCATCATATGACATGTTTACACTGCAAAAGCACAATCACACTCCTACTGTGGGAAATGTAAAGTAGCTCTATAATAGCCTTTTAAATAATTCAACCGCAGCATCTCAAGTGTCTTTATTGCATTTTTTTTTGTTTACAAACTCGCAAGATGAACCATCCCACTAATTCTATTGACTTTTTGGCTGTATATATTCTTTATTTATCTTTATTTTTACTGACACACCTAAAGCAAGCAAGCAGAGTTCAAATGTGCCTGTTGTTGTAAATGCTGTAATAGCTCAGGCAGATGGGGTTGAGTTCTGCAGAACAGGAAATGTCTTTTTGAAATTGAATTTTTGCATCAGCCTAAATTGATTTCATCGACCACTTTTAATGTCCTGTGAACCATGCTGCTGGTTGATCTTTCTGCATTTGTTTTCCTTTTTATTTCCTGGCTGCAGATTTACTGGTAAACCAAATGGCTTCCTTCACATTGTGCCACAAGACAAATAATTAAAAATGAATGAGCTACTAAATTTTGAAACACCGTAATGAAGCAAATTAGGTTTAAAATAAAAGTACCCCACACCCTTAAAGCACCACAGTGAATGAAGTAATTAAGAGTTTGAGTGATGTTTTAAAGTAATGAGTAACTGGGGGTAAATTGAATCCACTGCCTAAGGCTTTGCTGAATGATAGTCATTTAATTCTGAACAATATCTTCATCCACATTGCCGTTACTTGAATTTAATTTTTTTTGTGTGTGTTAGATAAAAGATTGTGTTGGAAAAAATAGGTTGCTTTGTTATTGTTTGACTTTTTGTCTTGATCAAAATTACAGCCATAGCAATTTATTTAGATTGGCCAACAATTGAGCCAAAAACAGGAAAGATAAGGCTTGACATGGACATTGAAGCTACTTAGTCCTTTGCCTCTCCATCACTTTAATTGTGCTGTTTCTGATCAATATAATGAAGAAACAAAGAAGATATGCATGCCAAATTGTTCGGCTTGTTACTCTAGTTGCTGTTCTGTTTTTTTAACCCTATGCCCAATGCTGTCCTGTTGTGATGTGGTTGCAGCCTTTATTTCCTCCTCAGTTGTGGCCTCTTTTATTCCTTTAACTAAAAACAGTTGAAACTTTAGGTAGGTCATAGACTTCTAATGGGAGATTCCAGTTCTTTTGTTCTCGTTCTTTAACAATTGGCTGTTGTTTCTGAATAATTTGTGGGGGAGATGTTATAGTCTAGGCATGTAGGGCAAGGCCAGTTAACCATGTTCTTCATTGTGCTGAGACTGTATTGTCCGCATGAGAGCTTGAGTTTGTATTTTGCCATGGTTATTGGCAGGATAGTAAGCATTCCAACTTTATGCAGTTCTTGCCTTTTTAAAGTCTTGCTGTCGTTATAAGCGTTTTTGTATTTTTATCTAGACTAGGTCATGAGACTGGACAAGAAATAAATGTTTTTTTTTTTTTGTGAAAAAAACAGCATTTGTCATTAAATATGCTGGTTCCCACTTGGCCTTTGGTGTGAATATGCTTCTCTTTTGATGCCTAAGTTTTCAATCTGGTTGATTTTTGCACCCTCTGTTCAATCAGTCTTTTTTTAAAGCTCCCGTTCTGTCTGTGTTTTTGAAGCTTTGATTGTGTTTATAGTGGGCAATATAACATGTGTTCATGTTTCACGTGTAAAAAAACGCGGTAGTTTTCACACAATTTACTTATCTGTATAGCGCTGTTTTCACTGTCCTCAAAACGGGCTGATGTCTTCCTTGTTCTATGAAGTCCCTCCTTCAGAAATACGTATCGAGCTTTGATTGTGTAGTTTGTTTAGTGTGCTGTGATTCGATAGCAGCTTAGCTTAGCAGAGCCGTTTGAGTCAAAGCAGGTGACTGACGTATTCCTGTGGGCGGAGTTTAGTCAACGAACTGTTTTACTGACGTCATTAAAGCAGGAAATAGAGAGCTGTAGTCCAAATCGGCCGTTTGTTGTAGGCTTTTAAAGAGGAATTCTATTGAAGAAAATATATCGCCTGGCAGTGAACTTTGAGCTTTATCATTTTACAGGTATTATTTATGCTATTATAGCAATATTACACACTAACTAGGGTTTAAAAAATGGTATCAGGAAGAACGTGACCTTTAAGTCAAACGGTGTCAACCACTTTAGAGGACTGTTGGCTATATCACTGTTTATATAAAGATGAGTTAAATCGTGTGTGTGTGTGTGTGTGTGTGTGTGTGTGTGTGTGTGTGTGTGTGTGTGTGTGTGTGTGTGTGTGTGTGTGTGTGTGTGTGTGTGTGTGTGTGTGTGTGTGTGTGTGTGTGTGTGTGTAGGGAAACATCCTGGGAGGGGTGCCACGTAGGACTGGGTTGGGCTAAACAAATGGAAATTACCTTTGTTTGCTAGCAAAATGCTTTACCCATTCCCCACTTCTGTCACCTCCTTTTGGACCATTTCTATTTGCTAACCTTCTCCCCATTTACCAGTCATTTTCCCAAAGGTTAGAAAAAAATGGGAGGTTGATGGATTAGTTGATTAGTTGACTGATTTATTTGTTTTTATGGTATATGGTACATGTTTTTATGGTAACAGGCAGTATTCGTTTTAAGAACTGCTCATGCCTTTTTGTTTTAGGACAATTGGAAATACTGCATCACGGCCAGCTACTACTTCAGCTACAGGCAGAACAACTACTACTACAACCACCACCACCAGTACCACAACTACTGCAGCAAGTAGAACAAGCCGTGCTGCTTCTCAACAGCCTGTTAAACCTTTGGTTACAACATCACTCACCCGCAAAGGTGGGGTACCATTTTAGGCAAAACATTTAAATTAATTAATTAATGAATTGTTCATGAATAAACAGTGCTTATAATTTTTTATATGATCATTATGATGATTTTTTCATTTCTAGATCCTGGCAAAACGGGCACTACTGCCCCAGCAAAGAAACCAGTTGCAGCAGTAACATCCCGTCCTGCTGCCAGCAAGCCTTCAAACTCGGATGCTCCAAAACAAGCAGCAGTTACAAAACGACCCTTACCTAGCGTCAAAGCACCGCAACCGAAACCGGATGACAAAAAAAGTGTACCAACACGTAAGGTGCCACCTAGTCCACGAAACATTCCTTCACGGGCAGCGTCAGGCAAGACAGCTGCCGCCTCTTCTAGTCACAAACCAACAGGTAGCAGTACGACAGTTACTGGGAAGCTTCAACCAAACAAACCAACACAGTCTGTTTTACCCATTGTTGTCAAAGATAAGCCTGCTAGTAAAGAACCTGCTGAAGAGTCTGTGCAACTTTCAGAAGCTGCAGTAGCTGCTGTTGCAGTAGCTGCTGTTGCAACAGCTGCAGCTATAGCCACAGAAGAATCTGGGTTGGAGCCTGATGCTACAGCAGCTTCAGAGAGCCCTCTAGATGTGCCACCCTCCTCTTCCTTAAATGCTCAGGAAATTAAAGATGTGCCGGTCTTTATGGCCAGTGACAACAACACAGAGCTGCTGGCTCAAGAAGCTGGTCCTGTTGAATTGTCTGGAGATATTCAGAATTTTGAAGAACAGGGTTCAGAAAAAGTTAACGAAGAGGTTTCTGCTGCTGCTGGAGATATTCAGAATTTTGAAGAACAGGGTTCAGAAAAAGTTAACGAAGAGGTTGCTGCTGCTACTGGAGATATTCAGAATTTTGAAGAACAGGGTTCAGAAAAAGTTAATGAAGAGGTTGCTACTGCTGCTGAACCAGTTGCACATGAAGCAGTTGAGCAAGAAAGTTGGACAGCTTCACCGTTTGATAACCTTGCTGCTGCAATAGTGCCCTCTGTTGGCTTGGAAGTGGCTGAAAAAGCTGAGCTAATTAACAGTGAGTGTTATGAAGATGTGGAAGAAGAAAGGGAGGGCAGCCAACAAGTGTCTTTGTCAGAAATGAGTGGCACCCAGCCTACTGAAGAGTCTCAACCTGGGTCAGCTGGGCTTCCTGGGTCTATTTGGCGAGCAGGGGCCTTGCTCTCAGAGCTTGACTCTGAAGATGTAAGCTGCAGCCAGCAAGGGGCATCTGAGCTTAGTGCTCCAGGTGTCCTGGAGGGCACTGAAAGCATGGATGATCTGGGTGATGCTAGCCTTAAAGGAGCTGAAGGTGCATCCGTTGGGTCTCCTGACTTTGAGAAGGTTCCTGATATTCTTACTAATGAAGATGATGATGAGGAGGACGATGATGATCGAGTATGTGATATGGAGGTAGGGTCGGAAAGAGCAGATGACTCACACAGGCAGCATCATGACAATGATATTGATGAAGATGAAGATGTAGAAATGGCAAGTGAGGGCGTTACTGAGAGTGGGCTTGAAAGTTATGGAAATGCAGATGAGGATGACTTAACAGAAGACTACCGGTTGGACAACCTGAATCGTATTCAGCCTCCTGGCATGGATATGTCTGTCCCTCCAGCAGCTCAGTGGAGCTTTGCTGATCCTTGGGCCCAGCTTCCACAACCGGCCTCTACTCTTCTCTCTAGTCCTTCCTCTGAACACTGGGATGCAAACCCTGAAACACCAACCCAGGTACCTGCTCAGGCAACAATAGATGTTAGCAACTCTGAAAGAGGCCCAACATCTCCTTACCCCTCCAACCTTTTTGAACCACCACCTTTTTCGACTCAGTCCCCACCAACAACTGCAGAGGAGGATGCCTGCCCCAAACTAGGTCTGACACCCCCTCAAGGCTCCGAATCCCAGTTTGGTACCCTCAGTGTCCCGGAGCTAGCATCTGACAGTAACAGAGACACAGGCAAACCTGAGGAGCTGAAAGATTTCAAGGGCTGTTTAGGTACTGAGATTCATTCCAAAGAAGAGAAGTCAGAATCACTAAACCCGGTCTTGCCTGACATCATGCAAGATCTAGGAATTCACCTTGAACAAGCTGATGAGGAAGAAGAACCAGAGACTTTACCAGCTGATGATGTACTGGGTGGTCCAGCAACTGCTCCAGCATCCGCACCATCCTCTCCTTCATCAGCTACTGAGGATGAAGTTAGTGATACAGAAGGTGAAATGCAAATCAGTGACCCTCAAGCTGAGCTTCCTGTAATTGAACCTACCTGTGAAATGGCACCTGTTTCCCACAATTTGTCCACTTTAGATGAGCATGAAGAAATCGGTGGAGAGACAGAAGGTGGTGGTGGTAGTGAAACCCCTCAATCTGCCACATCTGCTGCTTCCTATGGCTTTGACTACATGACCTCTAATTCCAATGCCCAGTCATCTGCTGAAAGTTGCAGCAAGAGCCCTGGCATCTTTTCCCTTGAAAATGAAGAGCAGCTCCCAGATGAGGCCAAAGATCCATCTCTGCTCAAAGAGCTCACCCTGATGCCTACTCCTGCAGATACGGAAAAGATTGAAGCACTAAAATGCCAACATGGGGAGTTCCAGTCCCACGCAGAGCAACAGTCACACTCAGAGCACCAATATATGCTTTGTGGGGAGTCCACTGAGTTGCCAGAGCCAAGTTCACTACTGGCAACTGCACCTGTAGAATCAACTTTGATTGATCCTTCATCCTACAGGGTCCCACAGCACCCAGAAGAACCGCAAGATCCTGACACTCAGCACCCTTATTACTCCACTATATGCGGAAATTCTGATAGTCCCTTGGCAGGTAATGTATAGAGTGCACTTCAATCTCATTCTGATATCCCTTGTTGATGTAATCTCTATATAGAGGTTTTGTCTAGCTTGGGGTTGCTTTGTTGTTAATGATGTCTTTTTATTAAATTAAGTGAATGAGGAAAAATTTAGGAAACACTTGTCGTTCAGAACAGCGGTGCCACTTATTATACAATTAATGCAGTTACATTTATGAGTATATGGCTTAAAACTCCTGTATGTGCAATAGCTACTACAATAAACATATAAGGTTACTTTTTTGTTTTATTAACAATGGGTGTTGGTTTGAACTGGCATGAAGTGAAATGTTTATATACCTTATCAAAACTTTAAAATAAATCTTGTAATAATGTATTGGACTTTCAACATATTTTGTGTGTATTTATCCAATTCTTTTTTACTGAATTAAAGATAAGAATTACATGTTCTTTGCTTTTTGTATTCTAACATTAACTCAAAAGTCTGTTGTCCCTTTTTTTTCTATCATCGTCTTCATCTGTCTTTACACGTTTCTCTATTCTGCACTTTAGGGTTTGCCAACCCCTTACTTTTTATGTCTTGTTTATCTGGAGTACTTAATGTCTTGGTGTTAAATAAAGGTTAGATATTTAACATGATTTCACTTTATCTCTGTTTTTTATGTTTGAATTTCAAGGTATTTTGCACTGTTCTAAACCAGTATCAGCTGACAGTCACATTTTAAGTAGCCTGGAGTAGCATCTGTTTTACATAATATTAATAATAATGTAATTAATAATGTTTATAGATCATATATTCTAACAAATATAAATTCAGAATATGAAAATTGCAAAGTACTAAATATTTTACATAGGGCTGAAACACTAATTTTAAGTAAAATATATTTAAGCTTTTAAGGTCATGGTGGAATGTTTGATTAATCTCTGAAAATAACTAGTACTTTGATGCTATAATTACTAACAGTACTTAACAATTTGTAAACTTGTACATTCACACTCATACTTAAATACGCAAAATAAAGCCTCTGTAATTATGAAAAGAAACCAGGATGTTTCCAGCAGAAGGAGGGGAACAGGTTTCTTCTATGCCATTATGTTCCTTCAGCCTGTACCCCTCCTCCCTTTTCTTGTTTGACCTCACCTACATCTCAACTTCCCAACATCAAGATGAGGATCAACAAGATCTGACCTTATCAACCTACTGGACGTCACCATCAATCAAGGTGCTTTAGTTCGCCCACCTTCATTTTTAATTCTTCATCTTTATATTTTGACACTGCTGCTTCTGGAGCAGACTTTGTACGCCTTCCACTTGGGGACTAACTGGGTGCACCTGCTTTAATCACTCTGATTATGTACAAACTTTGGGCTGAAGCTAATTGAAAGGACCCGGCTTGACACATTCACCTGGACTAATTGGACTCTGTTAAATTCACACGCTGAATTGTTCTGCATCCCCAAAACTGGACAAGCTTTGCACAATGCACTTCTTAGTAACACTTGTGCTTACGTTGCATGCTCACCTCACCAAAGAAATACACTGGGGTGGCTTATTGTGTGTAAAGCATGTTTGTTATATATATGCATGGGTTATACTTTGTCAATGTTAAAAAGAAACACCTGTTTGCTTTCTGCTGCATTATATGCATGGTGAGCGCTAACTTCTGCATGCATGTTCAGCTTATTATCAGGGACACTGTTTACCTCATCAGCTTTTTGTTCACTTGTTTTTGTTTGCTCTTCACTATAGTTAGTAGTTACTGCATATACAGGGTGTGGCCGCTTTTATTGCACAAATTTCCTCACTAAATGTATTTAAAAAATAATAATTATCACCATGGTGTGAAATTAGTTTTAATGCTTGACTGGTTTCTCATTTCTTCTCCACTGTAATGGTTTCAGCATATACCACAATCTTACAATGTTGGTGTGTTTTTCCCACAATGCTTTTCTGTGCCATCCAAATCTGCTTTCTTTAATTTTCTTTTCTATTTAACTGCTCTTTTTTTAACACTTGCTTTGGACCATTTGCCTCATTTACAGGAAGGAACTCCCACTTTCCACCACACATGCCCGACTTGCTCCATATCCAAATGACAATGTCATCCAAACTTCGCCTCCGCCCCCGTTCTGTCCACGGGACCCAGCCACCACGGCTTCCCACAGACCTTCCTCCCAGAATACCAAGTGGCGGTTCAAACACACAGCTCCGATGTCTAGAGAAACACCAACAGCAGCTACAAGAGATCAAGCAATGGCAGGAGAAGCAGTATCATGAACAAGAGAGACAAGAAGAAGCGAGAAAGAAACAAGTTACGAAGGAGAGAGAGGAGGAAGAGGAGTTGGAGAAGCAGAGGAGGAATTTGCTTGAGTTGGAACTCAGACAGCAAGAGGAAGAACTGAAACAGCGACAGCAAATCATGCAGTGGCAAGAAGAACTTGAACAGCAGCAGCAACAGCAGCAGAAACAAAAGGCACATACACCGGTTCTCCTGTCTCCTTCGTCAGGCCTGTGTACCATCTATGAAACTCTTGAAGCAAGTGATTCCGAAGAGGAGGAACAAGGAGCGGTTGAAGAAACTGAGAAAACCGAGGACAAAAGGACCCTTAATGCATGTCCTGATGAAGAGAAGCATCAACGTTCTGAAGAAAAAGATGAAGTTGATCGTCATTCGAATTGCACAACACCTTCACTAGATGCTGCTTCTCATCAGGATTTACAGAATGACCATAATAGTCCTCCCCAGTCTCCCTCTGAATCTCCTAAGCTTCACGCACCTCTAGAGTTTGACTGGGGCAAGAAGGTGGATATTGTCCAGCATCTGATTAATCAGACATTACTGTTTGCAGGTGATGGTTGCTCACCACTTCTGCTACCCGGTGGGAAAGGTGGAACACTTAGTCCCCTTGAAAGCAGCCTGTGGCCTAATCTATTACCTCCGTTTACACCCCCTTCAGCCACCGTGACTTCTGTAAGCAGCTTCTCACCTGAAACTCCAGGCAGTTCTGCTCAAGGTGAGTGGACCGTTGTAGAGCTGGAGACACATCACTGAGAACGTGTAGGAAGTTGTATGAATACTGAATGAACAGGCCAAATATTAACGTGTGCAACAGGAGAGAAATGCATGCTGTTACGTTAAAGAAAACAGCCTTTTCCAGAAAGAAATTGTGAGAGATGTGAACTCGTTTATCCTCATCCTGGCAGTTATTCAAGTGCAGTAAGAGCTTCCATTCTCACATCCCTACCCATCCAAAAACAACAGAACACTACAATATGATACCCTCCCTCATACAGACTCCCTGCCAAATTGATCGGCCATATCTGACCTGCCCCTGTGCCAAAAAGCCATTTCCTAAAAGTTTAATGGGAATCTCGGCTTGGCTTGAACTCCATACATTTATCTTTTAGTCATTAGGTTGGCATCTTGCCTTCATTGTGGGTTTCATAAAGACTAAGATGGTCGACGTAAAATGGACTCTCAGATAGATTTCTTCAACTTAGAGTGAAAAAGATTTAATCGTACAGGTTTCCAATTCAGATTAAATGGGTATTTCACGGTTTAAACTACTAATTGAAGGAGGAGGGTATTTGAAGTACATTCGCAGAAGATGGCTGGTATAGTTCTGGTTCATTAAATTATTATAAGTCTGTAAAAGTATACAGAACAGTATTGCTAAAATTAAAAAAAAAGGGAAAAAGGAACATTATTGAGATAATTCTAATATCAAAAAAGCTATAAAGCTGGTTTTGTGGTGGTCTTTAACTATCTGAAGTCTCTAAACTGCTGTAATATTGTAAAAATAGCTGAGTTAAACAGCCAGAATAATGTGCTACAGGGATTTTATAAGGTATTACGAGTAAAACTGCAGATATATTAAATAATTTACTGTGAACCCTACGAACACTGTACCTCAATTGAACTATGAATGTAGAAAAGGGACTGTTTTTATTCCCATTATGTTTATCCAAAACAATGTAGGTAATTCAAACGGACATAATGCATTACCGCAGTGGTTCTTAACTTCGGTCCATTAACGGCACATTTTGTACATCTCCCTTAACTGACAATATCAGTTTAGTACAACGATCTCTCTGCTCTGATAAGGCTGATGATATGAATCATACCCAGACAGCAGACGACCCCGGGCCGGATCTCCACCAGAGCTGCTGACTTTGACCCGGATCCGGCCCAGAGTTGTTAGCTGTCTGGGTAGTATCATACAAAATGTTGAATGCTGTGGATCCATAGGACAAGAGTTGAGAACCATTGCATAAGAAAATGGGCTTAAATTTTAAGACAAACCAAGCTCGGCAGTTCTCTAATGTGAAGTCTACTAATGTAACAGTCTAGCTACTGAAAGAAAACTAATCTTACATGTAACAGTTAAGCCGCATTCAAACAGCCAGCGACGTTATCGCTGTGTGTTGCCCGTCTCTTTCAATAAGGCGTTTCTAAATCTGCTTGTCATAAACAAACGAGTACCATACATGCCAGTAATTGACGAGAGAAGGATGACGTGAACTCCACTGCTTCGTTCTCATTGGTAGTCGCTCCCGAAATTCGCTCGACATTTGCATAAAGTTAAACTTTTCTTAACTTTCTCGCGTCGCTGGACACGCCCATACGGTCGCCAACGGAAGTCGCCCGGTTTCGCTACTGCTGGTCGTTGGCTGTCTTAATGGGGCGTTATGCAATTTAATTCATGTCTTCAGATTTGCTGTGCTTGAGACTTTGGTTTTCAGAGTGCTGGAGTGCAAAATGAGTGACATATTCTCATACACTGTGACTTTTACACTGCTTTAGATGATGGGTTTGTCTCATCTGGTATGTATGAAAATTTGTCTCTTAGTGTATTTGTTTATGTGCTACTGATCTGTGTCTAGCGTTGTTCTCCGATGTAAATAAGCCGGGTTTAAGGAACACATGGCTACAAATTGAATTCAGATTATAGACATAAATTACAGTTGGACTAGATTAATATTCTGCAGGAATCTCAGTGTCAGTTTTCTGTGTTTAAAGTTTTGTGTCGGGTTGATGAGTTTTATTTGGAACGTATCCTGTATTATTTGTCATTTTCTTTTGAAAACCTCACTTCGTTTCTTTCATCTGAACTTGACTCAACTCAATATTAGCTTCAAAGTCATGAACTGTTTTATCATATTTGAAGGTACGATTTACATTATTTTAAAGGGAAGATGTTTTAAAGTAAAACTCTATTTGCTGTATTACAATGGGAGATTATTGTAATTGTACTGCCGATTTTTCTAGTACAGTGAAGTAGTTTATTAGATAACATTTAGTACTTCAAGTGATTTTTAACTGCTTTTAATCTTTACATTTAGGTACATAAAAGAAACCACTTCCATTTTTATCAGGAATTCGAGGTGGATTCAGACTATTTTTGACAGAGCTACTGTAACTACTATGTAACTTTTACATATAATAATGCACAGGGAAAGCTACTGTATCAACAGAAACCAGCAGTAAAATGCACTGAAAATTTATTAGGAGGCACAAAAATATTTTAAGGAGATTTAAGAAATACAACATCCTGATTCATAATGTTCTGCCCTCTCTTTTGCAAATTTGTTTTTGTTATGTGTTGCTTCAAATGTCCAAAGACGCATAGAAAATTACCTGTTTTTGTGTTGTATATTTCTGCTTTTGTGTAAATTTTTGTAATTTATTATTTTGTAATGAAGGATTATGTCGTTTCTTTACTGTTTTATAGAGAGAAGTGAATATTGAGCCAGGGCTGCAAGCTGTTTTTTCCAAACTTTGTAATAGATTTCTTGGAAGGCATGTGTATTTTAATGTTTCAATCATGAAAAATAAAGATGGTTTGAAGGAACATTTATTTTTGAACCTTTGCGTTGTTGAATGTGTGGGTCGTTTACCATAAAACACAGTAAAAATGATACAGTACAAAGCTAGCACACAAACAAACCAAATGTAAAATGAACGCTGAGTTAAGAAAAAAAATAGGCTAAAACATTTGAACTGTGAAAATCGGAGCATCACAACTGCTAACAACACAAACTAACAAATGTAAACAATACTCTTAGTCTTTACCAGAGGCTTCGTGGATGTACAACCTCATGTTTCAGTGACACATGTAACATCTAGTTCCTCAGACAGCAGCACCCCCAGCAGGAAGTCTGTGGCAGTGCAAGATGGCGGCTCCTCGTTTCCCAGACACAACAGCTGCTTGTATTGACCACAAGGGACTGGACACAACACCCTTTAACACATAAACATACATGCTAAAATAAACTAACCCAACACTGCTATGTCAGATGCGATATATGTAAGGTATTTAAAAATCAATTATTTTTGTGACTGAAGGCATTTCATTACCAGTCAGCGATGTCGTCAGACTCAGGGTATGTCTGGATCCACTGACCAATAGACCAGATTCTCATCATTATGTTCTTTCTCTCTGTTGCTGTCTGTCCTTCATTATTTTCTCTTGTGTCGTCGTCTTCTTCCTTGAGTACATCCTCAAAACACAGAAAATAACTGTGGAGATAGGGTGGGTGACAATGGGTAAATTTGAACTACTACTTTAAATGGCTGTATCTCTGACATTGTTAGTCATGGAAACTTAAAAATCACGCACAATTCTTCACTGTGACATCCCTCCGCTTCTATCTCTCGCTCGACATTCCAGCGCATACGCTTGTATAGCCCGGTACTGGCTGAGGCAAGAAAAGGGGTGGGGCAAGAGTACCGGAAAATTGACAGCTTTATGTTGTCTATTTGAGACTGGCCAATACAGAAGTGTGAGATACTGTAAAACACACACACACAAACATTACAATTTTCAGAACAAGTTGGGTTCTTCAGACAAAAGTCATTATTTAGTGTGACCTCCTTAGGCAGTAAGAACTTATTTAACTCTTTTAAAGGACTCCTGGATACTGTCTTGCTTTGTGCTTAGGTGAGATCAGTATCTTCTTCATCTATAGTTTATACGTTTGTACCTCTCTGGATCAGTTTCCTCTACAGAGATGATATTGAAGGAGGCATACATTAACACCAGCTGCTCCAGACGAGAGCACAGTTGCTGCGAGAACTGCAAAAGCTGTAATGGGACATAAAGAAAGCAAACATTAGGGTTCCTGCATGTTCCTACAGAGTTCCCAGCTTCTTATGTTCACGGTTTTATTTCAGTCACTTGTCTTTTTTCGGTCACTCGCACCTGCCACAAGTGAGTTTCGCCGCAGTTGGCTTGCTTACTAGGGAACTGCTGACATTAGTTTAGCATCTTGTTATGGTCCCGCTACAATTTTAAAGGCATCACTGTTTCAAATTTGTAAGTGTGTGGTGCTGGGGTAAATTTGATGTTGCTACAATTTCTTTATGCTTTTAACATGGCTGCTCATGGTATTAAAAAACTTAATGACATACAACAACTCAAAAACAAAAAGAGAAACATGTCACATAACTTTGGAAAGCTGAGATTCTTGTGATTCGATTGATAAAAACCTTTGTAGATACAATCAACACAGCAGGTACAATTAGTGTCCTTTTTAGGTTTTTTAGCCTTTTTCAGGAATGCTAAGGCAGTGGTTCTCAAACTGGGGGTCCCTTAGATGGTGCCAGGGGCCCTGGTTTTATGACATTTTATAAATTGCATTAATTTATTATGAATTCAGTGTCATTAAACCTCAGAAAAATAAGGCTACTATACAAAAAAAGTGTAAAATGTACTCAAAAATAAAAATCCTTGTAACAATTTGCACAAACTTTTTAAAGTAAAATTTTCTGCTTTTTTAAAGTGAAATAAAAAAACATTTGAAAAATGAAAAACATTTGTTAAATAATTAAGTTTTATTTAAGAAGTTAGATTTATTTTAATCGTTTAGGTAAAGTCTATAATTTTTTTTGAATATTGAAGCATTGCTGTCCTAAAAATATTAAATAAATCTTATTTACTGTTGTATGGTCAATTTGTATTTACTGTTTATTATTTTCTTCAACATAGTTCTATGGACTTAATTACTCTTAGTGTTATAAATGGCATTATAACACAAAATTCATGACTGACCATAAGTCAGTCATTGAATAAGCTTGATTCACCACAGAAACGCACACAAAATTGTGTTTTTGACATGCATTGTCAAGTACTGTGGAGAGAAATACAATGAAATGTTCTGAACAGAGTTCATGTAAGGAAACACTGATTATCTGAACGGCGACTTCACAAAATTATCATTTACAACAAAACAACATGAATAATATAAGACCTTAAACCTTTATGACATTTTATTAACAAATAGTTAAGTACTTCAAGTTATCAGTTCTTTGTCTGTGAAAAATCTTTAAAAAATCAAAATACCCAGGCGCAAAGGATTGTGGGTATTCCTTATAACATGTTTAAATAAATTTAAGTTCATTTCACTTGAATGTTTTAGTTTAATGAATTTTATATGCTTTAGTTAAATGAACTCAGATTTTTGACTTGAACGCGCTAAAGTTTTTGATTAAAATGTACTTAATTATTTTAGGACTAAGTGCAGTGACTATAAAATGGTTAAAATATACAAGAAAATATATAATACGACTTACTATTTCCACACAGTTCATTTTGTACATAAATTGTGTATTTATCATAATGTTACTTAGGAAAATCTAGTTCTCAATAAACGTTAATATTACTATATAGAAATTAAGAAGGTTAATCTAATATAATTTACTACACCAAAAAGTTTGTTTTATGTCATAAATTTTGGGGGGCCATGAAGGGCGCAAGTGGGGGTCCCCGTACACAAAGGGGGCCGCACGCCGGAAAAGTTTGAGAACCACTGTGCTAAGGGGTTAAAGGCTTTTTGTATGTAAAATGGAATGCATGTCTAGTTTATTATATTAATTTACTTATGTTTGATAGTCAGTGAAAAAGTATATAACATTTAATTGGATTATTATCTTTTTATGAGATTTGCAATAATACTATATATTCAACAATCTCCCCTTTATTTGTCTTTCTTGTGAAGCTGCTTTAAAGCAATAAAACATTGTAAAAAAGCACTATGAGGCAATTTCCCGGCAGGGTTTAAGGTAATCCCACACTAAAATGCTTATTTTAGATGTCTAAACTTTCACTACATATCTTAAATTATATCAATGCCATTGTTTGGTCTCAAGATTAACACCAGTAATTTTTTTTGTAAAGTATGTTTGTAAAAACTACTTAATTGTCCTAATATAACTAAGTCCTAGTCCTGGCATAATCTAAACCCTGTCCGGGAAACCGCCCCTTATTAACCTATATGACTTTTTTGAGTACCATTCACTAAACCATGCTGTTTCTCTGTGTACACAATTATACAGTTGATATATAATGGGGCTCGATTTTTACCTACAGTGCAAAGTGACTCTCACCTTTGTGCGTATGTATATGGAAAGGGGTGAGTGCAGAGGGTGGGAGTTTCTTGCTGTGGACTCCAGGTAAGTGAAATATGGCTGGCAAGTTTGCAGGAACATTGTAATAATATGGGCCAGCCCATCATTCTGGAAGCCATCTAGACTGTAACAATCATAATATAGAAAATTAAACATATTTATTTATTTTTTTCAAATGCCTTTTGACTGTTAAACAATCAGTTTTGCATACACTTTTTATGTCTTTACTGTGAATATGTTTTTTTCTGTTAAGGAATGAAGTTTGGACAGGACATCTAAGTGTAATTTAACTGTTATATAAATGGCACTTTATAAATGAACTAAAATCCCGTTTTCTAGGTAAAATCACACCTCCACACCAGCTCTGCCTGTAACTCATCTGCCTTATTCAGCAAGTACTGAAGCTGTTGTTCGATGGGAGCAATTTTTTCATCCATCACTCTCTGTTCCTGATAAGTTGAACCATTCGCTGCGTCTTCAACCAAACAACACCTCGCATCACCGAAAGATGGCGCCACCGCACTGTCCTCTGCCAACAAGATGAGCAATTTTGATAAGCATCAGTGAGGTTTTGATTTCCCCCGTCATAATATTATTTTTTTTACCTTCCAATGTAATCTGTCCTGTCATCGCTTCTGTTAAAGACTTGGTTTCTTCATCTTCCTTGCATGATGAATACAACTCATCGTCCCCAATGCTAGCCATCATGATTTAGTCAGCTAGCCCACAACCACTGTTACAATTAACTAATCTAAAAACACATTCAAAGGTAAATGAAGACTGGTGTTGCCCATATAATTGATAATTACCCGTTTATAAACACGTCAACAGTAATATCAGTAATTAGCTTAGCACGCAACATAATCATACTGAGATGTAAACCTGTAAAGGTAAATATAAGTGTAAACCTACAATTTCAGAAACTTGACTAACCGGTTTACCTAACTGTTGAAATGTTGAATAACTGTCTTAAGTAATTGTTGACTTCTTATGAAATATCATGCTGTTCCTGTGACTAACCTAATAAATCCAAACAATAAAGTTAACTGATCCGAAGTGTCGCGATTTAGTATTACGCACTATTTACACATGACCATATTTGTATTTCCTTTTCCCACTCTGCTAGGACCCCGCAACTCGTCCAGCCTGTTGAAAATTTTGTTTTATGCTCTTATTCATAGTATTAAAATGAAAATATATAATTTAACGGACAAGTTAGTGTAAATTCAAATTAAATTATACATTATATATGTTTTAACGTTATGATTTCTATTATCTAATCATTAAATCTACTCATTAAAATCAATTACCTTATAATGCAATGTTGATTTAAAGGGAACAGTTCACCCCAAAATTTTAATTCTGTCATCATTTACTCACTCTCATGTTGTTATAAACCTGTATTCAGTTATTTGTTCTGATGAACACGAAGGAAGATATTTTGAGGAATATGTATAACCAAACCTTTCGTGAGCCCTATTCACTTCCATAGGAGAAAATACTGTGAAACAGGCCCGGTACTAGGCTTGCTGGACTGGGGGGGCAGTCAGGATTTTTGGGTGGGCAGCCATTTCTCGACTAAAATGATTCATACGATGACAAAACCGCTAAAATTTGATTTTAAAACTGCACTGTACGCGATGCTCAGCTGTTACAATACTGTATATTTACTGTATAACCATCTTATATCATTATATCTACTATATAGTATGCCACAACCAAACTGCATATTCTAATTTTAATAAACAGAACTACGTCTAAAACAAACACATTAAATGCTGCTGGAGACTTGCCATTGGCTGTTGTATTTGCATGAATAAATAATGAGGTGAGTCTAAGAAAGGATAAGGGGCTATTTTGGGCATGTTTTACTATAAAAAAAGTTTTAATTTAATATGTGTTGGGTTATTACGTTTATGTTATACTAAATTGCATTGTTTTTGATACATATTTTAAAGATGCGTTTTTTTTTAGTTACCGTCATAGAGAACAGTAGTACTTTTCCTGTGACTAAAATACTGCTGAAAAGACCTGCAAGCTTTGAACAAGTTAATCAGACGAAAGTGGGCGGGAGCTTAAAACGCTAGCACTTGCCTAAAGAAGATCTTTTTTGTGTAAAGAGACTCTGTTATTTTAAGATTGGCTGGACATTTTTGGGGGGGGCAGAAGGAAAATCTGGGGGGGCAATGCCCCCCCAGCCCCCCTGTAGACCCGGCCCTGCTGTGAAAGTGAATGGGGTTCACAAAGTGTTTGATTGATAGTTGCCCTGAAATGTGCTGAGGTTTATTACTAAGCTTTGTAAAAATGATTATGTGCAAAATAAAATTTTTAAACTCTACTCTATAATAAAGTATTCTTATTTTTTTAACCAAAATAAAATAAAAATTTGAGTAATTTAGGTAATTCTAAATAAAACATTATTGAGTAAATTTAACTTAATGTTATAATCCATTTAAATTTGTAAGAAGGAAATTGGCAATAAACTTGGCAGTAGTTCCCAGCATGCTTTGCATGGGAATGCTTTTGGAGAGTAAAATTAAACACTATTTTATGTGTTTTTTACTAAAAAGAAAGACTTAATGTGTTTATGTTCATTTATCTTTGAGATTTAGAAGATTGTCTGTTTCTTCTTTGAGTTTTGTGGTTACCATCATTCAGAAGAGTGGTGCTTGTTTAAAGATTGTAGGTGACACAATAAAAATCATGATGTTACTTCACTCAACGAATGATAACTGTGATATGCCAGCACTGAGACCTCTTCTTACTTGCTTATCATAATGTGGTATATAACAATAAATATGTAAAGAAAAGAGATTTCAGAATTTCAGAGGAAGATTTTGCTAAACAAGTAAGCCTTTAAATGTTTTGGTAACAATATTATACATTATATATCACATATTTTATACAGTGCAATTTTACTTAACTTAGTTAAGTATATTAACTTAATTTCTATGTGTGAAATTTACTTGAAAAATATGCATGCAAAAACTTGCAAAATAAAAATTAAGTAAATTCTACTTTTTTTCAGTGATAATGAACAAAATCTTCAATCTGATGTGTCATGTTGGAACAACATGAAGGAAGAATTATATGAATGTTTTTATTTTCATGTAAATTATTTATCTTATGAAAAATCTGTTAGTAAAAAACTCAGTGAGCGTCACATGCTTGCTTATATTTTATAATTTAATATAAGCTTATTGTTATAATTTAGAATAATGATTTTCTTTAAATTTCCTCTGTAAAGGTCTTTATCAATTTCTGTTTGTTTTATTCAAGTTGCCAGTAAACACTACATGTTGCCCAGGTAAGTATTTTAAAACCTTTAAAAATAGTTTAGATACAAATAAATTTCCTGTTAAATGGGACATATCATGAAAATCAGACTTTTTTCATGTTTTAGTGCAATAATTGGGTCCCCAGTGCTTCTATAAACCTAGAAAATGTGAAAAACAACAACCGAGTAACTTAGTTTTTGGTAAACCATTCTCTGCAAGCACGTGAAAAGGGTCACTGAAATTTGTCTCCCCCTGTGATGTCAGAAGGGTATAATACCGCCCCTTAGTCTGCACTATCCAACCCCGGCACTGCCATTTAGTGCAGAGATCAACTCATTTGCATTTAAAAGGACACACCCATAACGGCTCATTTTTGTCCACAACTACAAAGTGGCAATTTTAACATGCTATAATAAATTATCTATATGATATTGAACTTAAACTTCACATATGTACTCTGGGGACACCAAAGATTTATTTCACATATTAAAAAAACCTTAAATGTCCCCTTTAACTTATTTCCTATAGTCCCGAAATGTAGTTATTTGTTTTTCCATGTAACTAAGAGGAGAGTAAATATTTGTGCTGCTGTTTTCCTTACAATGAAAGTGAATGTTGTCAAGGGCTAGCTCAAAAAACAAAACAGCATATACTTGTCATTAAAGTTCTTATAAAGCACCGTTTTGTTTAAGTATTTCTTTAACCATTTCATTAACAGCACTTTTTCAGTTCATGCAAAGTTTGACCTTTGAACATGTATATGTTGCAGCGTGAATCAACAGTTTGAAATGTTGCCTTGCCACAAGAGTGTGATGAAACCAATTCATTTGCCTGTGGACACAATGCGAGGTCACGTGGCCCGCCGGAGCACGCAACCGGCGCCCTGGCTGAGTCCACAGTGCGCGTACCCGCGGGTTTAACGAACGACCCTCCCGCGCGAGCCATCATCACTGGCGCGAGGCATACAGAGAGGCGAGACGGAGCGGTTTATTATTATATTTCTCTTGCTGTTAATGTGGACTCCCCGGGCCTAGTTTGATGACGATTCGGCAGTTGCGATGAATACTCGCGTGGGTGTTTTCGAGTGATGCAATGAGAGAAACGACACTTTCTTGCCCGTTTACCCTGCCCCGTGCAAGCCGCGAGCGCGGTGCATGTATGCGGCTGTGACGAGCTCCAGCAGAAGTACGTTAAGATGCCGTTATGGACCAATATGTGCGACTTTACGGCGAGATTTTGGTATCGAGGTGCAGTCTGAAGATCGAAATATTGCAATATATTTAGCTGATGCTTTTAATTCACGCAATTCTTTAATTTTGGCCCCTGACTGGAGGTAAGTGAACGGGAGCTGAGCCAGGTCTGACAGTAATGCAAAAACATTTATTACAAGCGGAGAGTTTCAATAAACTGGTTATAAGGTGCTGGATTTTACACAGTTACATTGCGAGCTGACACAAGCATTGGACCTCTTTGTTGGCGATCACTGACAACCTACCAAGAGGAAAAGGCTGATTTGGGTGTCCCGACCATAGATACAGCCATGGCAAATGACTCAATCCAAGTAAGTCGACTGATGTTTCATTCTCTTAAACCTGCAATGACTCAATGTTGCATGATCATGGTTTATTACAGCAGAAGTAATCCCATGGATTTGGGACAGACAATGGAGAAGGCTTCAGTCTAGTGTAAAGTCAGGGAATCTCAGTCTTTTTTACTTCAAGCCCCCTATTGTCCACAACAATATGTGAAGCAGGCAACCCATTCACAGATTCTGCCCAATAAAACTTAACATAGCTTAACATATCTAAAATATGTTAATTCATTATAAAACTAGCCAAACACTAAGAGCTATGTTGATTTTTAGTTGTTTTAACTTATTTTAACTTAGCTTTTGTCTTGTTTTAAAAAATGTTGATGCCCCCTTGGAAGTTTGCTGAGAAAAACTGATCCAAGTAATGTCTCTCTTTCAACCCTTTATGTGAAGGGTCATTTATTTTCCATTAGGTTGTAAAAGGACATTTTGGTGGCTAAACATAGACAAAATGTTTAGGCTGTACACTGTTTATCTTGAAAGCTTGCTCTGTTTCAGACCAGCTCTCTCTGTGTTAAACGCAAATATTTATGTTTTCTCTCACACTCCTTATGGTGGCTTGTCGAAGAGTTGGGGGTATGAAATCTTTTCTAAATGAATCAAAAGTTATGTTTAGATCTTTCATAAATTACCATGACACTTTACATTGGTGGTACGGAGAACATGTGGAAAATGTTAAAGGTTTTCTGATTCATAGAACAATTTTATATTTCTTTTTTTGTTTATGGAAATGTGAGCCAGACTTACAGTACTTGTCATGTAACGTGGCCACATATGCTGACCAGATTCGTTGGCAAAAAGATAAAAATCATCATGGTTAGACAGATTAAAACTGTTAAAGACTGTTGTGTAGCACTTTTAACCTGACTACTATTAGGGGTGATATAATTGCAGGTACATTTAGTGGCGGTTTCCCGGCAGGGTTAGGATTAATCCATGACCAGGCCTTAGTTATTTTAGGACATTTAAGTGCTATTTTCAAACAAACCTTACAAAAAACAACACTGTAGTGCATCTTGAGAACAATGTCACTGATAGAAATGTCAGTACAAAGTGGTTTTAAATTAAGGCAGCTCAAATATGCATTTTAGACTAGGATAAGCCCTGTCTGGGAAACCGCCCCTTAGTGTCCAAAGTAATTTATTTCTTCTTGTCTCAAATGGTTATGTCGCAGTATGTAACGTTGCAGTCAGTAACCGAATTGAAACTGGCTAATTTTGATATCAGGAAATTATAATTTTGAGTATAAGACAAAAAATATTTTATAGTTATGGAATATGGACAATAACAACTTGTGATCCATGACAATGAGTACCAATCTATTAAAATATAAAAAATATAGCCATTTAAAATCAGATAAAAAGCGCACACCTTTAAAAAGCGCATACAATTATTTTTGGACACCAAATGTTCCTGCAATTATATAGTCATCACACACACAAAACAGAACTCTTAAAGAAGTTTGTGTTTCAAAATCTACCAACACTATTGTCAATAAATAATACATATATCACACATTTTGATTAAATTGTATGTAAAATAAGTGGTAACACTTTACAATAAGGTTGTATTTGTCACATTAGTAAATGCATTAGCTAACATGAAGTAACATTAAAGGGTTACTCCACTTTCATAAAAATAAAATCCTGGTAATATTCTCCCCCCATGTCATCCAAGTTGTTTATGTCTTTATTTGTTTAGTCGATAAGAATTATGTTTTTTGAGGAAAACATTCCAGGTTTTTCTCATTTTAATAGACTTTATTGGACCCCAACAGTTTACAGTTTCAATGCCGTTTAAAATTGCAGTTTCAACGCGACTTGTACACAATCGCAAATGAGGCATAAGGGTCTAATGTAGCAAAACAGTAGCCAGCGGGACCTTCCATATTTGGTAAGCACGGCGAATGGTCATGTGTTACATATGTGAAACGTACATTTGCGGACCGTTTTAAACAATACACTGAAACAAAAATATTAAATAGTATTATTCCACATACAACAACATCGAAACGGTCCTCTTTCTCCACACTTGTAAAGGCTGGGGCGGTAGTTTCGCAAACGTCATGCGTGACCTTTTGATGTGATTACGCATTACGTGAGGTCGCGCTGGCGCATCACACAACTAGTGCAAGACAAGAAGTTGTTTAAAGGTACATGTTTTTTATTTTCATTGCCGAAAATGACAATCGTTTCAGTAGATAAAGACTCTTATGCCTTTTTGGGATCGTTTAGAGCCCTTTGAATCTGCATTGAACTGCATTTAAACTGTAATTGTTGGGGTCCAATAAAGTCTATTAAAATGGGAAAAACCCTGGAATGTTTTCCTCAAAAAACCTTATTTCTTTGCGACCGAACAAAGAAAGACATCAACATTTTGGATGACATGGGGTGAGTAAATCATTATGATTTCTTTTTTATGAAAGTAGTTGAGTAATCCTATAAGTAATATAGTTTCAGCATTTATTAATCTTCTTTATTGCCTGTTAAAGGAATAGTCTACCCTTCTGCCATATTAAACTATGTTATTACCTCAACCTAGATGAATTAATACATACTTATCTTTTTTTAATGCGTGCACTGTACAGCGCGTTGTGAATGTGTTAGCATTTAGCCTAGCCCCATTCATTCCTATGGTACAAAAAAAAGTTTTATTTTGTGGCACCATACTTACTGGTATAACTCCTCATGTAACAGTCTTTAAATAGAGAAAACACAGAAGTGTTTGGTGCTTCCCTGTTTGGTACCATAGGAATGAATGGGTCTAGGCTAAATGCTAACACATTCACGACGCTCTGTACAGTGCACGCATTGAAAAAAGATAGGTGTGTATTAATTTGTCTACGTTGAAGTAATAACATAGTTTAATAAGGCAAAAGGGTAGACTATTCCTTAAATGCCAATAGTGTAATTTATGTTAGTTCATGGTACATTAAAGGTGCTCTAAGCGAATTGAAGCGTTTTAGACCTTAAAACATTTTTTGTTACATACCGGAAACATCTCCTCACTATCTGTTGCTGCCTGTCCGCTGATCAAACTGTAAAAAAACGCGATCTCTGTAGACAGCCCAGGCTTCACAAACGGCAATATCAACAAATGGCCAAACCTAGCATCACAAAACAAAACAAAGTATTCCAGCCAATAAACGACAAGAAGGATTTGGGGGTGGGGGTTGGGCGCGTTCATGAAAGCACGGAAGGGAGGGGGAGGAGTTAGCTACGCTCTGTCTGTTTGAAAACAGTTCAAACATCAACAGGAAGTGACGTCGCACATTATTCGCTTAGAGCGCCTTTAACTAATGTTAACAGAAACAACTCTTGATTTTAAACATGTATCACTAAATGCTGAAATTAACATAAACTAAGGTTAATAAATGCTGTAGAAGTATTGTTCATTGTTGATGTTAGCTATAATGCATTAATTCATGTTAACAAATACAACCTTACTGTAAAGTGTTACCAAATAAGTACATTCAATTCCCACAATTACTCAGCAGCAACAATACTCCTATTATTAGTTTTTTTTTACCATTTTGACATTTAGACTTTTACACTGCCTACTTTTCACCAGTCTGAACTTTTCAGTTTGTATGACTGTAGGCGAACATGGAACATTGTTATTAGGAGCAGAACCACTGTTTAAATTGGGGTCCGGACAAAATTATATGGATGGGCTATGGCCCCCATAAACCCAGCATTACCTTAAGGCCGAAGTATAGGTATTTTTTCCACGTACAGTGCGAGTACACTGCATGAGCACGGACAGATTTTTGAAACCCTGCATACATTGTACACGTAGGTCACGCATGTGCCTACAGAAGAATGTAGTATGTAGCCCAGAAGATGCATTACATTTTGTCGCAATGCGCATGCGTCCAACGTCTGTGTACACGTACGAGTCAAATAAACTATACTTGTGCGCATACATTCACGTACACAGACTACACTCCAGGCTTAAGATATATTTAGTTGACCCCTCTTCTTATCACAGGTCCAGGGACGTTGTTTCCTGTTGTACCGTTTCCTACGGGATAAGAAAGAGAATACACAAAGAGACATGTGTTAGGAGACACTTGTCAGGGACAGATGGAAAACGCACTAGTAATGTGGTAGTGATTCTTACTGTTACATAAAGCTTCCCTCCTAATGTCTTTAGGGCAAAGCCTCACACAAAGGATGAGTAAGCAGCAACTGTTAGGAGGAATGTGATTATGTCAGCAACTGAATGACAACCAAGTCACATAATGAGAAAAGTTTCTGGTTTTCTAAGAACTTCCTCAGCTTTTCATTATTCATAGATGCAACACAAATTTCCTTCTCCTCTCACACACACAGCAGGAGATTTTGCATCAGACTCGTCCATCGTATTATCCAACAGTTTATTTGCTCACCACACTACTTGTTCACAGATGGGGTTGACAGAACTTAATGTTATGTGCTAGAGCTTTCTGCAAAGCCTCGTCCATGCAAACTCAAATATCCTGTTGTGTTGTCCATCGGTGTGTTTTATTAAGTAAGTTCCTGCTATGCATTAGACCAGCTTAATGGGGTGGTAAGAGTAAACCAGTTTCCCGTTTCCTGTCCTGTCTTTACTTCACCAGCTTTTAACGCGACTGCATATTGTTTGTGTCAATAATGATGGCAAATCAATGACCAGGAATGTATGCAGTTTTTACAGTTAGGTACCTCATGCACCTTTTCATCTATATTTATGTCATTTTCTCTCTCAATGGGAAGCTTTAGTGCAGCGATCACTCCTGGTCAATCAAATTGCAGGGATGCCTTGTGGTTGTTTGTGTTGGATTGACACCAGTTGGATATTTTGTTAGTATTATTAAAGAACAGTACACCCAATAATTAAAGTCCTGTCATTATTTGTTGTCCAACCCCATCATTTTAAACCAACATGACTGCACTCTCAGAAAGAAAGTACCCCTTTTAGAAAGTATGTTACAATTTTGTACCTAAAAGGTTGCCTATTAGTTCCCCAAAGATGCATATTGGTACATCAAAGTTACATATCAGTATCTAAATGTTACATACAGTATTAGGAGCTTTTTTAAAGCCCCCCAAACCTAAAATATGCACAAAAAATGTGTTTCTATCAAAAAATGAGTCGCCAGTGTGTGCAGAAACATCCTGTTATTATACAAATCCATCTATTATTTGTTGTGTAATCTCTTTTATACCGTAACAGTCACACAGAACAGGCTGTTAGGGATCCCCTATTAATGTGGTGTCACATTGATTACGCTCCAACCATAACCATAGATAGATATGTATAAAGGCTATGTCTTGCCTGCACTGCTGGCCAATTGATTGGAACGTCCGCATTTGGCGGCCATCTTACCACAGTCAGCTCGCTCATTCGTAGCATTGCGTTTTAGCGGTGCAGGTACTTTTAAATTACCATAACTTGCTTCATTTTCACATGGTTTGGTTTGTTATAAATGTCAAAGATGTACCTATGATACTGCATACTTATACAAAAAAAATTTGTGAAGCATCCAAAATTATAGCCATGTTAATAACATTCTAAGAAACCAAACTGTCTGAAAATTTGTAGAAAATTGAGCAAGTTATGGTCATTTAAAAGTACCTGCACCATTAAAACTCAATGCTATGAGTGAGCGAGCTGCCTGTGGTAAGATGGCCGCCAGGTAATGACGTTAGAGACTCCGCCGTAACACGTCTGGCTTTTATACATATCTATGACCATAACGGCTCACAGACTCCGCCTTATGAGCGCGTATTTCAACCTTCTGCCAGAGACATGTTTTGATTTAGTCCAAAGCATATGTGTAAGCGCTCTACACCCTTCTTTGCATTCAGGAAGGGGAACAGAAGCTTTCTTTTAGGGATGCACCGATACCACTTTTTTGAAGTATGAGTACTTGCATTTCGGTACTTGCCGATATCGATACCGAGTACTTAATAAAAAACATGATTTAAATTTACAGGTTACAGCTTTAGTCATATAATTTAACAAAACAACAAGGTACTAGTTTTCCAGTTTGTTGTAAACTCTGCCTCTTTGGACAACACAAGAGGCATTAACCCCTTACAGGCCGCTCAAACATAGACATTTCTCAGACCGTGGTATCGATCCCTGGTATCGGGGGACTTTTAACGAGTACGAGTACTTTAGAAAATGTGGAATCGAGGCTGATACCCTATACCAGTATCGGTGCATCCCTACTTTCTTTGCATTTAAAGAAACACACACATTGCAGCCACAAATGGCTATTAACATTGTATAATGAGAGATCTGTGGTGCATTTTGAGCTGAAATTTTACAGACACATTTTGGACTGGTCATACCAGAGACTTGCTGAAACACCAAGGTTAGTGTCCCTTTAAGAGTACTGTCCCAGTGACAGCTTTTGTACCTTTTCCTGACAGTGTGGAACATAACAGAGGGTTTATTACTATATAATGAAAACGAATGAGAATATTTAAAAAATGAAGTTTTAAAAGCACAAGTCCAAGTGGATAGAAGCAGCCAGCGGATATTCTTAAAAAAGTATCTTTTGAATGAATAACGTGTCTTTGAAATGCCAAAAAAGACAGGGCTGTATTTCTACTGGCTAGAAAACTTGTAGGTGAAACCCGATTGGCTGTGGTACATTTAGCTGATTTGTGCAGTTTTGGTGGGGATCAGGAGGGCACTGGACATAATGGCCTTCATTGTGTTTCCACAGCTCCAGATTGTATTCTCTATAGCTTCATGTCCTGCTTCACCACCACACCCTTAGCCTGTTTACTGACCCTCAGGAGCATATGCTTGTACAGCTCTGCTATCATGTTTGCCTTATCCTCCTGGGCAAGGTTTATGTCATTGTTTAAGCCCTGGATCAGAGTAACTGGTGTTTATCTTTGGTGGTTACCATAAATATCCCTTGATACTGATGTAAAGCATGCTCCCGTTTGTGTTGTCTGTCTAGGCCCTTCTTATTGCCTTTGGCTCAAAGGCATGTAGCACATCGATCTCTACAAAAGGAATGCTTGTGTATTTCTGTCTGTAAGCTAATCGACAGCTGTTTTAATACTCTGAGTGGTTCGGAAACTTGATCGCTTCCCTCCCCGTCTTTTCCCCAAGTGTAAAACAGCTGCATTTTCTCATGACTTCATAAAGGCAAACTCTGCCCATGTGTTGCCGTAGCCTTGTGCCGTTCCGGCTCCTCCCTGTTGTGACTTCATTGGTCGTGACATCAGTTGCCATTATGAGTCCTGCTCATTATCCCGTGCTCTAAAGCTCGGCATTAGAACAGCTTTGCTTGCATAACTATCCCATTACTAAAACCACATTGCCATTATTGCAATGCTTTAGGCTTGTCCTCCATACATTGATCTTGGTGTAAAGTGCTCATTTACTTTGTAAATAGTAGGCAATCCTCTTGATCTCTCGTCTTGAATGGGTCATCAGTTGTGGTTCATTTACACGTTCGGCCATTTGGGACGAATGAAACATCAAACTTAGTTTTTTCCGGTGTGCTAAATGAACGTTGCATTCTTCTCAAAGTGCAATTAAAAACCAATGTGTCCTCATTTAACACTCCAGATATTAATAATTTCAATTAGTTGCGCTTTGTGAAATCATTTATTTGGAACCACCCTGTTAATGCATCCTAAAGCGATGAATATTTAATGATTTGAAAGCCAGCATACTCCACCGAAGACACATCCTCCCATCCACACTGCCCTGTTGCTCTTTGTCTGAGAGCTGCAACAGTTAGGGTGTTGTAAACTGATCTGCAGGGTGTAGTAGCGGCTGTAATCTCGCTCTCTATCCCTCTCTCTCTCTCTCTCTCTCTCTCTCCCCCATCCTCTTTGTTTAAAGCAGAAATGCCAGCTGCTTTGCTTCTCCCTATTCACCCCCACCCCAAAATTCCCCCTCTCTATCTGTCTCTCTTTTTGCCTTCATCATACTGTTTAGTCCCCTGGCTCTCTTAGATTTCAAAGCTTAATTTTGGATTCAGTGATCATAATTCAGTGCATTTTGTTTGGTGATCCGATTGCTTTGGCAGAACACTTAAAATTTTGGGGGATTTTTCCTCCCTTTTTATTTCCCACACAAAAGCCCATCACTGAAATTTCAGTAGCCTTTAAAATAATATTTTCATTTAGGAAAATTGTGTCATTCATTTTATTTTGAAATGTCAACAGAGCTCATCTGATATGGGGTTTTCAGTGACCGATGTCAGTAGCGATAACTATAGAGTAGGTTGACGGATATTTAATACTGATTTATAAAACGGTTAGTTCCAGTCCGGATTCTGATCGGTCAATTACTCTGTTTTATTTACAATAAAGCACAGCTATGACCACTGAACCCAACGATTATGTGTATCACTGCGCTGCATCCTTAGCAACCACCCTTAGCAACGTAAACATATGTGAAAACCTTCTGTTGCTGTTCACACTCGGTCGGGAACTATTTTTTCCAGCGAATGCTACGATACAGCGCAACATCTTGTATCTAAAGCTGCATTCAGACTAGCAGCGACTAGGAGTAGCAGAGTGACACAATCTCATTTATTCAGGGTTTCCACATGTCCTTGAAATCCTGGAAAGTTTGTGAATCTGGGGGAAAAAATTTAAAAAATCTATTTAAACATACATAGATACAGGTCATTGAAAGTGCTTGAATCTATTCTAAGCAAAATGTTTTCTGGAAAAAAATCCATATTATTCCCTGTGTAGTGTAGGATAATATCATAAAAATTCTTGACTTTTTAAGCACACGTGCTAAACTGTTCGCTTTAAAAATGCTTATATCTTCTGTATTGCTTCATACCAAAATGCTTTTTTGCATACTTGTGTTTGACACATGAAAACGTGGTTACAGGTTACGTATGTAACTGTTGTTCCCTGAGAAGAGAATGAGACGCTGCGTCTCCCTTGCCATACTTCCTGCTTCCCTGTATGCTGTCTTTGCCAATATTTCAGAGAGCGATATACTTCCTGGCTCCCGCGTCACCCTGTCTTTGTCGTTAAGCCTCACCATTGGTTGAATTTTATATACACATTCAAACGCACTTACCCCTGGAGGATTCCCCAAAGTATCACCGCAGTGACGCAGCGCGAGTTCCCTTTAACCTTGAGTGTAACAGTATTGTTTTGTTTTTTAATTTATTTGTAAAAACTAATTGACTAAGGCCTAGTCCTGGATTAATCTAAACCCTATACAGGAAACCGCTCCTAAGTGTCCAGACATTAGCCGACTAAATGGCCTTTCGCATGTGATTATAATTAGTCAGTGTGTAATGTTTAAATTCGTTTTAGTTTAGTGAGATAAATAACAATTAACTATAATTAATGGCAATAATACAATTATTACAAAAATCTACATTTGTGCGAAAATTGCACATGTGTGAATTATGGTTGTTTCTGTCTTTCTTGAATATTTTTCTTGAATACAGACACTTAACAGGGGCTATATACTTAACACAGATTAAGTAAATATTTGCTTATATTACAAGCTAAAGACAAATATCTTTCAGATGCAGTCGCGCCTCTGTTTGTCAGCAGATTAAATTTATTCACAGTGGAGTTTGTAAGACAATGTTTTATTTAATAAAACAAATACATTTCTGTAAAGAAAGAAAGGAGATTTGTAAGTTAGGGCCACAAAAGTTGATAAAGAGGAGAAACCGTTTTGAATATGTTTAATTGTAATATTAAATGACAGCAAGGGCAGCACCCACATGTTTTTTAGTCTGTCACCTTAGAAAGAAGGATGTGCACGCCTTCCTGTGTTTGTGTACCTAACCACGTGCATATGTCTGTGTGTGTATGCATATACTGTATGTGTGCAGAAAAGGGAAACTATAGGTCAGTGCGTCTCAGCCCAATCCCCTGACGCTGGGTGGGTCCAATTACATAGAAAGTCTGTAATTATAAGTGTGTGAGTCTGTGTAAAAACAGCTCTGATCCCTTAGCGACATGTTAGCAATTACAACTCTTCAACAATCCCATCATTCATGCATTGTAAGATAACCTTTGAAATTAAATGACAAACAACAGCATCATCACTTTGAACTATTTTTCTTATTCAAACACACACACAGATTGAGCAGAGATAATGATAGATACATATAAGTTAAATATCAATGTAACACAAGCCTGCTCTGAACCTGTTCTCCATCAGGATCAGATCATTTGCACAAGGAAGCTTTTATCGATTTGATGTCGTTGTACTTTATGCAAATACATCAGGCACATAATGCGTTTTAGGCACGGCTTTTTTGTTCCTGCTTAATCCTGGATATTTTTAGACATTTATCAGACATGCATGCACTTGATATGATCAGTTCAGTTTCGGATATAAAGGCCAGAAACCTGTATGGGGTGTGGTTACAGACAGGTGTGTACACACACGTATCCATGACAACTGCTGTCATAGCAACCACAGTTAGTTAGTGATGTCAGAGGACACCGTCTCGCAGGAGGGTGGTAGGCCAGGAGCAAAGCTCTTTAACTAAGTGAAAGTATAGATCATGTTATGATATTTAAATAACGTTTTAACTTTTTTAATAAATTAAGGGTTTTGAGTTGAAAAGTCGATCATAATTTTAATGGTATTTTCAGATATATTATCCAGATATTTTTTTGTTTGCTAAAGAAAACGTTACTGACCGTAAAAGGAACAAAACCACAAAGAGGCTTTGTTCTTGTTTAGGTACAGTATCACAGAGAAATGGAAATTATCGTAAATGAAGCTACAAGTTACACAGTAACCTGCAATCTTTGTCGTTCACATGCAAATAAAAACGTCAAAGGGACAGAAATATGTCCTGTTCGCAAGCAACCCCCGCACACATCACATGTCTGTAATGTGAGGCTTATTAACCAAGCTGAGTCAAATGGCTCGTGTAAGTGTATTCCCTTGTGACACAGGATTTACCTCACCTTACTTACTTACATACAGGATAAATCACCTTTCATTCCTTATATGCCAGTATGATTCAGCAACATTTTTCTAGTAACATCTTAGCTTCTAGTCATCTAGAGTAGCCTTTCAAAAGTACCTCTACAGTGCATATTAATACCTCACATATTGGTACCAAATGTATACATATATCTACATAAATGGTACATATTAGGATCTTTTAAAGGGTACCGTGCCAGTGACAACCTTTGTACTTTGAGAGTATTTTATTGCTGTCAGAAGCCATGTAAATATTGTATTTTAGGTGTGTACACTCTAATGCAGGGTTCACACCAGACGCGGTAGAGGCGGCAAGCGCGAGTGATTTACATGTTAAGTCAATGCAAAGATGCGAATAGGCATCCTGCGGCGTGATACGCGCGGAAGGCGCGGTGCGGATGGTGCGTTCCGCGCGAATTGAGTGTTGCAGCGGGAAATGCGCGAGTTGAAAAATCTGAGCTTTGGCGGATTTTCGTGCCGCGTTAACCAATTAGGACCTTGCTGTAGTAGTGACGTGTCTCCAATTACGAGAATTTCACACGCGGCTTTCACGCACGAATGAAACAAGTAAACTCAAATGTTCAAGTGTCCAACTATGCGCGAATAGCCTGTTTTTGTCATTTTAATGTGTTAAAATGAAACAGAATGTGTCACAAAAATGTGTAAAAATGAACACATCCTTTCTAATGGTGCATTCACACCAGCCTCTACCATTTTTACACATTTTTGTGACACATTCTGTGTCATTTTAACACATTATTGGCGCTTTTCCATTGCATAGTACCCCACGGTTTAGATCGGGTCAGCTCACCTCTATTTGGCTTGGTCCGCTTTTTCATCGCGTTTAGTAACACTTCGAAGTAGGAGGGATTATAGGCGTGTCGTTATATTTGTGCTGCCTACTGCTGTGACATCATACAAGTGAGAGCGTTGTTAGAATGCTATACATCCCCTTACATCCATTTATTTCACAGTCCGCCACAAAATTAAAATTGACCACCACTAATAGATGTTTGCACATCACGTTTATCACATAGTTTCTGTACAAACACCCATGGTGTCAGTTGATGTGCTCCGTTGAGCCACAAACTGCAAGTCTGGAAAAAACTGGTACGGTGTTCCTGATTCTGTGGATGTTTTTTATTGCTAAAAGGGACTTTGGGAGCTTAAAGCAAACCACAGATGACAACAAGTTTACTCGAGACAGCGCAAGCTAGCACGAAGGTAAAGCTAGTCTTTTACATTATAGCGATGAAGCTGGTAGTGACAATTCTCTCAGACCAATCAGTAATCTACTGTGTTTTCACGTCATGTTTTGGTATAAGCTTGGTCGCTTGGAACCTCAACCGAGGTGGTACCAAAAAAGTATCAGGTACTACGTACTGCACCCAGTGGAAAAGCCCCCAAAGTAAGCTGACCCGACCCAAACCGTGTGGTACTATATGTCATTTCGTGTTAAACTGAAAAAAGTGTTGTTCCAATAATAACACAGAGATTTGTGTATTCTGGCATTTAGTGTTTGTTTTTAACACATCCGTTCTAAGAGTGTATTAGCAGAAATAGTGTGAAAGGATATGTCAGACGTGAAAGTTTTTTGTTATTTTACAATAGTTCAACTACACTAGTCAACATTTGAAGTGGATCATTAAAGTTGCCCTAAGAGAACAAGCAACAGCCAGCATTTTTCTTTCGCCCAAGTGCCTCTCACGTAAATTATTAGATTTTGATGGCTTACATTTCTTCCCTGCCACAGAAAACCACCAAAGGTTTAAAAAAATGCCATCAACATTACTATTTTGTTTTTGTTTGTTTGTTGATCACAAGGTATAAAGTGCAGTAGATGAAGAAAACTATGATTCCGTGTGTATTCAAAGCCCGTCATTATTGTTTACAATGTGTGGAATGGTGCGCTGTGATTGGTTAAGCAGATTTATTGCATTCTGCAGAGAAGGAGGACTGCCGTTTTCTCATGGTTTGAAATAAAAGGGAGAAAAGATTTTGCATTTAATGCCTTTTATCGCATTTTGGAACCAAACTCTTCACATCATTTAGTTTATCTTATACAAAAAAAAATTCTATTAACAAACATCAATTATCTTTAATTACTACTTTAAGACTTCAAATAATTCACCAGCTTGTATGCATTTCATTGATAGTAGTATGTAGTAAAGAAGAACTGGGCCACCTCTTACGCTTTGACCCTAGGGTGATCTTCTTGTATAACCCCTATTTCATGCACTACAGGAGACTCATTGTAGTTAGGATGCACTTATTGCCACAATCACTTCTTGGACACTAAATTATATTTTAGTTCCTCAGTTTTTTTTGCAAAATCAAATCCTCTCCAAGGCCACTTTTCACTCCACCATTGTACTTGTATACTGATAGAAATCCGGTTAAGTAAGTTACTATGTAGTCATTTAAAATAAGTCAAATGCAGAGTATTTAATCTAGAGTGTAATTCACTGCAGCACAATGATAGCTCACATCGGTCAGATTTTGAGTGAGCACAATAGAGATTTAGGAAAGCTTTCTCCTGGTGATGATACAATGAAACTATTCATCTGAACTTAGTGTGCACTCACACAAACACACACACACCATTCTTCTCAACCCATAATGAATACACTGGAAACCCATGGTGAAACACACAATAACCTCCTAAAGCACTCAGCACACACAAACACACTAGGGCCTGGTGATATTGACCGAAATTAATTTCTTGGTCATTTTGGGATAAATGTCGACCTACGATTAATATTTCGCTGTTATGTGCAAGCGGAATAAATGTTTACATGCAAGTCAAAGATAATGTGAGATACTGCTGTGTAATTAATCGTTTTTGATTTAAAAAAAAATATTCAAACAATTACCAAAACAAGATAATCAAGGTAAAACGGTTATTGTGAAAATCACAGAGTAATCATGTTAAATAATCGGGATTATGATTTTGACCAAAATAATTGCAATTATGATTTTGCCCATAATCGAGCAGCATGTGAGATGTCACAATAACCTTTATTAACGATATCCCCGCCAGCGTGTTTTTTTTTAAGTTGTCAGCCAGTGCCAGCATTTTTCATGATTTTCACAAAAGTTTAATGCCTTACAGAAAATGTTTTTCTTTAAATATATAAACATACAATATATCAAATGAAAGAACAGACCCTCTGCTTTAAAAAAAAAAACATTTCATCCTACCATTAGTTCTCTTTGTGTTACCTCTCAAATATGGGTGGGTTTCTTCAAAAACACAAAATTTTGACCAAAAAGCTGAGATAAATGCATTTTTGTAAAGGACTTTTGATAGAGATCAGTTTCAGAGCGATCCTCAAAACATACACGGACATACAGCTGTTTGCTCTAGGGCGATTCTTCCGGGTTTTATAAGTTGTGGAAGACCACCACCTGGTGGATAATAACGGTATTACGGATTGCAGGAAATACTCGTCATTGGCAGGGAAGCGTTTTCTCTAAAAGGCGCAAAAGAGGATGTTTTTGGCCGACTGAGAATCCAAAAACGGTTACTGAGTTTTTTTAAATGAGCGCATGCGTAAGAACAGCCTCCCTCCTTCACAGCTAATTTCTAGGGAACGCCTTCCAAAACTCGTGCACGAATATTTGAACACGAGTGTATGTTTACCACCGGTATATGCTTTGTCGCGTGACTCGCGTCAGTGGATTCATTATGTGAAATGATGATAATAAACAAATAAGACATTAAAACGTTAGATCAGTCGACGCTACTCCCATTTCAACTAGCATGTAGCAGGGTTTCTTCTCTACCGTGGTGCAAATTCGAGGAGGAAAGGAGGATCGACAATGAAAACAAAACTTAAGACGGGGTATCATGCGTCGTCTGTGTTCAGTTACTGGAGCGCGCACGTCTCTCACAAGGATCGTTATGGCAGTGATTGACAAGCCAGAGGGCCAATCACTTATGCGATGACCGCATGAGCAATTGGCTGATGTTTTTAAGGCCCTATCTTGTGCACAGATGACGTATATTAATATTATTACTTTCAGTGCAGCTAATAAATAGTCTTTTATCATTTAGTAAAGACAGTTTCAAGTAATATTGCAAAAATGTATGAAACAAAAATCCTCTTTTGCACCTTTAATTGAGGAGTTAACTCGTCAATGGCGGGGAAAGAGTTAAAACAGTTTATGATGAAAATAAAATTCAAAGACAGGTTTCCTCCCTGTTTGAAAATAAATAGGCCGATATAAACGGTATTGTCCTATAACTCAATATACTGCCCAGTCCTAACACACACACATACACACACACACACAACCTCTGGTAATCGGCCTGCATGACTGTCTTTTAAGGCAGCGACTTAACCATCAATAAATCTACCAACAAATCCACAAACCACATCAAAGCACTTCACACCAGACACACAAACACATTGAGTTTTTTTTTGTGTAAGAGAAACTTTGTAGTAATGAGCGAAATGTGATTCTATAGTCTGCTATCTTGGATGTATTATTTCCACTGAGCTTGTTGCAGTAGGATTTGATGAATTGTCAAGAATCAGTCAAGCTGTGTCTGTGCCATCAGTGTATAATTTTGCTCCAAAATCTCCATATAAGTATGTTTATCTAGATACCGTCGTGTGTTGGTGGGCGTCCATGTCCATTCATCAACCTGACACTAAACGCTGACGCACACTACATGAGAATTTCAAGAATGCTGCAGATGTGTCCGTGTGTGTTTGTGTGTGTATGTAGCAAAGAAGGCAACCACAAGCTTCCCGCCGACTTCCTTCCTATATTCCAGTGTTCATGGATATCATGGCCACATTTAGGCCACATCCACATGAACCCAGAGCTTTCCCTATGCAATCTTTTTTTAATCCATCTCTTCGTAAACATGGCGTTGTCTCAAGTAATGTGTCCTGTGTGAACAAAAGGCATAAACAAAGCCTTAAGGGGCGTGTCGTAGTGAGAACGTGTGTGTCATCGCAACAAGTTATTGTTCAGCTCTTTGACACAGGGGTTTTAAATACAGATCAATATTCACAATGAGAAATGTTTGCAAACTGGAATAAGGCAGAGGTCAGGAATCTCCTCACTATCCATGCTGAAACTGAGATCATTTGCCAGCATAATATAACTGCATGCATCATGTGAAATATTCTTGATCAGAAAATAAATGCACATGCGTGGTTTCTCCAGAGAGAGAAAGCTGATGATAAGCAAACCTACAAAGATTTCTGTGTATTTTCCATAGTTTGTGTGTGAAAAGGGCTAAAATATATGGATTGGCTGTACACACGAACATATAAGGGTGTCGGTTTCAGATTTTTCCACTCTTGGACCCGGTCTGAAAAAGACGAAACGGCGCTACGACACAATATTTGTATGTTTACAGCTAAATGTGTCTCCGCGTGGATGGGCTCTTAGTTTAGTTTTTCAGAGGTTTCCTTTTGGGATGTGCATAGCCGCATCTTTTCAAAGATGTTTGGTTACCAAACATGTATTTAGTTGGGGGCTTTTAAATAAGAAACATTCACAGACATATACTAACAATCAAATTTTTATAGGGTTGTTTACATGATATTTTTAACCTGATTCAGCGGCTCAAAAACTAAACTCTTGTGGCAGAATACAAAAAAACTGAGACAACAAAATTGTAAATGTGATTGGCTGTAGGGATAGGGTATGAATTTAATTCCCAAACAGTTAGGTGACTGACAGTTAGGTAACAGTAAGGGTGCGCGGGTCAAAAACTAACGCGGGGTTAGTTGTTACACGGACCGTTTACATTGTTGCACTTGATTGAACGATTAGTTTTTCTGGTTTTGTTTTTACGCTGCCAAAAGACGGTCTCCCGCAAGGTTTATTGTTTTTCCATAGAGTTATTTATTGATGAAAGAGTGTTTTGATTTCATGTAAGTACATTTTTTCATCATATGTTTTTTTCGGTTTCGGTGTAAGATACCAAAACCAATGTTATGTCATCTTAATCAGTGTCTGGTTGACTAAAACATAGCATAATTTTGAAATATGTCTGCAGCTCTTAACAATTTTTTGGTAGACTTGAAAATATTTTGACCCAGTGGGGTTAGTTGTAACGCTGTGTTACAACTAACCCCTCAGCACTAATGATATGAAAACAGCTAACATTAGGGTAATTCTTGCCATTGTTTTAAGTAGGCTACACACGAATGATTGCTGGCTGCCAACACAATAAATGTGCCTGTCTTATCAAAAATTGTCAACATTTATTTTTGTTAATATCTTTAATATTAATTGAATAAGGTCATGTCAAAGATTGAAATCATAATGAAATTAATGGCAAAAATCAGTTTTAGATTTTCATTATCTCAGAATTTGATTTTGAGAATTTAGTATGGTTTTTACAGACAGGGTCACATATAAAAAAATGTGTCATTATTGTGCTGTTTTTTCTCAAATATTTAGACATTTGTATCCATTTATAATTGAACTATGGTTAGATAGAGATGAATAGTGTGGATACCTTTCTATTATAGACCGTTTCAGCAGTAACAATATAAACAAGCGGCTGTCACGGTCCGCACGTAACTTCCGGTAAACTCCGCTAAGAATAAATAACAACAAAGTTCTTTAAACGTAGTTTATTTATATAACAAGCAAAAAAACAACACATAGATTACCTATGAAACCAAAACATTTGTTATTTTTGACGAGGCATTCGTTCAAGAGATCAGTTTAGTAACTAGTCAGACAATTATAAAAACGAAACCGGAAGTAAGGTTCGGATCCAGACGTGTATCACGTGCGTCCGATGAAACCGTCTATAGACAGATATATAAACAATATCCACTTCAAGTATACAGTATAGACAAAATAGTATTGAAATATTTGTCTGCAAACTTAATTTTTATCAAGTGTTACAACTAACCCCCTGCCTGTTACAATTAACCCCACCTATGGGGTAAGTTGTAACGTCTGCACTTCTGTCACGTTTGGTGTAATTGTCCAAGAATGGTAAGTACTAGAAACAAACTTCAAATGTTCATTTGTAGCAGAGATGTGCGTGTTGCTTGTGTAAAAATAGAATTAATCAAACTAAATTTGTTTTTAATGATTGAGCCAAAACCAAAAAGGGTTAGGTTGTGCCTCGCTCTCCCCTACATTAATTACAAAACAGCTACTAAAAATATCAAAACGAAGATAAAAATTCACTAATTGAACTGACTAATTAACTAACAGTGATTAGTCGGTTAGTCAGCAAGCCAGCCTTTGTGACCCATTTCCTTTTTTTCTGCCATCGCCCGACTGGCCACCCTTTGCTGTCTTCCATCACAGTCTTCTCTTTCTCAGTCTTGAACACTGTTTCTTTATTTCTCTCTCCCTCCCTCTCTGAAGTTCATAGCCGTCCTTCGTTCATAAACGGAAATGTTTTGAATGATCAAACAGAGATGAAATAAGGGCCGATGTGTCCAGGGCAAGCTCATGACTGGTCCGAGAGTCAAAAGAAAGACAGAAGGAAGAACAGTCTTATTTGGCCCAAGGGGTTTGATGGAGCTCAGAATTGCTGGCATTCCCACGAGCCACAGCGGTTGAATAGAGCTCCCTCTGTTTGTGTGTGTGTGTGTTTAAGCGTGACCTGAGACTGAGAAGTGCACAGTTATAGTTCGGGTTGAATAACATCAGGGTTGTCTGGGAGACCTTCTTTAAGTGCCATCTTCAAGGGTTATGCCTTATAGTTTCATGCCTGCCCTACATTGTCATAATAAATGTTAATTTCTGTCACATTTAAGTCTTTGTAACCTTTTCTTATCTTTACAGATTAGAAAATGACTCGGCAACTGAATGTTAATGTCCAAATAAGTAATTTAAATAATATTTTATATTAGTAGTAGCGGTGCGCGGGGCAAAAGCTAAGGCAGGGTTAGTTGTAACACGGACTGTCTACATTATTGCACAAGGTTGAGTGATTTGTTTTTACAATGTTTTTTCATGCAAAAACGATCTCCTGCAAATTATTGGAAATGTATAATGTTTTTCCAGAGAGTTATTGACGAACAAGTGTTTTGGTGACATGCAAGTACATTTTTTCATCATATGTTTTTTTTGGGGTTTCTAAGTTGGGTGTGTAAGATACCAAATCCAATGCTTTGTCATATTAATCAGTGTCTTGTTGACTAAAACATAGCATCGTTTTGAAATATGTCTGCAGCTCTTAGCAACTTTTTTGTTAGGCTTGAAAATATTTTGATCCAGCGGGGTTAATTGTAACGCTGTGTTACAACTAACTCCTCAGCAATAACGTTTGCGTAATTCGTGCCGTTGTTTTAAATAGGCTAAACACGAATATCTTTAATATTGAATGAATGGCTAAAATCAGATGCTCACTAACTCAGAATTTGATTTTGAAACTGTAGTATGGTTATTACAGACTGGGTCACATATAAATTTTTTTTGTCATAATTGTGCTGCTTTTTTCTCACATATTTAGACATTTGTATCCATTTATAATTGAACTATTGTTAGAAAAGGACTGGATGAATGAATACAGTGTGGATACCTGTCTATTATAGACAGATATATAAACAATATCCACTTCAAGTATATAGACAATATAGTATTGAATATTTGCCTTCAAACTTAATTTTTAGCAAGTGTTACAACTAACCCCCTGCCTGTTACAATTAACCCCACCTATGGGGTAAGTTGTAACGTTTGCACTTCTGTCACGTTTGGTGTAATTGTCCATGAATGGTAAGTAATAGAAACAAACTTCAAATGTTCATTCGTAGCAGAGATGTGTGTGTTGCTTGTGTAAAAATATAATTAATCAAACTCAAATATTTTTTGAATGAATGCGCCAAAACCAAAAAGCCTTAGGTTGTGCCCCCCTCTCTCCACATTTAGTCATTTAAAGAAATAGTTCACTCATAAAAATGACCCTAAAATGTACTTGCCTTAAAGGGAGAGTTTTCTCTAAAATTCTGTCATCATTTAATCACTCTCAAATGTATACAAAACTGTATACATTTCTTTGTCCTGCTGAACACAAAGGAAGATATTTTTAGCAACGTTTGTAAACAAACTGTTTTTGAGCACCATTGACTTCCATAGTATTTTTTGTTCCTTTTATGGAAGTCAGTGGTGCTCCAGTTTCCTGCTTGATTACAAATATTGTCTTCCTTTGTGTTTAGTAAAATAAAGACATTTATACAGGTTTGTAACAACAAAAGGGTGAGTAAATAATGACAAAATGTTTATTTTTGAGTGAACTTTCCTGTTAAAGTTATTGTAGCATAAGTCGCACTGGACAATACATTGCGTTTATGTAGAAAATAGTTTCACAAAAGCCGAAGAAAAGACATTTAATCTGGAAATCTGAAAACTAAACAATAGCACAGAACAGCAGGCTGAATAAGTGTACGTACATGTTAAGGTTACATTAACAATTATTTACCCGATATACACAATAGCATACAGAACATACCTGAGATGCTGAATAGGCTAAATTAACACAATAAGCCAAATTAAGCTAAAAAAAGGTCCCGAAGTCATTCCGCATCACTGAATCCATTGAATTAAATAAATACAGAGCGGCAAAGAGCAGACTCTCGCGAAAAATACGGTAATATTTTGAAATACTGTAGATATATTTAAAGTCACAAAGAAAAGGAAATAGGAAATACACATTGTGACGTATATATGAGTGTAACAGCTTTCAAAAAAAAAATGTAGGGCGGGACTTGAATTCGTCCATTGAGAATTGACTGGATCATTGTAAGTTGTGTCATGTTGCTTTCTGCTAATCGCTGTGATCTTTTCCCGGGCCCAATCCTCCTACCATACTGGAAGCACGAAGAGATTGTTTCGAGGACGGGAGGAGATTTAGGGCGCACTCACATTATCCCAACCAAACCAAACCATGCCTGGGCGCGATTGCCACCCCTCCCTACTCCCCCAGGTGCACGCACTCACACTGTACTTCTTATCGATCCGAGTCCGGGCGCGCTTTCGTCATTAAGATGCGATTGTTTTGAAAAAGCAGGAAGTAAAGCGCTCTCTTAACACTGGAACCCACCGTAATGATAAGTCTGTGTTTTTTTATTCGGAGTCGTTTGGTGCGCGATTACAGACAGCCCTCTCACATGTCATCATATTGCTTAGTTGATCTGTCACGTGTACAGCTCGGACATTCACGTAACCCCGCTGCGCGCATCAAAAGGTTTTTACGGAGGCAGATGAAGGTGAGTGGTCGCGCAACTGACGTCTTCACCTTTTGAATCGCGCTCAGGCGCGATTGCGCTCACACCACAGCCTTCCGCGCCTGAGCCCAAGTGAACCGCGCTCCGGCCCACCTCTGCAACCCGGCCGCGCCGCGATTAAACAATCCGCGCCCGGGCGCGGAACGAAGCGATCACACTAGTCAAACAAACCAGGCTTTGGGGGTCAAACGCGCCCGAGCGCGGTTTGGTTTGGATAATGTGAGGGCGCACTCACATTATCCAAACCAAACCAAGCCCCAGCGCGATTGTCACCTCTCCCTACTCCCCCAGGTGCACGCACTCACACTGTACTTCTTATCGATCCGAGTCCGGGCGCGCTTTCGTCATTAAGATGCGATTGTTTTGATAAAAGCAGGAAGTAAAGCGCTCTCTTAACACTGGAACCCACCGTAATGATAAGTCTGTGTTTTTTATTCTGAGTCATTTGGTGCGCGATTACAGACAGCCCTCTCACATGTCATCATATTGCTTAGTTGATCTGTCACGTGTGCAGCTCGGACATTCACGTAACTAGGGCTGCATAACGATTAATCGCGATTAATCGTTTGCAGAATAAAAGTTTTTGTTTACATCATATATGTGTGTGTACTGTGTATAATAATTATGTATAAATAAATATACACACATGCATGTATAATTTTAAGAATAAAAATATTTATAGATTAAATATTTATATATAATATAAATTATATATAAATATAAAAACGTATATACACATGTAAATACGCCTTAAATACCTACATGCAAGTGTATTTATTTATGCATAATTATGATACACAGTACACACATATATGATGTAAACAAAAACTTTTATTCTGCAAACGATTAATCGCGATTAATCGTTATGCAGCCCTACACGTAACCCCGCTGCGCGCATCAAAAGGTTTTTACGGAGGCAGATGAAGGTGAGTGGTCGCGCAACTGACGTCTTCACCTTTTGAATCGCGCTCAGGCGCGAATGCGCTCACACCACAGCCTTCCGCGCCTGAGCCCAAGTGAACCGCGCTCCGGCCCACCTCTGCAACCCGGCCGCGGCGCGATTAATCAATCCGCGCCCGGGCACGGATCAGAGCGATCACACTAGTCAATCAAACCAGGCTTTGGGGGTCAAACGCGCCCGAGCGCGGTTTGGTTTGGATAGTGTGAGTGCGCCCTGAGTGCGCCCTTAGGTTTTTGATTAAAGATTATGAGGGCACAGAATTTTTTTAAATAATGAAGCTCACAGATAAGTCATTTGTAAAAAAATACCATAATGTTCAAAAAAAAAAATATTCAATTGTGATTTAAATACTTTGTTATTTGTTTAATGGGAGCTTGTTTAGGGATTTTAAACAACTGTGACTCAGAGGTGGTGCGTACACTCCCTAAATGACCCCACACCCACACAAAGACTTTAAGGCTATTTATAGTTGGCATCATCATTGTGGCATTAATTACACTAGCTTTTAAGCACTCTCTAAAGTAGACTTAATATAGCCTCATTCCAGACAAGCATCTGGGATCAGATCTGAAAAGAAACAGAGTGGAACCGGAATGTTTCAAGTGAACACCCCTCACTTTTTTATATCTCCATTATTCAGCTACCCTTTTACAAGTCACCTGTTCGCATCTGCGTTCTGTCTTTATAAGTTTGTTATTTTTGCTGCTACACTCTTCCAAAAAAACATCAACTAAGGGCCCTCCTGCACATGATATTAAACAGCCACCGTTGAGCGGTGACATTCCCATTGCAAACGCCCCCTGGTGTTGATGCATGAGAATGCAACCTGTAGTTTGCAAGCAGGTTATTGAAAATACATCTGGGAATTCTTTCCTAGTCAATCCCTATTATCCTTTCATTCAGACACAGACATGGAAGTGAGAACATAGGAGTACACAGACCACAGTGTCTAGGTTCAAGTCTTATTGATCTGCTAATGATAATTTAAATCTTTCTTTCTTTCCTCGTTCTCTCTCACTCTCTTTCTATTTCTGTCTCTATCCATAGCTAATTTTATCTGCTTGCTGTATGTAGACTAAACAACATGTACCAGACCCACAAAATACAGAACACATTGTTGAAAGTTTCAATTGTCTGATTTACTGTCGACAGTAAGGAAGTTGAGGGGTGGGGCATAGTCACACTTTCACTTGAAGCGTTTATCTCTCGCTCTGCTTTCTTTCTTCGTTCTCCTCCATCGTTTCCGCTCCTTCACCTTTCATTTGTGGAAGGGCAAGCCGTCTCAGAGATCTGCAGTGGGATTGATAAATAGTGTCCCAGCGGGGTGCGGACTTACCCCCGGTCTAGAGGGAGATTTTATTAGCAGCATTTATCACGCCCGGGTGGGCAGAGGCAGTGAGATAGAGGGTGTGACATGGCTAACGAAGAGGGAAGAAATACATCCCTCACGGAGCAGAACGACGACATCACTTCCCCCGAACCTACGGCTACACAACACGGGGTAGGCCTATAGTCATACCAAATCCAAATACTGAAGCACAGGCTCAGTTGTGTTGAAGAGGTTCTGAAATAAAATGAATTAACATTTCGAATACTGAAACTTAATGTGTTGTTCAAGCCAGGTCTATTTGCATGATTTCATGTGCAGTGGTTGTTTTTAGATATGCAGTGTTGTAATACTTGACACGCGTAAATGTGCTACTTTGTACTTCCTTAAAAATTTAAATAGTTGGGTCATTGGGTTTACAATTCTTCATGTTTTTTATGCTGTTAGTGGTGCTTTATCGATATGGTTGTATTTACATTTATCCAATGTGACTTGCTGTGCATTCATTTCTACTATTTATTTTTTTATAATTTTATATTGATCCCTCGGGATCAAACCTCTGACCTTTGTGTTGCTACTGCAATGCTATCCTAATGGTGTGTTCCCAACGCTTCAATTCACTGCAACTTTGTGGCTTTATCTTTCACATTGCAGTCTATTTTTCTGTTTCCGTGTTTTCTCAGGAGTTAAACCGTGTTCCTGTGCCGACTGACTTTTGTTTTCTTTGTGCAACACCCCCCCCCCCCCCCAAAACCCTTGTCTGATATCTTTGCGAAATGCGCCACGTCATTTCCTCACATATGCCTCTTCCTTTTCTGGCTCGCTTGTGCTTCTCTGTCATTGTTTGTGCTTCTTCTCCACCTCACTTTTTGCATCTCGTGCTTTCGAAGTCTTTTCAGTACCTCCTTTTGCATGAAATCTTTGAAAGTTTGCAGTGATTACAAACTGAGTCTCAGACTGTGTCACTGTTACCACAGATTTGCTTTGATGCCACAACTGAGTCCCTCTGAAGTTTTATTGAAGTATTATTGTAGTGTTGGTATACTAGTGACTGACTTGGTAAATGTAATCCTGGGTTGTCTCGTTCTCAAAGGTTAAGCCCATAGTATAGTCTTTTTGTAGTTTTTGTACGTGTACGGAGTCGGACATGGTCGAACGCAGCCTTGCAAATTATGCTTTATTTGACTTTGGGTTGCAAAATTCTGCTAACAGGAATATATGCAAATTAATACGAATAATCTAGGAACTTAAATGTACTTAAAAAAATTAATGCCACATAATTTTGTTTAAAACAATAAGATTTAATGCAATTTCAGTTTAATTTCTACCCTGCACATTCCTCAGTCACATGCACAAAGCTTACTGAAGGGCCATTGAGACCACACCCCCTGCGTGAACTTGCATTCTTCCATAACATGCACAGAAAATAATATCAAAATGTCCATCTTTGCATATATTCATGTAAATGACATACATTTGTTTAAAACTTGTGCTGTGTGTAAGCAAGTGTGCAACAACATCACACCATTGTAAAGACAAATACACTGACTGAGAAAACATTAAGGTGAGATAATAAAAAAGTTTGGACACATTTCTATTTTTAATGTTTTTAAAGGAAGCATCTTATGCTCATCAAGCCTGCATTTATCTGATCAAAAAAAGATTTTTGAAGGATTTTTGATCAAATAAATCCAGGCTTGATGAGTGTAAGTATCAGAATTCTTCAAAATGTGTATTACCTTGCATGCATGTCTGCTTATGACCAAACAAAATGCTTATTTATGTTTGTATATGATATAGTTTATATACATTTCCAAATAATTTCTGTTAATTCCCATAAACTCCCACTAAGTTTCCAATTTGAAATATTTCCAAAATTCCCTACACTGTAAAAAAATTCCGTAGAAATTACAATGTTATTGCAGCTGGATTGCCGGTAATTTACCGTAGATTTAAATTTATGTTATTTACTGGCAAGAGTTTGTCCAAAGTTAAATAAATATTATAAAATAAAGTCTTTATCTTTACAGAATAAAACGTCTCGGTTACGGATGTAACCCTCGTTCCCTGAAGGAGGGAACGGAGACGTCACGTCGTGACCGACGAATTGGGAACTCGCTTAGAGAGACCAATCTGCTTCGTTTACTACAAAAACGCCAATGAACTTGGCATTGAGATATTTGCATAATGCTGGCGCCGCCCCGCCAGGTGCCTTTATAAGCAGCAGGTGCAAATAGGGAAATTAGCTTCTTTTCGCTGAGAAAGCCGGGAGAAAGTGTGACCGGTCGTAACAGCAGGTGGCAGCACCTGTGGCGACGGGACGTGACGTCTCCGTTCCCTCCTTCAGGGAACGAGGGTTACATCCGTAACCGAGACGTTCCCTTTCAGTCGGTCACTACGACGTCACGTCGTGACCGACGAATTGGGAATCCCTATCAAAACGCCACTAGGGGCTGACCTCTTCCAGTGACTGCGTAAAAGCCCTCCGGTTCCACTTAAAGGAGGAGGAGGTAGGGCAGAAGGCCGGGCACTAGATGTTCCTTTAACCCCACAGAAGTGCCAGCGACTGGGAAGCGCCCTACCTGAGCGGGATAGGAACGCTGCGGAAGCCACCACCCGTCTTAAGGGCTAATGGTGGGCGAAAGTCAACCGTAGTTGAGGAATAAAGACAGCCGTGGCTGTGTAAGCAAAGCAGTGCTCTGCTAAGGGAAACGTGGGCTGGTAGGATTAACCCCACGGAAAAATACTCACAAAGGAACCCGGTGGGACACAATGTGGAGCCCGAGCCAGACACGTAGGTTCGCGAGGATACAGCTAGTGAAAGGCTGACAGCCAATGCTCCGCAACAAAGGCTGCCAAGGCAGCGGAGGAAGAACAATTCAAACCATTACGCATTTTTGTTCTGAAGGCCTTCCATACTGACACAGTTATGAAGCATCAGTAGGAGGCTGCAAGCCGACCTGCGAGACTGCTCTCCGTGCTCCCCCTGGTGGAGGAAAGAACACGAGAGGATACAGGCTCGATACGAACACTGTAAAATCTAGTGAACGTATTAGGTGTCGCCCAACCAGCAGCTCTACAGATGTCTGTTAGCGAGGAACCACGAGCTAAAGCCCAAGATGAGGCAACGCTCCGTGTGGAGTGCGCTCTCAAATTAAAGGGGCAAGGAATACCCTGAAGATTATAAGCCAGGGTGATAGTATCAACTATCCAATGAGACATCCTCTGCTTAGTGACAGCTTTCCCTTTCTGCTGGCCACCATAACAAACAAAGAGCTGGTCTGAGGTCCTGAGGCTTTGCGTGCGAACCACGTAGAGTCGCAGTGCGCGTACGGGGCACAACAAAGCCATGGTTGGGTCTGCGTCCTCCGGGGGCAGCGCTTGCAAGCTCACCACCTTACCTCTGAGGGGAGTGGTGGGAACTTTGGGCACGTAGCCTGGTCTGGGTCTCAGAGAGACAGCAGGACCAAACTAAAGCACGAATCGTCAACAGAGAATGCATGTAAATCCCCTACTCTTCTTCATGGAGGCCAATGCTATCAGGGTCAGAGTTTTCATTGATAAAAACCTCAGACTCGTAGACTGCAAAGGCTCAAAAGGGAGACCTGAAGGCTTCAGCACCATGGACAGGTCTCAGGAGGAAAGAGGGAGGGCGCGAGGGGTTTAGCCTGCGAGCGCCTCTTAAATGTAATAATTAAATCATGCTGGCCAACTGATCTGCCGTTGATAAGAGAGTGATGAGCAGAAATAGCGGCGATATCAACTTTAATGGCGGAGGGACAGCCTACCATCTAACCTATGTTAAAGATATAAAAGCACAATGTTAATGGGCATTCTCTGGGGTCCTCGCGTTGCGAAGAGCACCGGGTGACGAGAAAGGTTTCTTTAAGCGCGTAAGCCCGTCTTGTGGACGGTGCTCGAACCGCGTCGATGGTGTTAGATACCGCTTGCGATAAATCACCTAAACCTTGCGCGCGCTCAACGACCATACATGGAAATCCCACAGGTCGGGGCGCGGGTGCCATAATGTGCCCCTTCCTTGAGAAAGAAAGTCTTTCCTCAGGGGAAATCGTCAGGGAGGGGCTGTCGCGAGGAGCATTAACTCTGAAACCCAATTCCTGGAGTCCAGTACGGGGCGACTAATAAAAGGCTCTCCTCGTCCTGCCTGACTTTGCACAGAGTCTGCGCAATAAAGCTCACTGGAAGGAATGCGTATTAACGCATCCCCCGCGGCCAGCTGTGTGCCAACGCATCCACGCCGAGGCTGCCCTCGGTTAGTGAATAAAATAGGCGACAGTGGGTATCGTCCGGCGACGCAAACAGATCTATCTACGCACAACCGAACTTCTTCCAAATTAGCTGGACCGTCTGGGGGTGGAGTCGCCATTCGCCGGGGGCGCAGCTCGGGAAGCGCGTCTGCCGCTGTATTGAGCGTACCCGGGATGTAAATGGCACGAAGGGACCTCAGATGCTTCTGACTCCAAAGGAGGAGATGACGAGCGAGATGCGACAGGTGACGAGAGCGCAAAACCGCCTTAACGGTAAATAACGCAACAGTCGCAATGTTATTGGTGTCGGCTAATACATCCTTCCCTCGCATCTCCATAGCGGAGCGTACAAGTCCCAGATATACAGCGCACCGCTCGCGGCAGTTGGGGTGCTATGCACACCCCTGAGACTGCAAGCCCGTCATACGTGGCTGATCATCCCGTGCTGAGGGCATTGCATGCTAGAAAATGCCAGGAGACCCCTCAGGGGCATATCTTCTATAGGAAATGCCGGGTCTACCACGGGGAAAAATTGAAATGACACGCAGGTGCAATGTTTACACGGTGTATGTCGGTGTGCCACGCTCTCCTCGAGACTCGATCGTAAGCCAACGCTGAAGCGGTCTCATATGAAGCAGCTCGGGCGGATGTCACAGCCGCAGCATGCTGTCATATGTCCAGGAGCTTCTGAAATTGTTTCAGAGGGACCGCGTACTTCCCTCGAATTAAACCGAGGCAAGTCAGAACTGACTAGGTTGCGCGCTCTTATAAAACACGCCAATTAGTCGATCGAGTCTTATTTCCATACTGAGAAAAAAGAACCTCTGCACGGGGCAAAGTTGCTCTTTCCCAGTCGACCTGAAGACTTAAACGAGCGAGATGCCGAAGCATTAACTCTCTGTGTTCGCGCACGTCTGCCGAGAACGGGCTATTATAAGTCGACGTACATAAAAGCAGAATGCGAACAACTCTCTCTCTCTGATATTTTAATGCCGTGACTACATGGAGACACGGAGAGAGAGAGACAGCTCGAACGGTGTACTTAGTATTAATATGCCCACCCCAGGACGCAGAGCGAAAAAGCGGTCTAAAGCGAGGGGAGATGGACACATAAAGTACACGTCTTACAGGTCTAAGGCTGCAAACCGATCTGAATATTGAAATACGAGCCTCGGCGTTATCATCCAAAAAGAACACCTTCGTAGAGCCGGTGCGTAAATCAAATCGATCGTAACCCACCGCGTATTTTTGGGTACTATGAGATAAAGGCTGGAAAAACCCTATCATCATCATCATCTCGGTAAGAGGGACCGGCTCGAACATCCTTCGCCAACAGGATATCGACTTTTGCACGCAGTACATGTGCATCGGACGCTTTCACCACAGTGAAACGAAAGCCCGAATTTTGGGGAGTGCCGGATTCGTAACCGAGGCGGATCGTGCGTAAAACCCAACGAAACGGGCTGGGAACTGAAGCCAAGCACCCAGGCACCGTACGAGGAGAAATAACGACACTACCGAAGTACCCGCGGTGGGGCAGCGAAGCGAGACAGGTGGGACTGCCGGTGCGTCTGCTGTGACAGCATAAACATCTACAGTATGTGTGTGTGACACTGACCTGAGCCCGCTGAGGGTAACGGTCGTCTGGTCTCCTCTACGGAGAGTGCAGACTCCGATGAGGGTGCTGGTGGTCCGGTCTCCTCAGCGGAGAGCTCGGACTCCTCAGGTCACCCGCAGGCGATAGAGGAGAGGTAGGGGAGCTGGTGTGAACCCGCTCACGGCTCTCTCGATCCTCCGGAGACCTAGAGAGGGAAGAGGAATGCACTCTTATGTGTGGTTAAGTGGGTACCGGCCGAACAGCCGGTGGAACATATGCAAACCAAGGATTTTCCACCCGACCCTCTATCGGGGGAAGGAGCTCCATCTCCTGAAGAGTGATCCTCTGCCAATCCGGGTCGCCCTTCACTGGCCACTTAAACTCCCGAATTTCACGGGAAGCGGCTAAGCGGGCGGGGCGAGCTGCTGACGACCGGTTCCCCTGCGCTGCCGAGATGGGGTCCGAGGAGGGGAACGGAGGTGGTCGCCGCAGGACGCCAACGGCGAGAGGCAGACTGAGGAGCCGGCGTGGTGGACCAAGGGCAGCTCTCTTCCGCCGGGGCATGACCTAGGACATCGCCTCAGTCTGCGCAGCGGAGCTGTCCGACTCCCCTGGCTCGCCGAAGAGGCCGGTCTGTGAGACAGGAGCATTCAAGTTGTTCTCCTCTGCTTCCGTCATGTCAGCCAGACACAGCCAAAGGTGGCGATCTTGAACCACTGTGGTGGACATCGCACGACTGAAGGTCGCGGGCTCCCTCGTAAAGCCTTGGTGAGCCTGCAGCAACGTTATTGTGTGCAGGGCCGAAGCCGCCTCTCCGACATGCCTGATGGGCAGCGTCCGTAACCGGACGACTGTCTACAAACACGGGAGGAAAGGGTTGGGTGGTCCCTCCAGGAACGCATCCCGCTCCACTGAAGGGGTCCCCGCCCTTAGCGGCTCCGTTGGTGAGGGAGGTGAGGGGTGAAGCTGAACGGCCGGACGGCCGCAAATCACGTCAGCTCTTCGTGCCGCGGGAAAGAAAGGCACAGGAGGAGAGGACCGAGAGGCCCGAGCAGCTCCGAAGTACCAATCATGTGGGCGGGACGGTTCGGGCGGAGAGGGGTTAACCTTTCCAACTCTACCGTCTCCGCCGCTCGCGGGCACGGCCGCCATCTCCGGAACGACTCTGCCTCGGAGGAAAAATGGACACCCCTCTGATGCTGCAGAAGTGACGGGACCAGAAGGAGGTCCAATGGATTCGGGAGACATCGTAGAACACGACTCTGCAGTCTCCACCGGAGCCTCAACCGGCTGAGGATGAGAAGGCCGGTAGGCGGAGGACGCATCCTCCATCCTACTCAGCGTAGTGACGCGAAGGGCGCCCTGCGAGCGCTTGACAGCCGCACCATGGCGACGTCAGCACTGCAAAGGCGCGGACAGCGTTCCCGTAGAAACGACAGTCGTCTCCGCAATCCAAGAGGGTTATGCTCTCACAGAGAGAACAGAAACTCTCCACGAACGCAGCCCCGGAGTGCTCGATGCCTGAGCACGAAGACAGCGCTCGTGACCGTCACTGGAACCCTTATACTTCTCGCATCCAAGATCGCACGGGCGAAAAGCTATCCTGAAAAGGACGCTGATCCCCGCATATACGAGAGAGTGGCTGCCTTTAAAAAGACACAGAGCTCTCACGTATCACTCTTTTAGGGAAATCACTCTTTAGGTGCTCAGCTGATGATGCGCACAGGGAAGGCAACGCACACACTAAACTCAAAACAAAAAAGATGCAGAGCCGTGGAATACTGCGAGCGTCCGCTGTGTTAGTACTGCTTGTCAATCAACTTCAGCAACCGTTCCCAGAAGAGCAGAGAGTAGCTTCTCAGTAGCAGATAAAGCCGGCTTTCGAAGCGAAAAAGCTAATTTCCCTATTTGCACCTGCTGCTTATAAAGGCACCTGGCGGGGCGGCGCCAGCATTATGCAAATATCTCAATGCCAAGTTCATTGGCGTTTTTGTAGTAAACGAAGCAGATTGGTCTCTCTAAGCGAGTTCCCAATTCGTCGGTCACGACGTGACGTCGTAGTGACCGACTGAAAGGGAACTATACAATAACAGCCTCATGCAAAGCATTCTGGGAACCAGAAATCATCATCAACCTTTTTCTGTTTTTTGCTCCAGATTTTGTTTCCCAGAATGTTTTGCTTGATGCTGTTTTTTTAGTTTTTCTCTGTAAAGATAAAGACTTTAAATGTTTAATGTTCATTTAAGTTTGAAAAAAATTTTGCCACATAAATGTAAATCTACGGTAAGTTACCGGCAACCCAGCTGCAATTTTTACGGAATTTTTTTACAGTGTAGATTAAGTTCACATAGAAAGTTTATGGAAACTTTCCGTCCCTTGCAACCCTTACAGAAATGTTCATCTGTAGGTGCATACGCGACCAACACGTACAATGTACGCAGGGTTTTAAAAAATCTGGCGATGACGAAAATTCCGTCACATGCACAGTATGTGGACGATCCCATATATGTAAAAAATTGACTATAATTCGCCATTAAAGGTTACTATATTGTTACTTCCCTCGATAAACGGTACACACTAAAATGAATCGTTTCTCCCCGGCTGTGGTGCAGTGTAAAATAAATTGCTACATGATACGACACAAATCAAACTACACTGAACTATTAAATGCAACAAAAAAGCAAAACAATCCTCAAAGTGTGCGAACAGCACAAGGTAAAAGAGTAAACACCATTACAGTCACCAAAAATACAAAATACAGCTTGCAATAATAATAATATGTGCACCTATTTTATTGCTAAAACAATGTGTGTGTTTGCGTGATTTATGGTTAAAAACACATTATTTTCCACATACCGTACATTTTTGGAGCTCCATATATTCTGCGTACTGCTAATCTGTACGTTGTGATTGGCCTGAATACCTCTGATGTCAGCCGGAAATGTGACGCTCCTTACCATGTTTGAAAGATTTGCTCACAATGCAATGCTAACAGTAGTTAACTTACAGACTGTGAGTCCAAAGCGGGAGGAATTATGATAATGTCGGTCTTGTCCACATCAACAGGCCCAGGAAGGAAACTGTTGCCTACAATCCGTGTGTTTGTTGTAGTCCAAAAAAAGAGATTTACTTTGGAGACGATAACTCGCGTCATCGTTTACTTTGGGGTTTATACCTTTTGCATATCATTAACATGTACTAATACACACTTACACACCAAAGGAAATGTAAAATTGTGAATCGGAGGATTGTTGCTCTTTAAGAACTGCCAACCCATTGTTTGAGTAACGCTAATTTTAAAGTTAGTTATTTTCTAAGTTTAGATGAGCATGCACGCAGGACTTTGTAAACCTGTACCTTGCACCAGAATTGTAGCAAAAAGCTACTTTGATGCCAATGAGACGGAAAATGTTTTCACAGTTTCTGGTTTGTAAATGACTCATGTGTTTTCATGCAGGCTAAACTCTACCATAATAGTCAAGTCACTGTGTGTGCATGTTTATCTGTTTATGAATCAGGTGCTAAAACTGTGTTTTGCTTTTCTTGCATTACTAAGCTTCAGTGTCAGGCTCCTCCTTGTGTGTCTTTTTTTTAGATCAGATAAAAGTTATGGTTTCACTGTCAGAAACACAGAAAGAGAAGCATGTCTTCTAATAGCATGCATTGAAATCTCAAATTTATAATGCAGTGCATAATATATTTCTCCTCTTATTTCTTCTAGTGACAAACAGTTTGGAAAAGTTTGCACTATAGTAAGTTAGTAACTGACAATAGGCAAGTTGATACTTGGATTAAGCATCAACAACATAAACAAACAGCTTTTTTGGACTAAACACAACGTCTGGTAGACTTCCACATAGAATCAATAACTACAGAGTCCTATTACAGTAGTTAATTTATTTATATCTGGGAAAAGGGAAATAAATTACCTTTGTTCATATACAACGCCTTCATTGAATTCTATCATAAACCCTTTAGACGCATATATGGACGTAGTGTCCGGAACGTCACCCATTGTGAAGAGCTTTTTAGTAGGCGGTGCCTGTCGTCGGCATCTTGGCCGCTTGTCACCTCGCATCACTTGCAGATAAGCAAAAATGGGTAAAGAGGCAGGACGTGGGTGAAGCTGAGGTGGCTGGTTGCTGAAACCACGCTCGACTAGCTCGACTCTAGTGACGCCCCCAGTTGGCATGAAAGGGCAAAATTAACTATATAGACCAAAAACACTTTTTAAACCAGGCTGTAACATATTATATTCTACTGTAAAGTTGAGCATTTTAACATGGGGTCTATGGGAATTGACTCTCTTTTGGAGCCTGCCTCTAGTGGCCAGTCAATGAATTGCAGTTTATGTAATTTCCGTCTCGGCTTCATTAGAGAGATCTAAGGGTTGCCCCTCGATTTCACTGGATACTTTATACTAAATGTGTGCAATTATATTATGGGAAAGACAATACGAATGCTTTGAACTGCAGCAGTACTTCAGTTACTACACTACAGCAGATTAAAAGTATACTCAAATGTAGTTGTAAATGTACTGCGGTGCATTACCTAAGTACTACAGTTTTATCATACATCATTACAGAAAACTGCATAGATTGCAGAAATGCCACTGTTACGGTATGCTGCTGTTTATTTTAAAAGGCTAAAGTGTCTTTGTGTAGTTTACAACATCATCCCTGAAATAGTGGAGGATGCTTGAATGCATTTTTAACCCCTTCAGACCTGATTTTTCAGTATGCCTTATTTTGATTGGTTGATCAAGCATTTTATTGGTTTGAACCACAAAACATGTGATTGTCCATTTGCAGGGTCTGAAGGGGTTAAAATGAATCTGAAAAGGAAAGCAACTGCACTTTTTTTTGCTATATTGCCGTTTCTGCTCCCCACACACATTTTCCTCTGTCTCTCTCGCTCTGTCCTTATCTGAATTGTTTATGAAACTTTTCCTCCCACTGTTGCTTAGATGTCTTTCACTATGTGTAATCACTACGGGTTTATAATGTGTAGTGAAACCACATTAACTCTTTTTCTACCCGTTTTTAACACACATGATGCACTTAACGTTATAAAAAAACCGAAATGGCTAAAATAGTAAAGAACACAAACTTTATGTGCACCCCCTCCCTCGCTGGTGTCATCTAGTAATGACCAAGTCTCACAGAAAACAGGAAGAGACGGCGCTGAAGTTTAGCCGGATATCCTGCACTGGGAGGGCGACCCTCAACCATAGCTTTCCCTTCCTCCATATCTCTCTGTTTCTTTTCTTTCTCTCCCTCTTTTTCTCTCTCTATGTTGCTGGATATTGGTGTCATTGTGTTGGAGAGAGGAGAATGTGTTGGTCGGGCGAATGGGATCATTGGGAATATCTGGACATACAGGTGACATTCCGTGATTTTTCAGATTGTTGTTTGGCGGAGTTATCACGGTTATTATACTCTACCAAGCTTTTGTCGCTTTCCTCTAGTAAATATGAGGGTAAATGTTGCTATAGCCATATCTATTGTGTAGATATTTTTGTTTATGTTGTCTTCGCTGCTATTTTACATCACTAATCTCAGTTGTTTGGTGGTCTGTGTGTTCAGCGGGCAAAACATATCTGACCTGTAAAATGTTCTTTTGAGGTTTTTTATTTATGTGGTGCAGCCCGAAGGTCTTTTTTGAGGGTGCAGTTTTTGCTGCAAGTTTTGTTTGGTGTATTTTTAAATAGGATTTAAACTGTGTCACTTCTTATTAAGACTTCCGTTTGGTTCATGTTTTATTTTTGTATGGCACTAACAGTGTTGCTTTGTATTCAATTTTTGCTTGCTTTTGCCTTTAATCCCAAAATTCAGTATTCAGGGTTACTTTTTGGCAAGTAAGCATTTTGGTATGGTTTAGTCGTGGGTGGCCACATCACTTTATTGTGTATTTGCAACAGCTTTGTTAAATAATTACTTTAAAAATCAATAAAAGTGCAGTTGCTGAATCAAATTATGCCACTGTTTTATTCATATCCTAAAACTAATAGGAACTGATGCATTGAAATGAAATGCAAATGTTTTGAAGTCGTTTCTGGCAAGCAGGGGTGATTGTTACAGATCTTTGACGCAGTGAATATATCCTGATGTGGAAGTCATGACTAGCAGGATGGAAAACAATAGGGAAAGTGACCCTAATGTCTGGAATCTGTTGTTAATGTCTAGTATTTTATCTTTCTATAAGAGCTGGAATTACAGATGTCTCATTTGTGAATTCTTGTTAAATTCAAAGCGAAATGACTTTGGTTAGATGAATTAAATAAAAAACATTCATCAAACATCACAGTTTTTGGAATGAAATTTGACTATTTTCTTAAAACATCTGTGTATTGTGGCACAGAGGAGAAACAAAGATAGGGCCCTTATAGCATCAGTTGGGTTGGCTTCTACACTATAAATTTGTTTATGACTTAAGAATTTTTAGGGAAGACACGTACACTCTAAAAAATGCTGGGTTATTTTCAGCTCAATGTTGGGTCAAAAAGAGGACAAACCCAGCTGTTGGGTAAATTTAACCTATAAAATGTTTATACTTGACCCAATAATGGGTTAAAACAACCCAGCATAAGTTAAATTACAACCAAACGCATTGGGTTAGTTCTTTTTGACCCAGTGCTGGTTAGTAAATAAAAATTTAAAGTCTATACTTTAAAAAAATATTTTCAATCCAGCGTTGGGTCAAAAAGGGATGAGCCTTGTAATGTAACCTATGCTGTTTCAGCCCAAAATGCTGAGTTGTTTTAACCCATTATTAACCCATTGGGTTAAATATAAACATTGTGTGTGGGTTTATTTACCCCACCGGCTAGGGTTGTACCTTTTTGACCCGTGCTGTGTTGAAAACAACTAATTGCAGTCTTATTGCTAGATTTGCCAAATTTTCATTGTTTCTAAAAAGTAGATCATTTGGTGACAAGTAAAACCCTAATATATTTATTTTATTTTATTGGGGTGTGACGAGACACTTAATCCATAAGACGAGACGAAACACGAGATTGGGTTCACGAGAACGAGACAAGACGATATTTTTACACTTTTTAAGAAACCCTCAATGATAAAATAAATGAATAAGAAACTGAAATCACATTATTTTTAAATGTTTAAACTAATCAAGGACTGGCCCTAACAATTATTTTGCTAACTGATAATGAAGTAATTTGTTATTTTGGGGTAATAAAAATAGACCCAAGTGAGCAGTAGCATTTAAAATTACATAATAACGAAGATGCAATAATAATTGGTTCAAATAAAGTATTAAAACCAAGTTACATTAAACAACATTTTGTGGCCTATAAATAAAAAGCATTATGTATGTATTATAACAAATGCCTGCAGGGGGTTAATCGCAGAGACACATCTGACACTGATCAACAGACAAACACAACGCGTCTCAGACTTCACACGAGCTCCCAAACGAACATTATTGGAAACCTAAACAAAAAAGCAAACGCAGTAAAAGAGAAATAAAATGCATGCACTGTAAAAGGGTCAAACAGAAAGCTGCATCCTCCGTCGAACGAGATCTCGTCACTAGGGGTGTGCCGGTTTCAGAATTGGTGATGACGGTTATGATGTGAGTCAAATGTGACGGTTCATAACATAACCGTCTGTGGGGGGCGTTTTGTTCGTTTAAATGCTTGTGGATTGACGCGAAAGTGTCATTTTACCATAAAATCATGAATGTGATGCCAAGTGTGTTTTTAACAGTAATGACTTTAAGCAATTTAACAGAAAGCAATAAAATATCTAAAAACCTACCCGTTCTCACCAAGATGCGTACAAATGACACGCAGTGTGATTATCGTGCAATAGATACGCCAAATTCCGATTTTGCGTGCATATGATACGCCAGTCCTTCCCATTCACTTATATGGCGAATCGTTTCGTGACGTTTTATTTATTGTTTTCTCATTTGTTTTCTGTTTTTTAAACCATTTTCGCTTGGGTTTAGGGTTAGATTTCACATTTGTTTAAGCAGGTTATTTAATATACAGGTTTCTCTAAGTTTTTATCTATATTTAAGCCATGGTCGCTTGGAGTTGGGGTTAGAGTTGGGGTTTGGGTTAGGATGTCATTTTTATATAACAAAAAGTTGTTCTAACCCTAAACCCAAGCGAAAATGGTAAAAAAAACAGAAAACAAATGAGAAAACAATAAATAAAACGTCACGAAACGATTCGCCATATAAGTGAATGGGAAGGACTGGCGTATCATATGCACGCAAAATCGGAATTTGGCGTATCTATTGCACGATAATCACACTGCGTGTCATTTGTACGCTTTTTGGAAACACACTGTTGACAGAAGACTGCGCTGTCACTCTCTGCTCAGCATAAATGAATCCTCTCTCATCTATTTTGATAATCTTCAGAGAAACAGATTTAATTGTGTCTATATCTGTCATTACATGGACCAGAATGTGGGTTAAAAAGCGTCTTGAAGAGGTTTTGCTCATAGATGCATGTAAAGTAAAGTAATATGAACTTGAGATTTTTATACTGTTATCAAACTGCACAGTATGCGCAGCAAACGCAGCTGACAATGGCCACGCGCGGCAAACGCTCTCCACATACAGTAGGCGCTGTTCAGTGATCACACTTGCGAAGTAAACCGGCGTTTGAATAAACAAGACACTGATTAGCTACTTAATCTACGTTTATTTAAAATTAACAGCAAGACAAGCAGTGAATGTGCTTTCAGGAGAGTTAGTAGATTAGCATGGGAGGATTTGAACTTGAAAAGAGGAGTGTACTGACGCCTTTTCCGCGGTTAAAACAACATTTCTTCTTATGGTCATTCATGTTAATTTGATCCTATAAATTAACTAGAAGGAAGAGATGATTTGAAAGGTGAGACTTTGTTTAATATGTTTAATCTCAAAAGTAACCGAAAAGTAACCTGGTCTGTCCTGTATGTCAGCGCGTTGTCAATGTCTGCTCCGCTCTGTATTTTAAACTGCGTGAGAACATGGTGGGGCGTATAACACAGACTGTTAACAATTGTTTTAAATAGTATTTAAAAATTCTTTATGATAAAAATGTTTTTTAAATATTTTAATAACACGGTTTTGCCGGTTATAGAGTTCTAATGACGGTGTTCAACTATAACCGTCGGTCTCACGGTTATATAATGACCGTCACAGCCCTACTCGTCACACCCCTATATTTTATTGTTTATTTGATAGGCACCATGCATATTCATGAACATTGTTGTTTAAAATACACCATGTAAATATGCCTGAATTAGTTACAATAACTACTTTTCATGTGTTGTCCCTAGGCATAAGACTAACATTCATACAACATTCATTCACTATAAATGTAGAAAAAAATATACATAGGGGTGGTTTCCCAGATAGGGGTTAGACTTGTCCTTAAAATACACCAGTACCCTTTGTTTCGCCTCAAAAAGCACACAAGTAATGTTGTTAGTAAGGCATGCTTGTTAAAACAGGTTATATTTCCTAATTAAACTAAGGCCTAGTCCTGGCTGAAGCTAATCCCTGTTTAGGAAACCCCCATAGAATATCTCAGGCAACTTTATATTACTTTATTTTCAGAATCATGTCAGTGAAATAATTCATACTTTATTCATGGACATAAGTTCGCAACAAAGTCTGTGCACTTTTTTGTTTGCAATTTTTTCTGGTTCCATTTGCAAGACTGCAACCCTGTTATTTTTGTTTTGTTGCACCTCCGAGCTACATTTGGGGTGTCATAGATTTCAATTTACCCAAAACCAAAATAACATGTTTAGAAAACGGTGGTTGGTCATTTTACATTGGTCAGATGGTAATTTCCTGTATTTCTATCCAAAATAAGCTCTATGTGGAGTGTGTACCAGACTTCATGTCAACATTGATAAGTCTGTCTGGTTCTTGTTCAGAAGATTTAGGTGCATTTATTTCTATTTAACTTTATTTACAGACAAAAAAGGATCACTTGCATGCTTTTAGTTTTAGCAGACCCTGACCTGCGAGCTGCAATTTTGACATGATTTATGCACTCTTCTTCTTATCCCTTGTATATGCATCAGAAATATGAGATGTGTTTATTTAAAGAATTTCTGACCTGATTGTTTGTGATTTCCTAACAGAAATTCAGTTAAGGCTGGGACTTATATCAAAACTTCATCTTTCTGTTCTCAGAGTGATCCCGGTGGGTTGTCGGTTCTTGAACAGCTGGGCTTGGACCTCAGCTCGGATTTCTCTGACTCCAGCGTACAGCAGCGATTGGATGAACAGAGGGAGCGAATTCGTAGAGAAATTCGAAAGGAGCTGAAGATTAAAGAAGGAGCGGAGAATCTCCGCAGAGCCACTACCGATAAACGTAATGCTCAGCAGGTGGAGAGTCAGTTGCGGAGCTCCAATCGACGCCTGGAGTCGCTCCACGCCCAGCTGCAGGAACTTGATGCTCATATTGTTGTCAAAGGCACCGATGAATCACGCGGTAAGTGGGCAAAAACTACAATGTAGCTGCGATATAATAAATATGTGTAGTAAGTACACGAGTCCACAGTATAGCCTAACCATCCCATAACCCTAAAGCTAGAAGTAAAGTCATATTTTAAAGAAACAGTATGTAGGATTGTGGCCAAAACTGGTATTGCAATCACAAAACTTGTGGCTAAAACTGGTACTGCAACCACACAACTGGTGTCCAATACACAAAATGACAACATAAACATCAGTTGAGGGCTGCAACTCCACTTTTTAAATGATAATATCCTGGCCACACCACTTTTGTCAGTGAGATAAGGATTTGAAATGAAAATGATTTCTTAATGTCTAGTGACATATCAGGGCCATTTTATGATTAATTGATATACATTTTTTTACTTACTGTTCCTTTAACACAGGGTCCGTGTACAGTGTCATCAGAATCAAATTTTGTCGTCAAAATTGTATGCACGTACTGTATGCGCACCGCAGCAGGTCGCGCATGCACGTACAGGAGAATGTAGTATGTAGCCCAGAATATGCATTGCATGTTGTCGCATTGCGCATGTGTCTGGGTGATTCTTGCGAAATTAGACTTATGATGTGTCATGAAACATTTTGATAAAAAAAGTAAATGCAAAGTAAGAGTATCAAAATAAGAAGCATACAGTTACAAACATTTCTATTTCAAATGACATCAGACAAACGAACATTTTCATTACCGTAATGTGTCCATGACTGGATTTGGGTTCTTTTACATGGAAATATTTATAATTAAAAAATCTAAAAAATAAAAAGCTTCAGTGCATGTTATACTATAAACATTTTCCAGTAAAGAAACATGTGGTATTTGGTGATCATTGGTAAATGTAAAGACAATAAGAAGGAATTTAAATGTGTTCAATACCAATTTTCTCATCCTCCGCAACAATTTTCAATCATTGTTTAAGCCCTCAAGGAACTAACATTTTAAAAAAAAAACTATTGTCGAAAGGGACATAATTGACTGTGACACTTAAGATAGCTACAAGTTAAGCAGTTCTTATTTTTTCTCTCCAGATAAAAGTTGAAATTTTGTTTGTCATAGTACCTAGACAACTTTTTAGTTCTCATTACCGAAACAAGAGTTTGTAAATGTGTATATTTATTAATATAATATCATGTTGTGGTAATGATAATTTTTGATAATGATAATCTAAATAATTCTATAGGAAGTATTTTTAATTCCTTTAAAAATAGTGGTTATAGTAAGTTCAGACCTTAACTCTTTCACCGCCAGCGTTTCTAAAAAAAAGTTGCCAGCCAGCGCCAGCGTTTTTCATGATTTTTATTAAAGTTTAATGCCTTCCAGAAAATTTTCTTCTTTAAATATATAAACATACAATATACCAAATGATAGAACAGACCCTTTGCTTTAAAAATAAAAAAAGTTTCATCCTACCTTCAGTGGTTCTTTTGTAATCAGCTTTTGAATATGGGTAGGTTTCTGCAAAAACACCACATTTTGAGCAAAAAGCAGAGATAATTCCATTTTTGTGACGGGCTTTTCATAGAGATCCCATTCAGAGCGATCTTTAAAACAGACACGGACATGCAGCCGCTTGCCATAGGGCAATACTTCCGGGTTTAAAAAGTTGCGACCATCTGGTGGATAATAGCGGTATTGCGGAAAGACGGAAAATCTTGTCATTGGCAGGGAAGTGTTTTCTCTTGATTGACGAGATATCTCGTCAATGGCGGCGAAAGATTTAATCTTATATGTGCAAAAAATTTAATTGGCTTCAAGGGCTTTTAAAAATTCTGATGCTGGACACCTTCTAAATCTGGATTTCGTGAGAATCACCCGTCTGTGTACACGTACAAGTCAAATAAACTGTGCTCCGCAAGGCTGTGTGTTCGACTGTATGCATATGTTCACATACACTTAAAAAACTGACTATATTCTGGGATTTAGTAAACAGTATAATCTGACATACATACACACAACCCTAACCTAACATGAACATCATCAAAAGTGGGCAAGTCATCTAAGTTAAATGCAGCTTTCCTGGAATATACTAAATGGTTTTGCAACCAATTTACATAAAATTAGTTTTGTGTGTTTCATGAATGAGACCTGCTGTTTTATAGTGTATTAACCAAATCTTAATAGCTTTTAACCAAGCTTGCGAGATTTTAAAAATGCACAAAACTATTGATTGGGCTAAACATTTTAGAGCAGATCTGATTTACAGATCCATAAAGTGGATACAAATCCATTATTCCAATGCACATAAATATTTAATCCCAACGAGAACATTTCTGTTTAAAGGCTCGGATATAAATTATTGATAGCTGAAATATTAATTTTGTCTTTTTGGATTTTCACATTTTTAAGAAATCCCACAGCAATACATATTCACACGAATATCACAGAATACATTAACACTTATTTTGGAGGAGCTACTGCTACTAAATCCAAACTTTAGCCATTACAGTAATAGATCTCATTTCATGTCACCACTAAAGGTCCATTACTGCCCACAGGGAGGTGTGTTAACCTAACCCATACATACTCTTTTACTTCCAGATGATGCACCTCATTCTCCGGGTGCAGAGAGCAGGTCGTCGGCGCATATGGACCGAATTGCCGCCCTGGAAAGGCAGCTAAACATTGAGCTCAAAGTCAAACAAGGCGCTGAAAATATGATCCCTATCTATGCCAATGGCTCTACCAAGGTTTGTTCACAAACAAGCTCGGATGTTAACTGAATTATTTTTAAATGTGTTTAAATCTGCACTTTTTGCTGTACAGCTAAATATGTTTATATGAAATGATGATGCTTTAGTGTCATTCTCCATCCCGCATTTGTAGTTTCATCCAAAACTCATTACAGTGCATTCTACTTGCGTTTTCTGGAAAGGAAACATGTGATGTTTACTGTATATTTTACCCAGAGGCAAGTACTTTAGGAACTTGTTCTGACTTAAAAATGCTATCTTGGTAGGTGTTTTTGAACAAAGCAACAAACGGTCCATCAAAATGTCGTGATGTATGTGTGTATGGTCACAGGATAAGAAGATGTTGCAGACAGCTCAGCAGATGCTACAGGACAGCAAGACTAAGATCGACATCATTCGCATGCAGATCCGGAAAGCAATGCAGGCCAACGAATACAACGATGATACACAGGGTACGGACCAGCGTGTTTGTGCGTGTGTTCACTGTGTTATTGCTTTTAGAGTCCAGTTTCATAGACAAGCCGAGTGATAAACAGATCAATAACCACCCAGAGTTCAGAGGATAAACGGTGTGTGCTTGCAGGGTGTGCTGTAAAGGGGGACACACCCAATCAAAAAACAAAAAAAAACAAGACGAACAACCTGCATGTGGGAAACCCTCATACTGTATGTTAGAGTTCACAAACATTGTAATTGCTGTTTTTACTCAGAAATGAAATCCCACGAATCAGTTGTAGTATTTATGGGTAATATCTGGATGACATAATGCATCTGTTGAGATTCTTTAAGGGATAGTTCACCCAAAAATAAAATTCTGTCATCGTTTACCCACTCTCATGTTTGTTACAAACCTGTATACATTTCTAATGAACACGAAGGGAAGATATTTTGAGAAATGTCTGTAACTTCCCATCCTTTTAAGTCATTTTACTTTATGACAGCATCTTTCATAAACCAGAGACAGTATTATATGACCCAGGCAAACTAGCCAACATAAATTCTTTATAGTATTGAATAAACACACGCATACACTTTTGATGTGTATGGACACACACACACATACACACACTACCCAAGGGTCTATTTCTAAATTACGTTACAGGCAGGGAGTTACTGGCATTCGTTTCTATACCTTATTTGGACACAGTACGTCTCCACAGTCAATGCTTTTCACTCTCCATTTTATCCAAAGTGATTACCAATGTATTTAAGTTACAGTATATGTGCATTAGCATGAGAGTAGGTGCATTTCCTAAGCATCGAACCCATGACCTTGACATTACTGGGGTGATTCTCAACTAGAGCTAACAAAAGTCTTTTTTCTCCCTAACTGTTCGTAGACGGTTTTATCAGATGCATGCATGTTGCCGCGGTTATGCGTCTGGACAGAAGTTAACTTCCGGTCTGTGCTTGTTTATCGGTCTGGCTAGTGACTAAACTGACCTGAAACACATACCTTGTGGAAAATAACAATGTTTTGCTTTCCAAAACATGAAGGGAGACAGTGAGCCGGATCACCGCTGTGCAAGATTTTAAGGATCTGAAGCTAACATTGTATACATAAATTTTAGTAATAGTAACATTATCTCAGTGTAAGGTAATTTACTGGTTATTTATTTTGCTTGTTATCAGAAATAATCTTACTCTTAAAGTCCCGTTCTTTCTGTGTTTTTGAAACGTTAAATGTGTTTACAGTGCGCAATATAACATGTGTTCATGTTTCACGTGTAAAAAAACGCTGTTTTTTACATATTTTATTTACTTGTCTCTATATTGCTGTTTTCACTGTCCTCAAATGGCCGGATGTCTTCCTTGTTGTATGAAGTCCCTCCTTCAGAAATACGTAATGAGTTCTGATTGTGTAGTTTGTTTAGTGTGTTGTGATTCGACAGCAGCTTAGCTTAGCATTGCTGTTTGAGCTTAGCTGGCAATTAACGTATTCCTGTGGGTGGAGTTTTGTCAAAAACTCTTATATTGATGTAATTTAACCGGGAAGAAGAGGGCTGTAGTCCAAATCATCCGTTCGTTGTAGGCTTTGAAAGGGGAATTCTGTTAAAGAAAATATATCGTCTGGCAGTAAACTTTTAGCTTTATTATTTTACAGGTATTATTTATGCTCTAACAGCAACATTACATACTAACTAAAGTTTGAAAAAATGGGATCAGGAAGAAGTGTGACCTTTGAAGGACTTCTTGTTATTGATTCTTTGCGTAAGTCTACCAGAAGTTAAGTTTGGTCTACAGAAGCCATTTGTTTATGTTGTTACCGTCTGAAATCGTTTATAGATATTTCTGTTTTAGCATTCTTAACATTTCCTTTAATACATTAAATGTTTATACGACAGCAATACAGTAAAAAAACTGAAAAGTTTTTCCTTTGTGTTTATGAAAAATGTAGCATACAAACGACAATGTCGTCAAAAAAACGTTGTTTAACTCTTCCCCCCCAGCGTTTAAAAAAATGTTGCCAGCCAGCGCCAGAATTTTTCATGATTTTCACAAAAGTTTAATGCCTTCCAGAAAATGTTCTTCTTTAAATATATAAACAAACAATATATCAAATGAAAGAGCAGACCCTCTGCTTTCAAACAAAAATCGGTTTCATCCTACCTTCATTAGTTCAGCAAAAAGCTGAGATAAATCCTATTTTGTGAAGGACTTTTGATAGAGATCAGATGCAGAGCAATCTTTAAAACATACACAGAGTTCTTCTATTTCACGTGAGGTGCTACTTTCAGGTTGTATAAGTTGCGGAAGTTGGATAATAGCGGTATTGCGGAAAGCCGGAATATCTCGTCAATGGCGGCGAAAGACCCGCGAAGATTGCTTAGTCTGTATGCTATGCCAGTAGGGCTGTTATCTTGTATCTTGTAAAGCACTACAAGCCTCCGCACATACGCATTCTTCTATAGAGCGATAAAAAAAACAGTCAAGCTGGTGAAAGCATCAAGCAGTTTTGTTTAGACAAGTTTAGTGACCCTGTAATATATCAAAATTTTGTAAACTTTCCTGAAAAAGCGTTAATAAACTCAAGCACAAACAAATCTATCGGCCGCCATTGTTGTTTTGGTAATACCAAAGATATTTCATCCAAGGTGCGTCACTCCTATTGCTACAAATGGGGGAGATAACAAATATAAATATGACCACTTTAGCAAAGGAAGTCCCACCTTCCACTAAAAGAGCCAATCGTCAAATGTTAAAGAATGACATCCTCTGAAGTGGGGCTCTGTTCAGACTCATTTGTTTTTTGCGAGAGTCCCTGCCGATTGTTTGCGCATGCGCAGGATCCGACAGGTCTTGCTTTAGCAACACCAGGAGGCGCTGCAAATTTGGCTTTGATGCGACTTCCTTAAAAAATGCCTATGGGCTGAATTAACACATGCGCATGATGTCACTATTATCACATATACGCATTTACACTGAGTCGACAAAGCATTGTTATCAAAAAATGTTTCAAGAACTTTCTAGTTATGTCTTTTTTTAAGTAGTATTCCATTTTAAAAATGTAAAGGTGAATTGTGCTTTTTGACCAGAACTAACATCATCATCATTTCTTTTTTGCCATAGTCAGACTTGGATAGATTTATAGTCCCAACTCATGCCATTGGTTGAACCATATAAGTTTTACATTTCTGCTTTTAAAAGTTTCACCAAAATCAAGAGATTTATCAACATTATTTTCTGTGGTCATCAAGATAGCAATAGAATCCAGGATGCATCCGCTCCGGTACGGACGTGCCCTGGAGTCTATTGCTATGATATGCTACTGATAGAGTATCAAATAAATGTACTTTACCCGTAATATTCCTTTCCTGAAACACTACTATTTCAGCACTAGGAAGAATATATGGCATATCTTTGTTAAACAACCCTTAGTCTTATCTTTGATTTTGAGAAGTGCTTTTAAACCACTCTGAACATTCACATCAGGGACTTTCAGTCTATTGACCGGTGTGTTCAGGACAGCCTGTATTTCTGTCAGAACTAACCAGATGAATATAAATGTTTACATGAAACCTGGAACACCATGTCAATGTTTTTAATGGTTCGACAGAATAGCATAACACCAAAAGCATCTTAATCTTTCCGTTTTTAATCCCTAATAATCCTCTTATTTGCGGGGAGCGTAGAAGACCTTGTTTTTTTTTATATCTACAATCAACTCCCCCGGTTTGCATAAGTATTATAATTATTATATGGACGCTCGCTGTTCTGATCCAAAATCAGCTCTCATCCTCTCATCATAGATGCTTTTATGATGGCCTCATTTGGCCTCTTAACTCTTTCCCCGCCATTGACGAGATTTCTCGTCAATTAAGAGAAAACGCTTCCCCGCCAATGACGAGATATTCCGTCTTTCCGCAATACCGCTATTATCCACCAGGTGGCGCCCTTCCGCAACTTTTTAAAACCGGAAGTATTTCCCTATGCCAAGCTGCTGCATGTCCGTGTCTGTTTTAAAGATCGCTCTGAATGGATCTCTATGAAAAGTCCGTCATAAAAATTCAATTATTTCTGCTTTTTGCTCAAAATATGGTGTTTTTGCAAAAACCTACCCATATTCAAAAGCTGATTGCAAAAGAACCACTAAAGGTAGGATGAAACGGTTTTTTTTGTTTGAAAGCAGAGGGTCTGCTCTTTCATTTGGTATATTGTATGTTTATATATTCAAAGAAGAACATTTTCTGGAAGGCATTAAACTTTGGTGAAAATCATGAAAAACGCTGGCGCTGGCTGGCAACTTTTTTTAAAAACGCTGGCGGTGAAAGAGTTAAAGTAACAGTCCACCCAAAATAGAAAACTTTCCAAAGCCCTTTGCCACAAAAGGGCACATGAACAATCTTTACGTATGTCTTTTCCTTATAACAACTCTTTAGACAGACCACGTCTTTAACTAAATGTGTAATTATTCTATATGCTGTTTTTGATGACCCAGTAAAATGCTTGCAAGACTATTCAGATAAATGGCAAAAAAGAGTGATGAATATTGTGGTTGACAGAAGTTCATATAGAAAGATATATACATTATGATATTAATAGCTCAATGTGTGTGTGTTTTCAGAAAAGCCTGACCCGTGTGGTATGGAGCTACGGATCGAGGAGCTCCGGCATCATTACCGCGTGGAGCATGCTGTTGCTGAGGGAGCAAAAAATGTCCTTCGACTCCTGGGAGCTGGGAAAGTACAAGACAAGAAAGCCATGTCAGAGGTCAAACAATATAAAATTTGCCTATATGCTTAGGTACAGACAGCGATTTTTATTGTTCACTTATATCGTGTTTATCGTCTCACCTCAGGCTCAGTGTCGTCTGAGCGAGTCGTCTCAGAGGTTGGATCTTTTGAGAGATTCACTGGACCGGCGGTTAGCGGAACTTCCGGAGGATCATCCCAAAGCCTCCGTGATTAAAGAGGAACTGGTTTTAGCCTCCTCTCCGGCATTCAGCTCACGCCACAGCGCCCCCTACGTGCACAACCAGTACAGCACCCTCTCCAAACCCTCTCCACTTACTGGTATGCAATATCACTTACAGATCTATGTTCACATTACGAATGATCAGATTTAGGCCTGTATATATTTTATGCGTGTGTATGTGTGTGCAGGCACGCTTCAGGTGATCCTGTTTGGCTGCACGGGCGTGCTGGAAACTGTTCCCGGTCGTGTCCGAGGCAGCCAGGTCGTGTTGCCGTATTACAGTCCTGGAGAGGGGCGTTCCTTCATGCGGAGCGGAAAAGGCTTGTACAGTCGCAGCGGCAGTGTTAGTGGAAAAACGCCCACCAAAACTGATGATCATTCCTGTGAGTGTGTGTGTGTATAGGATGTGGTTTGTCATGTAAATAAAACTGGATCATTTTAAAAGTTTTGTGTGTTTTTGCAGCGGAGGTGAGTGCAGTACTAAAGCTGGATAACTCAGTAGTGGGTCAGACAGCATGGAAGAGTGTTGGAGAGCAGAGCTGGGATCAGACTTTCACCATCGAGCTGGAGAGAGTGAGTTTACATTTGTGTTAATAGCAGATTAACACCGATTAGAGGTTCAGTGTCTTTATTTAAGGCTGTAGTCAATAGGCTGTAATTATTAAATCTCTCTTAAAGCTCTCTATAAACAGTTTGCATGTGCAAGATCACAACATGACCAGTGACTGGAGATTCTAGTATAGAGAATCTATAGAAGAGGCCCACTGGCACCAAGGCTGTTAATTATAGGGGTGTTTTTTTTCAGATGGGTTTAGGATAAGCCAGGATTAGGCCTTAGTTATATTAAGACATTATAATTTTATGATAACAAAAACATTACTTGAGGATCATGAGACAAAACAGTGGCAGTGATATAGGGTGACCATACGTGCCATTTTTCCGGTTTGGGTCCAGGCCAGGATTTTGGGTGCATCGACATTGGTCGATCGCATTCGTCATCGAGGTTTATTATTTTAGGTTCTTATCAAAATAAAATCAACCATTTTTCAAGGAAAGAATGAAACTATCATGATTATATGTCTTGTTTTTAACTAAAATGATGTATGCGGTCGACAAATACGACTTCCCGAAGACGCACACGAAATCCTGGCCAGGACGTATGACACGTACGGTCCCCCTTAGTGATATGTTTTAAGATATATCAGTGTAAACTGTGGCCTTATACACATTGCAAACTTTCAGAAGTGACAACTGCATTTAAATATGGGAATGAATCCCCCAAATGTTCGTACGGAACAAGACTCGCTCCCGAAAATGCGATGATTGACACACAGGTAATCATGCCAACGTTCTGCCATCTTGCATGGTTATCATTCACAGCTTTGACCAATGTTTTACAATAAACCTCCGTTTTGGCGTTGATTGTTTTACGCATTTGTGAGGTTGTTTCTCTCAGCGCTGTCTTGCAGTGTTGCCAGGTCCTCCTGTTTTTTTATACTTAATACTTAAACATCGTTGCCGCTCTTTGTCTCTTGAATCGATTAAGTTTTTGGTGTTATTAAAGTGAGAAGGTCTTAGAGGTAAAGCATTTGGATTTATTTTGGTTTATTATTGGATTTTTCTTGTTTGCTGTTTTTTTTGTGCAAGATCTGGCAACACTAGTAAGCAAACGCGCATACAGAAGAAGTTTTCCTCTTTTAGGAAAACTTTTTTTTTCAGAAGAGCAACCTGTCATGTCCATGGTGCACGTTAATATACTTTATTTATAACTAGTTGTTCAGTTCGGTTCTGTACACACTACGCAGAGTTTCTGTAAATGCGGTTGCCATCGCCTGCATTTTGCGGAAGTTATTTGGTTGTAGAATGCGGTTTTCAGTCCTGTAAATTATTGAAGTGTGCAGAAAAGGATTAAGCACTAAAGGTGAAGTAACAACCAAATTTATATGCAGTGTGCACAATGCCTGTTTTCATTTAAGACAGGCATTTTAGTGTAGGTCTAGGCTTAAGCCCTGTTTGGAAAACTCTCCTAAAATTTAAAAAAATTATAATAATTTAAGAAAATAGTCTTAGTCAGACCTATATCATTTAAAGATAAAGATACATAGAAATGCTTTTTTTTCTACATGACGTAACGATTAAACAAATATAAAACCATTACAACTTGCGGATTTGACCTCTGAAGCTGCATCGCGCAAGCTCAGAATAAAGTTAACATTATCGCCTGTTGGTATGGCCAATAATATAAGTAAGAGTTAACATACTGTACAGTCAGTCGGTTGTTAGCGCAGAATAAATCCCGGCAGGATGATCCGGACCCCCTCGTTGCGAGGTCACATAAGTAAACACAAAATTAGTGGTGTAAGAAAATGTCAATACATGTGAGTATTGTGATATTTTGTTTCCCGATACGGCATCTGTTCCCAAAATTACGATATCTATAGCTTTTAAAATCATACAATTTACATGGGAGTTGTTTATTTTGGAGTTATCTCTGAACTTAATCTGTACTAGTTTAGGGATCTGCCACAAATTTGTTTTCCTAAGGTTTGCATATGGTGGTGTGTTCTCAATGACAGCTTTCCTATAATTATATTATACAAATATATATCCAAAAATAGGAAATATCCCAATATGCTGTCTTGGTAATTACGTAAGGAATAATTTACGATGGGCCATTGAATTATAAAAAAATAATGCACACCCAAGGTGCAATTATTTTCTTATAATTCAAAGGACCGGAGTCAATTATTCCTCTTATACCACAGTTACCACAAACATTGATCTGGTGCCTTTCTTAAGACATTTAAAAGGTTAGGTGTGCGGTTTACAGAAAAATAATCAACACCCATGGAACATTTCCCAGCCAATCAGAATAAAGCATTCAACAGACCTGTGGTATAAATAATAATAATAATAATTACATAATGAATATTTATATTAAATTCATCTGAAAGTACTAAATTGCACCTGTTAAAGGGATAGTTCACCCAAAAATGAAAATTCTGTCATCATTTACTCATCCTCATGTTGTTAAAAACCTGTATACATTTCTTTGTCCTGATGAACACAAAGGAAGATATCTTAAGAAATGTTTGTAACCAAACCGTTCATTTACTTCAATAGTAGGAAAAAATAATACTATGGAAGTAAATGTGGTCCACAAACTGTTTGGTAAATGATGACAGAATTTAAATTTTTGGGTGAAATTTTCCTTTAAGATGATTTTTAAGGTGATAATTATTATGTAATGTATATAAAAAATATTGTTATCTTTATAGTTACCGTTATTTGTGTGAATGGACCTAAACTGTAGTAAGAATACACACTTTCTGATGTAATTGTTTATATTTATGAGTGTCTATGTTTCTATAGTCCAGAGAGATGGAGATTGCGGTATACTGGAGAGACTACCGTTCGCTGTGTGCGTTGAAGTTTCTTAAACTTGAGGATTTTCTGGACAACCAGAAACACCAAGTGAAACTGGAGCTAGAACCTCAAGGAGTGCTATTGGCCGAGGTTTGTGCACGTGTATGTTTATTATACACATAAGGGTATCTGCATCGGCAGGAATCACTAATGCTTGTAGAGTTTGCTTTGTAAACTTAAAATCAATAGCATATACAAAATTTTGTCAGCACTGGCCCCAATGGAAATGTTTATGTGATATGCTATCCGTGTGCATCAGGTCACATTCTTTAACCCTGTGATCGAGAGGGTTCCTCGACTGAAACGACAGAAGAAAGTTTTCTCCAAACAACAGGGTAAGAGACAAATTGAGGTTTGTGCATAGTAAATAAGATCGTCTATCAGATGTGACCCTGCCTGGGAAATTTATGCTAAAGTTTCATAATCTAATTGTGAGATTAGGAGCATTAAATGAGTCCAAAACATTGATTTCAATCTTTGACATGGTCTTACTTAGTCAATATTAAATATATCAAGGTTATTTTTTACAGAACGTTCTTTACATTATATTGGATGGCAGGTTTTATGTAAAAAACAGTAAATCATAAAAAATGACTTTAGCTTGATTTTTATATGTAGGGTTACAAATGTGAACACATGTACTTGTACTTTAGCAAGATGAAAAAGTAATCTTTTCATTTCAGTCATATTATTTCATCAAAATGACTGAATGCTGAAATGTATTGGGGTTTTGGTCGTGTGCAGGTAAAGCGTTCCTGCGAGCACGACAGATGAATGTTGACATCGGCACGTGGGTGAGATTACTGAGGAACGCTATACCGACTGGCAACAACACGGGAACATACAGCCCTCACGCACAAACCGTACAGACAGGGTAAAACATATACACACTGTATAAACCAGTTAATGTACATACATTATAAAGGCAAGAGATGAAAGATACCCTTTGTTTGTGTGTTATAGAGAGATATCGGTGGAGAAGTTGAGTTTAGACAATGACACGCCTATGAAGGTGGATATCCGGCGAGACGTGACAGATGTGCAAACTCCGGTGAGAGACAAAAAAGAGACACAGCCAAATCTCCCATGTCACTGTAACTCCTCCTTTGTCTTGTAATCCCTCCTGTCATTCTGTAATCTCTTTTCTTTCTGTCCAACTAATTTCTCCCCTCTCTGTAACTCCTCCCCAGTCTCTGAAACTCCTCCTTTCTCTTGTAACTCCGCCTTTCTATATGTAACTCCACCTTTCCTACACTTCCTATTTACATTTAAAGGGATATTTCACTGATATTTTTAAATTTTGTCTTTATTTATTCACCCTCAAGTTGTCACAAACATGTCTTTGCTCTGATAAACACAAAGGAAGACATTTAAAAAAAAACATTTCCTGCTATGAATGTCAATGGTGCCCCAGATCTGCTTGGTTACAAACTTTTTAAAATATCTTTATTTGTGTTCAGCGGAACAAAGACATTTATACAGGTTTAGAATAACATGAGGTAATGATGTATGACGTAAATTATATATTTATATACCTTTAAATCCTAGCAGGAATTTAACTCATTCCCCACCAGCCATTTTTGAAAAGTTGCCCACAAGCATTTTTTTTTGTTATTTTCACAAAAGTTTCACAAAATGCCTTTCAGAAAAATTTTCTTATATAAATATATAAACATACAAATATATCAATTAAAAGAACAGACCCTCTGCTTTCAAACAACAAACAAACAAACAAACAAACAAAACGGTTTCATCCTATCTATATTTTTTTCTCTGCTTATAAACTCTTAAATATGTTTTTTTTTTATACAATTTTTTAGCAAAAAGCTGAAATAATTGCATTTTTGTGAAGGAATTTGTTAGAGATCAGATTCAGAACAATTATCAAAACATACATAGAGTTTAAAATTAGTAAATAACGTTTTGGCTTCATTTTTTTAATAAAGTGGGTAAGAGCGGCATCTAGTGGATAATCGCAGTATTACAAATTAACATAAAAAAAATTCAGAAACACTTTTTTATGCAAATATTTTCTCTTAATTGATGAGATAACTCGTCAATGGCGGGGAAAGAGTTAATTAAATTTAATTACTAGAAGCGGTAGTGCCAAATTATCTCATTTATTTTAATGGAAGACACAAGTGACAGTGAACTGGGCATATCCAACGACGCAAGAAAGTTAAGAAAGGTTTACCCCAATGGGAATGAAGTCAGTGACGTCACGTCATCATCTCTTGTCAGCTACTGCTGTGGACAACAGCAGTGATGGTAAAATTGTTATTACAACAACCAGAATTAGGAACGATTAATAACGACTACATAGAAAGAGACAAAGTCAATTTGTGTGGAACCTCTCCTCTCATTCTGTAACTCCTCCCCTTTCTTTGTAACTCCTACTTTCTATATAACCCCTCCCCTTTTTTCTTTACCACTTCTTTTAATACGTTTTACAGGGTTCCCACGGTCCTTGGAATCCTTGAGAGTTTGGAAACTGGGGGAAAAAATTTAAGGCCCTGGGAAGTTTTTGAAAATATACATACATAGATACAGGTCATTGAAAGTGCTGGAATCTATTTTATGCAAGAAGTTCTCTGGAAAAAAATCCATATTATTCCCTGTGTAGTGTAGGATAATATCATAAAAATTCTAGACTTTAAGCACACGTGCTAAACTGTTCGCTTTAAATGCTTATATCTTCTGTATGTGAATGTTGATTCATACCAAAATGCTTTTTTGCATAGTTATGTTTGACACATGAAAACGTCTCGGGTTACGTATGTAACTGTTGTTCCCTGAGAAGGGAACGAGACGCTGCGTCTCCCTTGCCATACTTCCTGCATCCCTGTAACGCCGTCTTTGGCAATATTTCAGATAGCGATATACTTCCTGGCTCCCGCGTCACCCTGTCTTTGTCTTTAAGCCTCACCATTGGTTGAATTTAATATACACATTCAGATGCACTTACCCCTGGAGGCGTCCCCAAAGTGTCACCGCAGTGACGCAGCGCGAGTTCCCTCGAAAGGGAACTGTAACAATGTATCTTAAAAGGTAACACGATGTAACCTTGCTCTCACTTGAAATGTGTCCCCACATTTAGTCCTTGAATTTGAGGGTATTGGACCTGGAAAGTCCTTGAAAGGTCCTTGAATTTGAAGTTAATTAAGGTGTGGGAACCCTGGTTTTAACTCCTTCCTCTCTCTTTTCCTTGACACAGGAAAGACAACCAGCCACCGAACCCGTCTCATCACCCGACCCCACCACACCCGAAAGACCGAACAGAACTCATTCACTCTCCAGGTACACACACATGCACACATTTTGCACAGTGTCCTCTTATACACAACAGTTTTGTCGATGAGTTTGTAAGTATTTGTATGTTTGTTTGTGTGCAGTAAACAGAAGACGACGCCTCTGAGCCTACAGGATTTCCGGCTGATCGCTGTTCTCGGCAGAGGCCATTTTGGCAAGGTGATCTTCAGACTCCCGTGTCTTTTTAACCCCTCACACCTCTTTTCATCCATGTCTCTCTTTCTTATGACATCGTATGTGCATCTTTCAGGTGCTGCTGGCAGAGTATAAGAAGTCAGGCAGCATGTATGCTATTAAAGCTCTGAAGAAGGGAGATATTGTGGCCAGAGATGAAGTAGAAAGGTAAACAAAAAGGCATGGAGATTAACTATTAAGTGATGATTAATAAACAGAAATAAAAGAGAGATTAACATCTTCTGACATCACAAGGGGAGCCACATTTTTCAATTAGCTATTTTTTCACATGCTTGCAGAGAATGGTTTACCAAAACTAAGTAACTGGGTTGATCTTTTTCACATTTTCTAGGTTGATAGAAGCACTGGGGACCCAATTATTGCACTTAAACATGAAAAAAGAACTCAATCTCTCTCTCTGTCTTTTCCTCAGTTTGATGTGTGAGAAGCGCATTTTCGAGACTGTGAACAGCGTGCACCATCCCTTCCTCGTCAACCTGTTCGCGTGCTTCCAGACTCCCGAGCACGTGTGTTTTGTGATGGAGTACACGGCCGGAGGAGATCTGATGATGCACATACACGCAGATGTCTTCAACGAGCCACGCGCTGTGTATGCTGCTTTTTTATATGCTGTATACAGTTCATGCGTATGTAACATGCAAAATAAATGAATTGGAAAAGTGCAGAAGAAATAGTGTAGAGTCGGCTTCTCAATATTTTCAAATAAACACTGACAGGGTGATAAAGTCTTGAATCCACTTAAAAGGTGTTTATTCGTAATACTACTTAAAGGCGGGGTGCATGATTTTTGAAAAAGGGAGTCGGGCTGAGTACCAAAACACACTTGTAGCCAATCAGCAGTAAGGGGCGTGTCTACTAACCAACATCATTGCCTGGGTTGTGTATGTGTGGGGCAGGTCTGTCAAAAGAAGGTCCAGATCTATTGGGGTAGGGGTGTGTATGTTTAAGTGATTTCAAATGTCAACATTAGCTTTCAGAGGTCATGCACCCCGCCTTTAAAATCACAATGAAACAGAAGTAGCAATTGTCTTATTTTCCCCATCGCGACATATATCTGACTAAAACGGCTTTTGAAATAAGAAAAATGGGAGGGCGGTAGAATTGATTGGATCGTTGGAAGTTGGGTCATGTTGCTAATCGCTCTTGGGCAGCCATACCTCCTGATCGGAAGTAAAGAGAGATTGTTTTGTGGACTATTTGCATTTTTGATTATAATTTACAGATTATAAGGGCATATTAATTTTTTAAAAATGATGAATCTCACAGATAAGGCATTTGTTAAAAATACCACAATATAAAAAAATTATAATAATTTCTGTTTAATTGTGACTTTAATAAATATGTTAAAGTCGCTATGAAACGGAAGTGGCGATTGCCTTCTTTCCCCATGGTGACGTATATTAGAATGAAACGGCTTCTGAAGTGAAATAAAGGCAGGGCTGGATTTGAATTTGTCAGATAAGAGATATGAGTTTTTGATTAAAGATTATGAGGGCACATGAATTTAAAAAAAATAATGAAGCACATATACAAGTCATTTGTAAAAAATACCACAATATTCCAAAACAAAATTATAGTTTTTAATTTCAATTTCATTGCGACTTTAATAAATAAACATTAATTGTTGATATTTTTTAAGTATTTGAGATTATTGTGACGTTAAATTAACTAAGTGTAATTGACAGGGACCACAGTTAAAACCATATATGAACCATTATGTTCGTATTTTGCCACAACTGACCAATCAGAATCAAGTATTTTACATGTTAATATGTTTTTACTAATCTTATTTTTTGTGTGTATTTCAGGTTTTATGCCGCTTGTGTGGTTTTAGGACTTCAGTTTTTACACGACAACAAGATTGTGTACCGGTGAGCATCATGTAAAGAGTTGTGTGCACATGATTTTCTTTTGTGTGTAATAAAGGTCTCAAATGTGTAGTGTTTATAGTTCAGAAACGACTGAAATAACTTTTTGTTTCTCTTTCAGCGATCTGAAGTTGGACAATTTGTTGCTCGACACAGACGGTTATGTGAAGATCGCTGACTTTGGGTTGTGTAAAGAAGGTAATGACTGCCTTTTTTTTTCTTTTTAAAGGGACACTCCACTTTTTTTGAAAATATGCTCATTTTCCAGCTCCCCTAGAGTTAAACATTTGATTCTTACTGTTTTGGAATCCGTTGAGCTGATCTCCGGGTCTGGTGCTAGCACTTTTAGCATAGCTTAGCACAATCCATTGAATCTGTTTAGATCATTAGCATCACGCAAAAATAACGCCACTTTGAGAGTATAGTTCGAGCCAAAATCGCAACTTATAATTTTCCGTCAGTCTTAGGACACAATGTAACTACAGAAGAGTCAAGTTTTAAATAGGAAAAAAATATTGAAACTCTGGTTATTTTCGAGCGTGATGCTAATGGTCTAATCAGATTCAATGGATTATGCTAAGCTATGCTAAAAGTCCTAGCGCCAGACCCAGAGATCAGCTGAATGGATTCCAAAAAACTGTAAAAATCAAATGTTTAACTCCTGGAAAATGAGCTTATTTTCAAATAAAAGTGGAATATCCCTTTAAGATAGTCATGTTGATCGCATGCTAATGATTTTTGAATTGTCTATTGATGTCCAATTTGATTTTGTGGTCTCTTCATCCTCAGGCATGGGGTTTGGGGACAGGACCAGTACGTTCTGTGGAACTCCAGAGTTTTTGGCTCCTGAGGTTTTAACAGATACGTCGTACACACGTGCAGTGGATTGGTGGGGGCTCGGAGTGCTTATATACGAGATGCTGGTGGGAGAGGTAAGGGAGACATTGACATTTTATTAAACAGACCTAATTCAGACCTTATTTAATAATAGTGTGCCTTTTTTGGTTAGTTGATTGGTTGACCAGCTTTTTTATTGGTCAAAACATGCAACGTCCATTCCAGTAGACGCAGGATGTGAAGGGGTTAAGATTAATTATAATATTTAAAAAATAATTGTGTTCAAACAAACTCTTGTCTTTTTCTAGTCACCGTTTCCTGGTGATGATGAAGAGGAGGTTTTCGACAGCATAGTGAACGATGAAGTCCGTTACCCACGATTCCTTTCATCAGAGGCCATTGGCATTATGAGGAGGGTAAATACGACACATATACATGCAGAAATGAGTAGTTATATTTAGATATGTATATCTGCATGTAATTATATGAAAAATAAAGCTTTACATGGTGGCTGTATATTGTATTTAAACAGTTACTCCGGAGAAATCCAGAAAGACGATTGGGTTCCAGCGAGAAAGACGCGGAGGATGTAAAGAAACAACCTTTCTTCAGGGTGAGAGTTATTTATTTTATCACATTGTTTTAAATTGATAGTTTAGTTAGGGTTTGTTTTCATTGTCTGACTAAATAGTGACAGAACCATGCAGTTTGGTGCCTGGAGGGCCACAGAATTTAGCTCCGCCCCTTTTTACAAGTTAAATAAGTTCTTAGGTGTACATAGCAGGGCTAAAACTAAAGTCTGCAGGAATAGATTTCACACCCTCATATTTCTCTTTCAGAATATGAACTGGGAGGATCTTCTACTCCGTAAACTCCCTCCACCCTTCCTTCCCTCCATCAGAGGAAAAGAGGACATCAGCAACTTTGACGAAGAGTTCACGGCAGAAGCGCCGAACCTCACCCCACCGCGAGAACCCCGGGTGCTCTCACGCAAGGATCAGGACAGCTTTCGCGACTTTGACTACGTGTCTGACCTCTGCTGAGAGCTTCTTCACTGTGATGATAGCACTGTAGAGAGACAATGATGGGCTGTGACTCTGTGACCTTAAGAGAGGCCAGTTTCGGTGTTTGGTTGTGTACGTTTTGTGCTGGACCTGTGAACACTGTGATGGGAAAGAGAGAATTGAAACAGGAGAAATGAGAAGAGGATAGACAGTGATGGGAAGATTTGCTTTTATGATTGTTTGTTTGTTGCCAGTTGGTTCAAAGGCATTTCAAAAAATATTCAAAATATTGATTCGTCTGGTCATACAGGTCCACGGTCTTGAGTTCATACACTTTTGTAAGAAGTACATTACCTCTTGAAAGGTGATGTGAGGGCATATTAGAAAAACTTGAAGCAAATCAGTGGGGTTACAAAAAATACCTCGGAAATTTTGTTAAATAATTTGACCAAGAGCATGTTGGGAAGTGCGTTGACATTCTTAAAAATGCTTAAAAAAAAAGAGCACCGATATTAGCATCAATATTAAACTGATATCTGCCGATACCGATAGTTTGGTGGTTAACTAAATTCTGAAAATTATTTTTTTTTAATGTTATTCATACATTAACATTAAACTAGTGATGTTTCTTTACATTTTCTATACACAGAGCTCAATTTCTAAGATTTTGTTCTGTTTTGATTGACAGGATATATCGGCCATGACTATCAGTTTTTTTACTCGTTTTTATCATCCGATACCGATTATTTTACCGATATATCGGTGCATTTTTAGTAAAAAATAAGGTCTAAGTACTTAAAATTATCCACTACTTACATAGACAGACTACTGGCTGTGTTATTTTATTCACAGTACAATGAATCTTTATGTTGAACATGTACGTTTACGTTGACCTTTAAGTTTACAAGAAATAGTTGCTGTCAAATTTCGAGGGATTTTAAAAGCTTTTATAAAAAAAATTGATAATCAATCGATTAGCTAAAAACCATTGTGCAAATAGTTTAAAAGCTAATTCACACTGATCCAATGAACGCCAATGGACCATGGTTACTGTAGTACTATGGGACCCAGGTTTGATTCCCAGTCAGGAAACGTGACTTTTGGTGCAGTCATGACCTGATAGTTAGAAAGTCAGGCTTGTTACCCGAAGGTCACCGGTTCGATTCTCACAGACGTCGGGTAGAGACTGAGGTGTCCTTGATCAAGGCATCTTATCCCCAAATCCTTCCTGGGCGCTGCATTGCTAGCTGTCCAATGCTCTGTGTATATGCGTGTGGTTACGACTTGCAGAGGTCACATTCTGAGTATGGGTAACCATTGTTAATAAAAAAAACATAGTTAAAGGGACACTCCACTTTTTGAAATATGCTCATTTTCCAGCTCCCCTATAGTTAAACATTAGATTTTTACCGTTTTGGAATCCATTCAGTTGATCTCCGGTCTGGTGGTATCATTTTTAGCATAGCTTAGCATAATCCATTGAATCTGATTAGACCATTAGCATCGCGCTACTAAAATAACCAAAGAGTTTCAATATTTTTATATTTAAAACTTGACTCTTCTGTAGTTACATCGTGTACTAAGACTGACGGAAAATTAAAAGTTGTGATTTTCTAGGCAGATATGGCTAGGAACTATACTCTCATTCTGGCGTAATAATCAAGGACTTGCTGATGTAACATTGCTGCAGCAGGCGTAGTGATATTACGCACTGCCCGAAAATAGTTCCCCGCTATTGAAAGTAACCATTTTAGGGGAATGAAAGTATAGTTACTAGCCATATCTGCCTAGATAATTTTCTGTGATCAGTGTAGCCCAATCTCTCCTAAATACTGTATATTTAGATATAAATGGGCAATGTTAAACCAGCAATTACATTTTTCTTCTGAAAAAGTAATGGTTTGGCAAATGTGAGTACCGTACCCTGACCAGGCAGGCGTAACAGCGAAGTGGTATTTAAAAACTCTATGATGTCATAACTGATAACTCCGCCCACAAAGAGATCTCATTCATGTGTTTTATCAATATTAAGGATCAAACATAGACAACAATAATATTTTAATGGTTTTGATTGATTATGTCACCAAAGAACCAACTGGCAAAAACGAAAAAAGTCTTTCTCCATCCAGCCTGGCTTTTTTAAAGTGATGTCCACATTACTGCCTAAATAATCTGCATTGGACCGACCTGGACCTAGTAACCCGCAGTGTTAAAGAGACGTTTTCATGCATACACTGTGACATATCAGAAAAAAGTGAGTTGCACCAAGAGCAGCGGTTAATTTATGCGTGACCAATGATGAATGTGCATTTGCTCTTAGTGGTTGAGGATTTAAAACTCTTTACAGTTATTTGTTTTGGGTTTGTCTATAAAACGCTTTTACATGTAACATGTACAACTAGCATATTGAAATTTAGGAGAAAAGCCCACTAACCAGCTAAGTCTCCACCCATTAAGTGCACTTTGAGGATGGATTTAAGAAGAACAGACTGACCTCTCATCTGGGGTTGGTTTGAACAAACTGCCTTAAATTAATGTTGGTCCTGTCTGCCCTGGTTTTTATCTATCCCATTTAATCTTTCGATGTTAGCGATGGAGACAAACAGCAGAAAAGTTTCATCTTAATTGGAAAACTAAATTTAATTTTAATAATGCATTAATACGGTTGGTCAGCATCACTTTAAGAGAAATGCATTTATGTGATATGTAAAACTGGTGCATGTGGTGTCATGTGATAAAATTCAGACTGCCCTTCTGATCTATGGGAACGCTGATGTCCAATCATTGTTAAGAAAGTATATTGGCAAACATTTTGGTAAAGGGGTACACAAACACTTTCTGTTAAAAGACTCAGTTGACTCAAACAACAGATGGTTGTCTGTATTTTAAAAGTTTTTTAATTTGTTTTATTTTTAGTTTGCAGTCTGTTATATATTGTAGTTACGAACTAAATGACCGACTAGTGACTGTTACAGTAAAAAAAGCAGACTTGTGTGCTTGTTCTGGTTTTTAAACCCTTTATTACCTCAAAGCTGTTTTATGCCTTTCGTCAGTTTGTGAAGTTTATTGGACTGTTGGTTTAGAATGACCTCTCATTTTGAGGACAGAGACTAAAGAAACAGACCATCGTACCATATCTATTGAAGCTGATTTATCAATTGTTTTTCGCAAACATGCACATACACACTACACACACTGTGAAAAATTGTGTAGCAAAATTGCGGCCACCAATTATACACCCCAAACACAAAGTACAATATTTGCAATGGAACTGCGATCTCTTGCTATTAAAAAAAAAACTTTTCCTGAAAAGAGCAGAGTAACGCAAATCCTGTGAGATTATACAGTTCATCAAAGCTATTACCTGATTTGTATTTATAAAAATGTTGTTGAAATTGTTTGTGTTTTGTATGTCAGTCTCGAATTGTTCATTTGACTACACCCTTTAGAAATGAAAAATAAACAATGATATTCTGAGGACTAAAAGTTCTTTATTTATTGCAAGAGCTCAATGCAGATGTTTTTTTTAGTGGTGTTGTGTTTCCCTCAACATCCGCTAGAGGGCAGTGAGTGGCGCTGTTTTTCTTTGCTTAATCCTTGATGTTAATGTTAAAAGGCCGATAAAATAAATGAAAGGCAAATGTATAAAAATATTTAACAGGACATTAATGAGAAGACATTCATTTGGTAACTGGAAAATGAGGGAAAATTTAGTATTTTGCCTTAAGAGCCAACGACAAGCAGAGGATGCAACATTATGTTTACAAGATAAATGCAGAAGCCAAATGAGATGTAAACACCACAACGCCATAATAATGGTTATGATCGTGTTGATATGTTTTTTCGGACATTATCAGATCGTGTCAGATTATAAAAAAGCAGTGTAGTGTATTCTTCACCTAAAAGCAATTCAAAATATATTGGTGAAAAATGAATTTTTGTAAACATATTAAAAAGTATATTTTCAAATATAATTTTGAATATATTTAAAAATATAAAAAAAGTATATCTGCTGAAATATATTTTGAAATACGTTTACAAAAAATGTATTTTTCCCCAATATATTTTTAGGCTTTTTTGTATATTTAATATATTTTAAAATAAATATATATAAATAAATATATTTTAAAGCATTTATATTCCCGTCGCATTGTAAGAAAACTTTGTATGTTATAAACCTGTAAAAACTGGTTTAAAAAACAATTACATATATTTCAGCAGCAAAAATACTTATAAGTTTATATTTTATACATGTTATACTTATACTTTATACATTTTATATGTATAAGAAAAATATACTTTTTTGCCATATGGGTTGTAAAATTCAAAATGTATTTGTTGCCCCGCAATATATGTGAATTTATGAAGGTTAAAAAATAAATATATTTTCAAATTAAAATATATATTTGATTAAGCTTTACTTTCTACAGAATGTATTTAGAAAATATATAAAAAAAACATTTGGCCAGAGAAATTTATTTTTTGCCATATGGGATATCTTTGTTTTGTTTTCCAATATCACTTACCTGTGGCTTTGAGTATACATAATATTAAGAAGCTAAATTGAATTATATATTTACTTGTTTTCATGAAGTGTGTTTTTGTATAACTGGTAATTAAAAATAATATTCACTATGAATTATTTATTTTAAATTATTATGTATGACTTTTTTTTCTTAGTTGTTTGGGACAAGGACTGACGCTTTTTTACTCAGTGAACGCTAGAGGGCATTAAGTGTCGCTGTTTTTCCATTATTTGCCGCTAGAGGGCTTTGAGTGCAGCTGTTTTTCCCTTATTTGCGCTAGAGGGCGTTAAGGGTCGCTGTTTTCCCTCATTCGCCGCTAGAGGGCGTTGAGTGTCGCTGTTTTTCCCTCATTTGCCGCTAGAGGGTAGTGAGTGGCGGCGCTCGATGGTGCTGCTGAAGTTTCCAAGATGTCGTCGCTGGAGCAGAGACTCTCCCGAATCGAGGAGAAACTCAAGCAGGAAAATAAAGAAGCTCGCAAACGAATCGACCTGAACATCGACGTGAGCCCGCACCGGTCGCGTCCCAGGCCAAGTGAGTGTGTGTGAATGAAGCGATGCTTGATTGATGATGAAGGGGGAGGGATGAATCACAGGCTACATGAAATAAACAAACAAACCGATCAAATCCTGACACTTCACTCACGTTCAGTCTAATGGACCCCCGTTAAAGGTATAGCGGAGGCTGGTTATCCGGGTTTGTCCGCCAGACTGTTTTTAAATTGTATTTCTAGAAGTAAAATTTAAAACAAATAAAAAAAACATATGGCAGTTAGCTTGCTAGCATTAGCTTGGCGGCTAGCAGTGTTTAGCAGGCCATGATACTCATATATCAGTCTGTCTGTCTATTTGATACCCACATATCTGTCAATTCGTTTATCTCTTTTCGCCGTATGGTTGTTTTTAAGTCCATGCTTGTATTTCACATATCAGTCTTCACTTGGAAACACCATCATCATTTAGCTAGATAGATATGCTGTTACTGTTTGGTGTTGAAAAATCTTAACCATAGCAGATTTCCAGTGTCGTTATTGCCGGTTTGGTTGCTCTTTGGATCTTGTGTTTGGATTGTGCTGTCTTCACTTGGCCACTGTTGTAATGATTTCTATTGATGTAGGGATCATATTAAAGGTGCTCCATCACATAATTTAACTACACCTATTGCAGAAGAATGACCACAGGCCATTTAAGTGATTTGTTTTTAGTGTATTTTTAAGTGAACACTGAGCTGAAGTGTAAGATAGGAAGTTATTGGCCTGTCCTGCAATGAACACTGAGATCGACCAATGATGTGTTTTCATTGACCTACCAATATACAATACTAGATCTATCTTTAAGAAAATTCACTGTAATATATGTTTTACTTTTTGTTTGTCTGCTTTAAACACAAAGGAAGATATATTGAGAAATGTTTTAACCAAACCATTCGTGGACCCCATTTACTCCAATTCTTTTTTCCTACTATGGAAGTCAATGGGGTCCACGAATGGTTTTGTTTACAAAACTGAATCTGAAATGTGTCACATTATGAAAGTCACATTGGTGTTTCTTGTTTTTATGTGGTCACAGGCAGATATTTTGCCTAGTAAACTCTTAAAGGGATACTCCAGGCAAATATTAAAATTACCCCATGATTTATTCGCCCTCAAGCAATCCGAGATACCTATGTCCATCATCTTTTAAAACGAACACATTTGGAGTTATTTTAGTAAATATCCTTGCTCTTCCAAGTAGGGATGCATAATGATTAATCGTGATTAATCTATAGCAGAATAAAAGTTTTTGTTTACATATATGTGTGTGTGTGTGAACTGTGTAAAATAACTTTGTATAGATGAATGCACACGCATGCATGTATATATTTAAGAAATTTTTACATGTACATATAGTTTTGAATATTTATGTATAATTTATATTAGGGATGCACCGATAGGTTTTTTTGGGCCGATACCGATTTAAACAGACAACTTCTGGCCGATACCGATATTAAACACTTGTATACAATACTATACAGTTGGTCTATTAGCTAGTTTATTTCTGCATCAAATTATTTTTACTGAACATGGATTGGATCTAATTAACATTCAACTGACCAACATAATAAGAGAGACACAAATTAAGCTAAAACAAATATAATAAGACAGCATGACAACCTTCAAAGGTGGTTTTTGCTATTCAGCATTTATTTTATTAACAACATTAACTCATTTTTTACATATAATGGATTTCTTTATGCATTTAATTTATAAACAATTGGTATCGGCCTTTCTCATGCTATTGCCGATATGCTGATGGTTTCAAATTCATCAAAAATCGGCCGATAAATATCGGCGGCCGATACATCGGTGCCTCACTAATTTATATTAATATAAATACATATATAAATATGTTTTTTCTTTCCTTAAAATTATACATGCATGTGTGCATATTTATATATACATAATTATTTTTCACAGTTCACACACATATATAATGTAATCAAAAACTTTTATTCTGCTATCGATTATTCGCGATTAATCATTATGCATCCCTTTATAATGGTAGGAACAGGGATCAGGAAACATCTTCTGACTTTGAAGCCCAAAAAAGTGCATCCATCCTTTACAGAGATAATCCACATCGATTACCTGCAGAAGACCTTTATTAACCCCCTGAAGCCATGTGGATTACTTTTGTGAAGGATGAATGCACTTTTTGGGAGTTTAAAGTCAGAAGTTGTATTCTGATCCTTGTTGTCTACCATAATAAAGCTTGGAAGAGCAAAGACATTTTCTACAGTAACTTCAAATGTGTTCGTCTGAAAGATGTTGGATTGCTTGAGGGTGAGTGAATCATGGGGTAATTTGATATTTGGCTGGGGTATCCCTTTAAAGGGGACATTTCACAAGACTTTTTTAAGATGTCAAATAAATCTTCGTTGGCCCCAGAGCATGTATGTGAAGTTGTAGCTCAAAATATCATATAGGTAATCTATTTTAGCATGTTCAAATTGCCACTTTGTATGTGTGAGCAAAAATGTGCCGTTTTTGGGTTTGTCCTTTAAAATGCAAGTGAGCTGATCTCTGCACTAAATGGCAGTGCTGTGGTTGGTTAGTGCAGATTAAGTGGCAGTATTATCCCTTTCTGACATCACAAGGGGAGCCAGATTTCAATGATCTTTTTTTCACATGTTTGCAAAGAATGGTTTACCAAAACTAAGTAACTGGGTTGATCTTTTTCACATATTCTAGGTTGATAGAAGAACTGGGGACCCAATTATAGCACTTATACATGGAAAAAGTCTTTCATGATATGTCCCCTTTAAGAGCATGAACTGGGAAAGTGAAATCAGTCTGGTTGCGTGTTGACTTTCACACCGGATAATCCAGATTAAACACTTCTGGTGGAAGCTATAGTAATCTTTAATTAACAGTAGTAACAAAAACATTACATATTTATAGGTTGCCTGCAAGTTTGTGTGTGTCAGAATGGATATACCATTGGAGTGGTACATGAGGAAGGAAGCGGTGAATCCTGTTGGTGTGTGTGGGGTGTTTTAGTAATGAGTGTGTGTGTATTTTTTTTCTCCTGTATCTAGTCATCGTGATCCAGCTAAGTCCAGCTCCAGCCCCCTCCCAACGCGCAGGTACCATCATCACTACATCACGCTGCATCTCTTTCTCTCTGTCTCTCTCTCTCTCTCTCTCTCTCTCTCTCTCTCTCTCTCTCTCTCTCTCTCTCTCTCTCTTTATCTCTGTCTCTCGCAGGTTACATTTAATGTATCATTTGCATCTCTCCGTCTCTTTTGCTTTTTCTCTGTCTCTGCTATTGTCCTCCTACTCTTAATACTCTACCACCCATCACAAAGATATTTAAAGGGGTTGTTAAATCTTTACATCTCTCATAATTCCACACACCATAACGTCATTATAGGATTAGTCAATTTTCTTAAAAAAAAAATCCAGATAATTTACTCACCACCATGTCATTCAAAATGTTGATGTCTTTCTTTGTTCAGTCGAGAAGAAATTAAGTTTTTTGAGGAAAACATTCCAGGATTTTTCTCTTTTTAGTGGACTTTAATGGACCCCAACACTTAACTCAACACTTAACAGTTTTTTTCAACTGAGTTTTAAAGGACTCTAAACGATCCTAAACAAGGCATAAGGGTCTTATCTAGTGAAACGATTGTCATTTTTGACAAGAAAAATAAAAAATATGCACTTTTAAACCACAACTTCTCGTCTATCTCCGGTCCTTTGACGCGCCATCGTGACCTCACGTAATTGCGTAGTGACATAGGAAGGTCGCGTGTTACATATATGAAACACACATTTGTGAACCATTTTAAACAATAAACTGACACAAAGACATTAATAAGTATCATTCCACATACAACAACGTCAGAACAGTCCTCTTTTTTCACACTTGTAAACACTGGGGCGTAGTTTCGCTTTCGTCATCCGTGACCTCTTGACGTGATGACGTATTGATGACGTGAGGTCGCGCTGGTGCATCACAGGACCGGAGAAAGACGAGAAGTTGTGGTTTAAAAGTGCATATTTGTTTTGTCAAAAATGACAATAGTTTTGCTAGATAAGACCCTTATGCCTCGTTTGAGATCGTTTAGAGTCCTTTAAACTCCTTTGAAACAGCAATTTTAAACTGCAATAAAACTGTTAAGTATTGGGGTCCATTAAAGTCCATTAAAATGAGAAAAATCCTGGAATGTTTTCCTCAAAAAACACAATTTCTTCTTGACTGAACAAAGAAAGACATCAACATTTTTTTTTAAGAAAATGGACTAATCCTTAAAGCTTCTCCTTGGTTATTGTTTTTGTGTAATAGCGACCTCTAACGGTGTAAGATCTACATATTGTGGCTTTAAAATTGTTCTGAGGCACATTTAGTGCAGATTTTGTGGATCAGGATATCACAACCTATATTAGACTCTAATTTTATCTAATGGCTGAATTAGATGACTGTCTATTCCTTTCTTACTTTATCTTTATATACAACCCATCCTTTTTCATTCATTCCATCCTTTCTCTCATTTAACCATTCGGAACCTCCTCTTCAGAGCAGCGAGTGTGTGTTGTGATTGTGTGAAGGATTAACTTGTTTTACTGGAAGATCAGACATTGTGCATGTTTTGGCTATAACCGCACGGCACGATTGTGAAGAAATGCACCCATAAACAATCCGACGGGATGTTGTGCGTTCAGTAACTCTTCGGTTTCAGCTTGTCTACATCTTTTCTTTGTGCCTCTGTCTCAGCCCTCTCTGTTCTGTCTGGGAGAAAAAGTTTCTGTCTTTTGCACAGATGTGGATTATGGCCATGCAGGCGTTTGTGTGTGCCAAACGGGTGTCCGTATGCTGTATGTGTGTGGCCGAAATGCCTAATCTCACTGACTAACCCAAACTAACTGATTCTCTCCCATGAACAGGTTTTCCAGAGGAAGAATCAGAAGTTGAATGGCGTTTATTTAACTCCTTTATATTCATTACAATATTTACAGGGCTTGTTAGTAAGCTCATAAACGGCGTCATTTTTTGGATGTGTGGTCCAAAAACTGAAGTTTGTAGCGCTGAAAAAAATGTTTTTGTCTTGCACGGTTTGGTCCCGATGGTGACCACTGCTTATCTCTCGAGACTTTGCCCCGGTGCATGCTGGGAATGCTAACACTAACTGGCTGTTTTTTATTTAGCAGACTCAATGTGATTTCTGCGTATGAGTGTCTGATCTTAGCATGTCAGTCCATGGTATAACTTGGGTATCTTTAATATTGACTTAGATCATGTCAGATCAAAACTTTGATGCTTCCTATCTCATAATTAGATATAGCATAAATTTAAAAAAAATTCTGTTGTAATGTGGCTCAGTCCTCTCCAAGTTTTGGGAGAACCACAAGCATCATTTTGCTGAAAAGGGGTCAACAGAGAGGTACTTTTATAAAAAGTTGTGAATTTACCTAATTGTTATTATTGTAAATTATTGAATAGATTGTAGTAGAGTTCTCATAGCCTTTCACAACTAAAGGCCCTGATCCAAACTTGGTGTCTAACTATCATCCAATCTTAAGAACAAAGGACTGAGTCTGGATCAGATATTGCGGGCCTCCAGACCTGATGGAGACATGGGATACTTCATTTGAAATCCTTACTGTTCCCAGTTATGACTGTCGATCGACAGTAACTGACTTTTTGCCTGCCTTCCTTCCTGTAACATTTGCTCTTTATCTACAGCTCTGCAGTTACCGCTGGCCAATGATGGAAGTCGCTCATCCTCCTCAGAAAGTTCTCCTCAACACCCCTCGTACCCCAGCAGACCCCGACAAATGCTCACGCTTCCCACCCCACCATACTGCCTACAGAAGAGCCTTGAAAAGTATGACACACACACACACGAATAAATGAATTAATAAAAATATATATATATAAAAATTGACACAAAACTGAGAAATTATTAAATATGTGATATGTAAATATATATATATATATATATATATATATATATATATATATATATATATATATATATATATATATATATATATATATATATATATACATATCACATATTTAATAATTTCTCAGTTTTGTGTCAATTTTTTTTTTCAATTTTTATGTAAATGAAATATAATAATTTTGACCCTGGACCACAAACCAGTCATGGTCAATTATTTTGAAATTGAGATGTGTACATCCTCAAAGCTGAATAAATAAGTTTTCCATTAATGTATGGTTTGTTATATTAGGACAATATTTGGACAAGATACAGCTATTTGAATTTCTTGAATCTAAGGGGGCAAAACATTTAAATATTAAGAAAATCACCTTTCAAGTACATTTTATTTCCATATTAGTCCTTAGCAACAAATATTACTAATGATAAATAATATCGTTATATATTTACAGTAGGAAATTTACAAAATATTTTTATGGAACATGATCTTTACTTAATATCCTAATGATTTGTGGCATAAAATAGATAATTTTGACCTATTGGCTATTGCTACAAATATACCCATGACTGGTTTTGTGGTCCAACAGCCAAAATTCTTCTTAGCTGCAATTTTGTCTCAAATTCAAGCTTATTAATTAATAATAAAATTAATAATATTTTGTAGTCTTAAAGGAAAACAGCACTGTTTTTCAATATTTTACTATGTTCTTACCTCAGCTTAGACAGATTAATACATTCCTATCTTTTTCAATGCTTGCACTTAATCTTTGTGCAACGCATCGTTAATGTATTAGCATTTAGCCTAGCCCCATTCAATCCTTAGGATCCAAACAGGGATGAATTTAGAAGCCACCAAACACTTCCATGTTTTCCCTATTTAAAGACATGAGTAGTTACACGAGTAGGTATGGTGGCACAAAATAAAAAGTGGCAATTTTTTTTAAGTGGTTAAAAAATGAGAACTATATTGTATGGCGGAAGAGCACTTCGACCTCAGGCGCAGTAATATTGACAGAAGTTTGAGCGAGAAGGGGAGTTGTCTGGAGTGATGATGTTACTGTTGCAAACTAAGTGCTCTTCCGCCATATAATATAGTTTCTTATTTTTTATCCGCTTAAACTCTTAAAATAGGGAAAACATGGAAGTGTTTAGTGGCTTCTAAATTCATACCTCTTTGGAGCCATAGGAATGAATGGGGCTAGGCTAAATGCTAACACATTCACGACGCGCTATACAAAGATTAAGTGCATGCATTGAAAAAAGATAGGGATGTATTCATTTGTCTAAGTTGAGGTAAGAAAATAGTAAAATATTGAAACACGGTGGTGTTTTCCTTTAAATTGTATCAACATCAAGTGCACCGCACAGCTACAAAATTGAAACGATGACATTTTAAAGATTGTAGCCATTACAAGAAAGCTATATTAACAAAATCACGTATTTTAATCCTCAGTGCTGAAATCGATCAGAAGCTGCAGGAGATAATGAAACAAACTGGTTACCTGAAGATTGACGGACAGGTAAGATTCACCATTCATAGCGGCCTTTTTTTTGTAGGTTATGCTGATATTGAATTCTGAAAGTATCAAACTTTGTATGTGTGTTATCCAGCGTTACCCAGCAGAGGTGACGGATCTGATCAGTGAGGGCGAGATCGGCAGTGGAACCTGTGGGCAGGTCTTCAAAGTTCGCTTTAAAAAGACTGCCCATGTCATCGCTGTCAAGGTGAGTTTAGCTTGAGCAATTCTGCATTATTCATCATTTTAAAAAAAGTTTGAGAACCACGGCTTTAAAGGTTTAATTGGATATTCGTGAATTAAACAATGCGATTTGTATTTCTTTTTTAAGATAGAAGTTTGTGCATCCAAATGTTCCTCTACTTGCATTTCCTTGTAATTACAGAGACATTAAAACAGCAGTTAAGCTGTGGAGTAATTACTTTAACTAATAACATCACTGCTGTTTGAGTACATTTCTTATCTTCCACTGTAATGTTTCTCTACAGCAAATGAGAAGGACGGGTAATAAAGACGAGAATAAGAGAATCCTCATGGATCTTGATGTTGTATTAAAGAGTCATGACTGTCCATACATCATCCAGTGTTATGGAGCTATAGTCACTAATGTAAGGATCTCTCTCTCACACACACTTATAATTTGTTTATCTCATTTTCAATGCTTTGTCCACCTACAATAGTATTGTGCATCAATAATCATATGCTTGGAAAGAAATTAAACGTGGACACCTATGATCTATTGGGAATGTATTTAAATATAATTCAATGTCTTTAGTTCTGTTTAGCTGCTAATGCACCTTAATTTTCCACTGGGGATCAATAACGTATCTATCTATGTATCCTATCTATCACTTGTTCTGTAGACGGATGTGTTCATAGCCATGGAGTTAATGGGGACATGCGCAGAAAAGCTAAAGAAGAGGATCCAAGGGCCCATACCAGAGGCTATTCTGGGAAAGATGACTGTGGCTGTAAGACTTCCTTTACATTTGCCTGTTTTAACTTGATACTTTATGCTCTTGTGTATTTATTGTCCCATAAATCATGTTCGCCAAAAGGGTTGGTGGTTATTTTTTCATGCTTCATGCATTCTTCTGCGTCTGTCTTGATTCCTCTTGTGTTTAGATCGTGAACGCTCTGCTGTACCTAAAAGAGAAACACGGTGTGATTCATCGAGACGTGAAGCCTTCAAATATCTTGTTGGATGACAAAGGCCAAATCAAACTGTGTGATTTTGGCATTAGCGGGCGATTGGTGGATTCTAAAGCCAAGACTCGCAGTGCCGGGTGTGCTGCGTACATGGCGGTAAGTTCGCATATAAACATGGGGGATTTTGAAAAGCAGCTATGTAAGGAGAAATAACTGCATTTTCCACCTTTTTTCTGCTGAAAAGATGTTTTTAGGCAACATTCTTTAATTCCTGTGGGATAATATGAATCATCTAGTGTTTGCTGTTGTTTTAAAGGCAGACATAGCAAATATTAAGTCTTTCCCCACCAGCGTTTTCTTTTATTTTTTATGAAGTTGACAGTCTTTTTTATGAATTTCACAAAAGTTTAATGCCTTCCAGAAAATGTTTTCTATAAATATATAAACATACAAGATCTCAAATGAAAGAACAGACCCTCTGATAAAAAAACAACAACATTTCATTCTATCTTTATTTGTTCTCTTTTATCACCTCTCAAATATGGGAACGTTTTTGTGAATGACTTTTGATAGAAATCAGATTCAGAGCGATCCTCAAAACTTACACGGACATACAGCTGTTTGCCCTATGGCGATACTTCCGCGTTTTATAAGTTGTGGAAGAGTGCCACCTGGTGGATAATAGCAGTATTGCGGAAAGCTGGAAATACTTGTCATTGGCAGGGAAGCGTTTTCTCTTAATTGACGAGTTAACTCGTCAATGGCGGGGAAAGAGTTAAGGTGCATTAGCAGTGTTCCAAAGGTAGAACAATATTGTACCGTGTAAATCATTGTCTTCTGTGTGTTTCTCAGCCTGAGAGAATAGACCCTCCAGACCCCAGTAAGCCAGACTATGACATCAGAGCTGACGTCTGGAGTCTCGGTATTTCTCTGGTGAGTTCCTCCATCACTGTGTTGACACCCTTTTCTGGGCTCCTTTCGGTTTGCCAGAGGGGGGTTTCATCCTTTGACATTTTTGAATATGACAACACCTCTTCTTCTTTGGGTGACTCCTCTCCCGGGGGCTCATGGGATAGTAAAGGGTCCATCGAGTGCACCCTCCAAATCTTGCTATTTGTAGTAGGTCATCCGGGTAATTTTCGCCTCAAAGTACTATGAATTTGGACATACTACTCGCCTCGCTTTTCTGCTACTTTATAATAAAGATGTTGGCGGTTTTTGGATGCAACATAACTTCCTGAATTCCTGTAAATTATTTGTATTTCTTCCCTGCCTATAGGTGGAGCTAGCCACTGGACAGTTTCCTTATAAGAACTGCAAGACAGACTTTGAGGTTCTGACCAAAGTTCTTCAAGAGGACCCACCGGTCCTTCCTCTTGGCATGGGCTTTTCTCCAGACTTTCAGTCCTTCGTTAAAGACTGGTACACCTTCCATCACATAGTTACTGCGTATTGTAGAAATATCTATTGCTTGTTTACATATTTACAGATCTAATCCCTCTGTGTTTTACAGTCTCACAAAGGATCACAGAAAAAGGCCAAAATACCACAAGCTGCTTGTAAGTATCTCATGCAACTCTCTTTATGTAGTGTTGTTTGAACATTCAGTCAAATACTTCAAATAAACTTATATACAACCGTAATTTGCATACAATTTATATCAACCGGTATGCAACCCTGGACAACAAAATCAATCATAAGTCCCACGGATATACACTCACCTCAAGGGTTATTAGGAACACCTGTTCAATTTCTCATTAATGCAATTATCTAATCAACCAATCACATGGCAGTTGCTTTAATGGATTTAGGGGTGTGGTCCTGGTCAAGTCAATCTCCTGGGGGCGTATTACAGAAACATTCTATCTTAGGTCTTAACTTAAGATATGATGTGTTAAGTTAAGATTTTTCACAAATTCATATTACAGAAGCAAATCTTAAATTGATTTAGGATTCTCATCTTATTTCACCAAATCTTATCTCATCTCTAGTTAGGAAATCCCAAATCGCTTAATCATGTTCGGCTATCAACTGTCATGTCTGTTACCAAGCAACCAGCAATGCGTGAGCTGCTGCTACAGTAAACAAAAGAATTGTCCTTTTAATTTCAATGGACCAGAAAAATACATTTTATTAAATTCATAGTAATCATAGTCTGTGTCTTTCTGTATTAGTGTTTTAGCACATCATCTATCAGTTACCATTCAATTTAAACATTTAGCAAATGTGACTTACAAAAATTAAAAAAATTATTCTTCCTAAGTGCTAGGATACTATTGTACATTTCAATATTTGATAGAGACATGACAAGAAATAGATGCTGAGTCAAGTGTGTACTGTATTCTCCCGCAGCTCTATCATAATGTGATTGTTTCAGCTGGCTCTCATTTAAGTTTTAAGTTAGGACACCTGTGAGGTTACCCTAAAGTTAAGACTGTTTTTAGGATGTTTTGTCAAGTTAGGATGCTTCTGTAATACCACTTTCCTATCTGCAGTTAAGATAAGATAATGCATTTAGGAACATCATTCTGTAATAGCTTTTGTCTTAAATGAGGTCCTAACTGAAATTACCATGGTTACCAAACAGTTAAGATAAGATTTTAAAGTTAGGACTTTTCTGTAATACGCCCCCTGAACTCTAAACTGAATGTCAGAATGGGAAAGAAAGGTGAATTAAGCAATTTTGAGCGTGGCATGGTTGTTGGTGCCAGACGGGCCGGTCTGAGTATTTCACAATCTGCTCAGTTACTTGAATTTTCAGGAACAATGATTTCTAGGGTTTATAAAGAATGGTGTGAAAAGGGAAAAACATCCAGTATGCACAGTCCTGTGGGTGAAAATGCCTTGTTGATGCTAGAGGTCAAAGGAGAATGGCCCGACTGAAGCTGAAGCTCAAGCTGAAAGAAGAGCAACCGAGGTATGCAGCAAAGCATTTGTGAAGCCACAACACGCACAACCTTGAGGCGGATGGGCTACAACAGTAGAAGACCCCACCGGGTACCAATCATCTCCATTATAAATAGAAAAAGACCCTACAATTTGCACAAGCTCACCAAAATTGGACAGTTGAAGACTGGAAAAATTTTGCCAGGTCTGGGCATCATTTAAATGCCATGGCCTACCTGAGCATTGTTTCTGACCATGTCCATCCCTTTATGACCACCATGTACCCACCATCTGATGGCTACTTCCAGCAGGATAATGCACCATGTCACAAAGCTCAAATCATTTCAAATTGGTTTCTTGAACATGACAATGAGTTCACTGTACTAAAATGACCTCACAGTCACCAGATCTCAACCCAATAGAGCACCAACTGCAAGATGCTATCCTATCAATATGGGCCAACATTTCTAAAGAATGCTTTCAGCAAATGTTGAATCAAAGAATCAGTTCTGATGGCGAAAGGGGAGCAAACACAGTAATTAGTATAGTGTTCCTAATAATCCTTTAGGTTGAGTGTATTTGTAGCAATAGCCAACAATAATTTATCTTTAATCATTTATTTATTTAAACCAACAATTAGGATATTAAATATCAATGAAGATATTTTGTAAATTTCCTTCCGTAAATGTATCAAAAATGTATTTATTATTAGTAATATGCGTTGCTGAGGACTTTTTAAACAATTAGACAATTTTAAAGGCAATTTTTTTCAATATTTTCTTTTTTTGCACCCTCATATTTTAATGGTAGTATCTCAGGCCAAATATTGTCTTATTCTCATATACATCAATGGAAAATGTATTTATTCCGCTTTAAGATCAAAAATTGACCCTTATGACACTGTAAGTTTGTTATATACTCAACATATTTTAAAAAGGGTATGTTATGCAACTAAAATAGTGTACAGGTTTGTTATAGTATTAGCCGATTATCGACTGATGATAATCTCCAAAAAGTCAATAATAGCAGATTAATTGGGTCGAAATAATGATCCATCACAAATTAATTTTCATGATCTGTTTTTCTCCTATTATAATGGCCTTATTTTTGTCATAGGAACACAGTTTTATCAGACGCTATGAGGTATCGGAAGTAGACGTGGCGGGCTGGTTCCAGACGGTGATGGAGCGCACCGAGTCTCCACGCAGCAGCCAGTGCTTCAGTCATCACCAGCTTCACTCTCTCTTCAGCAGGTAGCCAGACGGAGAGAGACAGAGAGAGAATGATGCAATATTGCGAGGTTGATTTAGAGACATGGACGGACAGGTTATAAATGTAAATTTCGGAATGGAAGGAGCATTGAAAATGGACAGATTGTAAAAGACGAAATCACTGAAACGAAAGAATGTTCGTTTGGGAGTTTGACCGATCGACAGACAATCCTGAGCAGGTTCCATGTAAATTTGAAATCCGTTCGTGTTTCGTCGTCCTCCTCATCCACCCATCGAACAGGATGGAACGTTACAGGTCGCAGTTACTCACACACTCACTGTGACACGCACACACATATGCACGTTTACAGTTAAGCACTGGTTCACTAAACCTACAAGCATTTACCGCTGTACTACGTTTAGTATTCCTCACTGCACACGATATGATTTCTTTACGTCTGCACAGAGGATCCGCTTAATCCGTTCCCTTCACTTTAATATCAGCACGTTATAAAGTCCTCCGTAGCCCCTTACTCAGGGACTGAACAGAGTAGTCGAACAACACTGTGCAATGGTGTGAGTGTGTGCGTGTTTGTGTGTGTGTGTGTTATCCGTTTATCTGTCCTGTCTCTCAGTATGTGGCGCGTCTTCACATTTCTATATATATATACACTCATGATATGTTTTATAGAATTGTTGTTTTCGTGCTAGAAAGCGGTGTCAGATATTTCACTAACAGTGTCAAGTATTTAAAAAATGAGTGATTTTTAGAGGCAGAATGTTTATTTTTTATTTTTAGAGTAGCTACTAAAATAAGTTTGGTCTGGAATTATCTTTAGCAAGATAGATTTCCTAGATAAGATAGTAATATGAAGATGAATGCATATAAAGATAATACTAGTGGTCGACTGATATATTTATACATGGAGCAGGTTTGCCACTGGCTGATACTATGTTGATTGTAGATAATCATTTAAAGGGGACAGAGAATGAAAAAACATTTTTACCTTGTCTTTGTTGAATAATGGTAGTCTACCCACATTCACGAACATACAAAAAGTGCTAGACATGCTAAACATCTCAGTCTCATAGAAATTCCTCTTTTAGAAATGTCAGCCAGAAAACGGCCCAATCTGAAAAACTGATGCTTATGACATCACAGGCATCTAACTGCCCCTCCACTTTAAAATAATTGGCTACATTTTTTGAGTGGCAGCAAAGTCAGCCAATCAGTAATGAGATTGCAAGTTAAGCCAGTAGGGGGAGCCAAATAGGTGCAAAACCACTTGTTTAAAATCCCCCACCCTAATAGAGCTATCTGAGAGAGGTTTTTAGGAAGCTTCTAAGGCATTACAGACTCAAACAAAAATTTTTTGTCTACATGTCACATCACAGAACAAGGATAAATACCCCGTTCAATCATTATGTCACCTTTAAATGTATAATGTGGGATTTTAGCAGCATCTAGTGGTTAGATTGCGAATTCCAACAGACCTTAATTTCGAAACGCAATGAAAAGTTACGGTAGATGCCACAGAACAAACGTGTCGTCATCTGAGACAACGTAGGGATGAAACGCGCTCTGTAAGACAGTTTGTCCGTTTAGGGCTACTGTAGAAACATGACCGCGACTTTCATGTAAGGGGACCAGCAGTGTTTGTAGATAAAAACGGCTCGTACTAAGGTAATAAAAACAAACAGTTAATTTTGTGAGATTAACCACTGATAATATAGTTTTTAATATAGTTTTATATTGCATTTTTGTCAAGAGATCCTTATAAAAGTTACACAATGCACCTTAAAGCTGCAATATGTATTGTCGTTTTTTGCCATCTCTGTTTGAAATATAAAATTGCAATTTATTTGCAGTTTTCTTCTTTATATGTGTTAGGGTCAAATGATGTCAAAGTGACGTTACCTGCAAAATGTAGCTCACATTTTAAAAAATAGAATTTTTTTAGGTATTTGTCCAATAATATATTGTTTATTTTTAATTGATAAAGCTTCCTTTTTAAACTTAATTAGTCAATTTACAAGATTTTCCTTTTTTTTTCCAAATTAATTTGCCCCTTTTTTCCACCCTTTTCCTTGCCCAATAACTTTGTTTTTAACTAAAAAAGCTACAGTTTTCAGTTTTAATATTTCTGCGAGATAAAGGTTACTTAATTTGAATAAATTACTCAAAATTCTTTAAAACATATTTATAAACAAAAAAAATTGCAATGTCCATTGACAAGATTTTCCTTTTATTAATTTTCTAAATTATTTTGCCAATTTTTTCCCCTCCCTTTTACTCGCCCAATAATTGTTTTTAAATTAAAAAGCTACAGTTTTCAGTTTTAATATTTCTGCGAGATAAAGGTTACTAAATTTGAATAAATTACTCAAAATTCTTTAAAACATATTTATAAACAAAAAAAATTGCAATGTGCCTTGACAAGATTTTCCTTTTATTAATTTTCTAGATTATTTTGCCAATTTTTTTCCCCTCCGTTTTATTCGCCCAATAATTGTTTTTGTTTTTAAATTAAAAAGCTACAGTTTGCAGTTTTAATATTTCTGCGAGATAAAGGTTACTAAATTTGAATAAATTACTCAAAATTCTTTAAAACATATATTTATAAACAAACAAATTGCAATGTCCATTGGCAAGATTTTCCTTTTTATTAATTTTCTAAATTATTTTGCCAAATTTTCCCCCTACCCTTTTACTCACCCAATTATAATTGTTTTTGTTTTTAAATTAAAAAGATACAGTTTGCAGTTTTAATATTTCTGCGAGATGTAGGTTACTAAATTTGAATAAATTACTCAAAATTCTTTAAAACATATATTTATAAACAAAAAATTGCAATGTCCATTGAAAATTTTTCCTTTTTTAATTTTCTAAATAATTTTTCAATTTTTTCACACTTTTCCTTTCAAAATAACTGTTTTAATATTTCTCCAAGATAAAGGTTACTAAATTTGAATAAATTACTCCAAATTCTTTAAAACATATATTTATAAACAAAAAAATATTTATAAACAAGATTTTCCTTTTTTTCTAAATTATTTTGCATATTTTTTTTCACCCTTTTACTTGCCCAATAACTGTTTTTGTTTTTAATCAAAAAAGCTACAGTTTGCAGTTTTAATATTTCTGCAAGATCTAAGTTACTAAATAAAAAAAATGTACTTAAAATGCTTTAAAACGTATTTAAAAACAAAATAAATAGCCAGACTCGTGTTGATCAGGGTGGCCCGATTTGCTTGCAAGCAGATTGGGAGGTGTAAGATTTACACAAAAAAAACATAATGTTTGATTATTCACCTTGATGTTTTAATTGCGATTATTATTGCGGTGTAAAACAATTACATTGATGTTTTAAAATGTTATATACATTCTAAACATTCAAAACTAAATAATTAATGTGAATCACAAATAATTATGGTAGTTATGTTAAAATCCAAAATTTATGGCTGTATTTGGAGCCTGAACAAATTGCCGAAACGCACACAAATGGACAGCTGTATTTGTATTTGGTTCACCCATAATTGTAATCCGATTAGTTTTTAATTGTAAAGTCGATTATCTGTGCATTCCTAACATCTGCTGTTATCAGCCAGTGGACAATATCAGCACATAATCGCTCTGGTCAGTTATCAATCACTAGGAAAAAAACACAAAAAAATAGTCCAGCTTGTGTGAAGTTGCACACAATGTACACCTCAGGTGGATTAGTTTTAGAAATATTAAGAAAGTTTTAGCTGTGTTCTAGTCTTCGAATATATAAAGTTTCAAAAGAAAAGCAGAGAGAAGAGAAGTTGTCATGGTCATTTTTATCTATCTGAGAGAGACAAGCATAGCAGTTTTCAATGATGTGAGTTGAGAGAGCAATTGTTGAATGTTTCCTCCATTTAAAAAAAAAAAACAAGAACATTTTTGCTGTGATTCACTTTGTGTTCATAAACCCAGACAAACTTATCATTTCATTCAGGTCCCATGAGCATTTGAGTTCCCACAAACCAAAGCTTGTTTTTCCAGATAAAACGTTTGGACACAGCACTGCTTTGTTCTCAGTGGATTTCAGCATTTCTGCTCGTGGGTCACGCTGAAGGTTTTCAGCAAATTTCACAACCAAAGCCACTAAATAAGCCAAATCACTGCTAGACTGAGTGCAGAAGTGTGTGCGAAAAATATGCATGAAGAACCGGTAAGAGAGAATCTGAGGGTAATGGGATGTTGTTTTTGGAAAGTTAGAGCAATGGTAAAGGATGTTTTGTGGTAATGCTAAGTGAAGAAAGGACTAAAGAAAGTATGAATGAAAGACTTCAGTTAAGTCCTATTTAAAGTATTGGCTTATTTTGGTGCGTTTTATTTTTTTTAAGGACGGGCAATGAAAGATTTTTTTCATAGATCGCTGTATTGTGAGCTAGCTGGATGTTGCATAAAAGCTTTCAATCGTATTGAACCAATGTATCATTGTATGTTAGTTGATGAGTTGTGTTGCATCTCACTGTTTTTCGTTACTCTTGAAAGTTTTGCGTATTATCTACTATTGTTATTATTATTATTATTATTTATTTTCGTATTGCTGCTACTGTTTACGTTAGATGCTGCTCTCAGTTATTACGTTCCCCAAAGGACTTTGTTTTATTTTTCTAAACCAAATGCATAAAACACTGTATCGTGTACACACATTTTACCAAATACGAGAACGAATAACTAGAGCGCTCAAGATGCGATAAGGAAGTGAGAAAGCAAGGAAGATGTATTTATATTTGTAGCTCAACTCGCACAAACTTCACGTCTCACTGTACGTAACTAACACGATTAACCGCAGACAATACACCAGCTGGTAATATCTATATATATATATTTGAGCTAGAAATCTGATATCAGATTCAGACAGATACGTTTGTAATTGTCCTCCTGTGTCCGTCCTGCGGTGGATGAAGTTGTTTTCGAAATCGTTCACGTCACTTGCTGGTTATTTAATAATAGACTTTCGCATGAATTTTGTAAGTTGGGTGATTCGTTTTCCGTCTAATTGGAAAATGTTCTCAAACACTATATTTATGAGCTAATGTTATGACTTTTAACTATTTACATCCCCAATAAAATCTTTAACAATTAACTTTTTGCGATGTCGAAATTCATCACGGATATTCTGATTCCTGCCTGTCTGTCTGTCCGTCATTCTCTCGGTAGATCTCAAAGCTATCACTGCAGCATTACGCTTAAAAAAAACAAACATTCAAACCAGTGACGTTGTTGGCAAATGCTGGATTGTTACTCTGAGGACAGAAGGCGAAAATATTCACGATTGAGGTACGAAAGCCATTGTACCTCATATACTCTCGGGTCATTATAGGCCTTCTGATCTGAACTGAATGCTTTATCTTCACTCTTATGGTCTTGTTTTGCTCACAAACACACACACACACACACACAAAACTTCAGTTCAACATTTTCTGGTACTCTTTCAGTTTTTCTTTATTGTAATGATTCATTTTTTATTAGTTTTCACTCCTGCGTGTGTGAGTTTTGTCAACAGGTGTTTCCTGATTCCTAAACATGTTTCTATCAGACAGTAGACGTGCAAATTGTTAAACACCAAATGATTAGTAATGTACAGAGATGTAAACCAAGCTAGCATTATTGTGTGTATCTGTGTATGTGTGTGTGTGTGTTATGGGAGTGTACTCTTCCGTTAGTGTAAGATGGAAAATTCATTTATTTATGAGAATTGTCGTTTTTAAACGATCTTACTGATGCCCCAACCAAATACTCACTATGCAGTCACTCGAATCAAATCCCGGTCGCTTTTCCCTTGAACTTCCTGTATATACACGCAACTACTGGAGCCTGAGAGAATGGGAAGTCTGGTTGTCCTCAGCTAGTACAGAGAGAGAATTTATGATGAATAGCAGATATGTTTTCTTTGTTGTTTTCTTCAATGAACTGACATATATTTAAGGATTGTACTAGGGTGGGACGGGGCAGGGGTGTGTTTGGGGTTGGTAGATGAATAGTTTGTCCATTGCTGTAAGTATATCAGTTGCATGTTATGATCTCTGAAGTAACTGCCATTGATTTTTACACTTCGTTTCGGGTCAAAGGGAGGGGGGAAGGGAGACAAAACGTTTATCTTTATTTATGATTTTTACATATATATATAAATATAAATATATTTTCTGTACTTTTTTCCAAAATATTAAATTGCGTTCTTGGAAAAAGACACACTTTTGCCTTTTTATGTCTCCTGACTTTGTTTTGATCTGCATATGCATTATTGAATTTGTACTTTTTTTCATGCTGTTGATATTGTTTTGTTTTGTTTATTTTTTATCTGTGTTTGATCTGCTACTAGATGTTGTCTTTTTCCTGTTAGAAAACCAAAAGTTTATTTGTTTCAGTTTTGAAAACGATGACTATTTCGTTTGTTCTTAATGTTAATACACTTCAGGGTTAAGATCACACCAAATAAAACAAAGGAGACAAATCGCAAGCCATGTTGTTTCAAAGGTTGCGTCAAAGGTTTGTCTTTTTCTGTCGAAGCCAAGCAATCACTTTGCTTTATTATTATTATTTGTTATTATTATTTTTTTGTTTGTTTATTTAGTATTTTTCCCCAGAGCTGTTTATTTTTTGGCTGTTTTACTGTATGGTTAGAATGTGTCTTTATGTGGAAATCTCACTATTTTTATCCACTGGTGCATTAGAGGTTTTTCTTAAGTTATTATTTGACCTTATGAGTTTAGAAATGTTGTTGGTCATCACAAAAAAAAGTAGACATTTAAAATGCCAAAAACAGATTTAGACCTTCCATGTTTTCTGGTATATGGATGCATAGCAGACATTATAAAATATTGATATTGTGCTGAGACATTTTCGCTCTTTTTGGGTAAAAAAAAAATAAGATCTGACCTCAACAGCCAAGCTGGACTAATGTAGCTTGTCTTTGGTGAATATTGATCTTTAATTTATTGTTAATTGTTTTATATTAATTCTTTCTTTTTGGTACCATCTTAATCTTAGCCTGGAACAAAACTATCCCAACCTTTGTATTGAGACACAGCCATTACAGTTTTATTTATCATCATCATCACAATTTTCACCCACCTTTTGTTTTCTTTATAATTTCAAATGAAAGAAATGCCATTATATTGTGAATACCTCAGGATTTTTTTTTTTTTAATAAAAAACTTTTAAAAACCTAAAACAAAAAATACAAAAATGTTTTTGTGTTTTTATTCAAAGACTAAATGTAAGTATTATCATCATCTGTGATCACCAAGGTACTAAGATTGTTAAAATAGTGAAAGGAGCGCTGCAAATTCTCATCAGCAATGTAACGTCATTTAAAGGAGCATTTCACCCGCAGAAACATTAATCTTTATTGAAAGTGTGTCATATTTGTAGTCGAAATGTAACATACATTTAGAATTGGGTGCCTATTTGACAGAGAAAAGGGGTGTTTGTAGTCTCACTCCCTCAACAAAGATATTGCACTTCCTTCTTTCAATGATGCAAAATGATGATTTTTACATCATTGAAAGAAGGAAGTGCAGCACTAAAATCTGTATTTCTCCTGTCTCAGCGGCAACTAAGGAAATGATGCATGACCATTCAAAAACATGACTGGGGTTCTAACTATACAAAGATTAATGCAAATGGGTGAAGTGTCCATTTAATGTAATCTTTAAATTCCTTGTTGCACTTAAATGTTTGAATTATTAAGTTATTTAAACTTTTTTGGCTATTTAAAAGTTGCTATAAATTTTACAAATAAAGTTGAATTAACTTAAGCTCATTCAACTCATTTTTATTTATTTATATTAACTCCTCACTAGTCGAGATAATTAGTTTTTTTTTAAAGTGCAAAAAGTAATTGTTTTTACAGTGTTGGGACTTGATGATGTCCTATCCTGCACAGATTATAAGAGTGCCGCAGGGACGACATATTTTTGTAGGCCAACCGCGGGATTTAGCAGTACACTGGTTCCCTCATTAAAAAGCCCATTTATTTTTTCCCATAAACTTTTTGATTATCACAAAAAACATGCTCTGTGTTTAACAAACGTTTATGACACTTGCACGTTTTTTTTTTTAAGCACGATAATCTTCACAGATGAACGCAACTTTTGAAAACACATTTAGACTCCAAAATTCATAAAGGTTGTGTGAAGATAAACACTGCAATATTTAAAAAAAATTGATTTGATGGTGACTTCAATAAACACGTGAATTTAAAAAACATTTAAAAACCCTGTGTTTATTCATGTAGATTTTCACTAATAACATTATATATTTATTTATTTATATATATAAATATATATGTATAAATAAACATATATGTATAAATAAAACATATATATATATATATATGTATAAATAAACATATATATATATATATATATATTCATATATATATATTTATTCATATATATATATTATATATATATATATATTTATTTATTATATATATATAATATATTCATATATATATATATATATATATATTCATATATATATATTTATTCATATATATATATATATATATATATATTCATATATATATATATATATATATATATATATATATATATATATATATATTCATATTTATATATATATATATATATATATATATATATATATATATATATATTTATTTATTCATATATATATATATATATATATATATATATTCATATATATATATATATATATATATATATATATATATATATATATATTTATTCATATATATATATATATATATATATATATATATATATATATATATATATATATATATATATATATATATATATTTATTCATATATATATATATATATTTATTCATATATATTTATATATATATATATATATATATATTTATTCATTCATATATATATATATATTCATTCATATATATATATATATATATTCATTCATATATATATATATATATTCATTCATATATATATATATATATATATTCATATATATATATATATATATTCATATATATATATATATATATACACTAGTCAACATTTGAAGTGGATCAAAACCTTTCCTAAAAGTTGTCTTAAAACCAATACCCAATATCTGTTCTGGTCTTAGGATAACTTGGATGAAAGTTTTTGATCCACTTCAAATGTTGACTAGTATATATATATATATATATTCATATATATATATATATATATATATATATTCATATATATATATATATATATATATATATATATATATATATATATATATTCATATATATATATATATATATATATTCATATATATATATATATATTCATATATATATATATATATATATATATATATATATATATATATATATATATATATTCATATATATATATATATATATATTCATATATATATATATATATATATATATATATATATATATATATTCATATATATATATATATATTCATATATATATATATATATATATATTCATATATATATATATATATATATATATATTCATATATATATATATATATATTCATATATATATATATATATATATATATATATATATATATTCATATATATATATATATATATATATATATATATATTCATATATATATATATATATATATATATATTCATATATATATATATATATATATATATATATATATATATATATATTCATATATATATATATATATATATATATATATATTCATATATATATATATATATATATATATATATATTCATATATATATATATATATATATATATATATATATATATATATATATATATATATATATATATATATATATATATATATTCATATATATATATATATATATATTCATATATATATATATATATATATATATATATATATATATTCATATATTCATATATTCATATATATATATATATATATATATATATATTCATATATTCATATATTCATATATATATATATATATATATATATATATATATATATATATATTCATATATATATATATTCATATATATATATATTCATATATATATATATATATATATATATATATATATATATATATATATATATATATATATATATATATATATATATATATATATATATATTTATTCAAATACATATTTATATATCTCTATATATCTATATACAGTCTTGTTCAAAATAATAGCAGTACAATGTGACTAACCAGAATAATCAAGGTTTTTAGTATATTTTTTATTGCTACGTGGCAAACAAGTTACCAGTAGGTTCAGTAGATTCTCAGAAAACAAACAAGACCCAGCATTCATGATATGCACGCTCTTAAGGCTGTGCAATTGGGCAATTAGTTGAAAGGGGTGTGTTCAAAAAAATAGCAGTGTCTACCTTTGACTGTACAAACTCAAAACTATTTTGTACAAACATTTTTTTTTCTGGGATTTAGCAATCCTGTGAATCACTAAACTAATATTTAGTTGTATGACCACAGTTTTTTAAAACTGCTTGACATCTGTGTGGCATGGAGTCAACCAACTTGTGGCACCTCTCAGCTGTTATTCCACTCCATGATTCTTTAACAACATTCCACAATTCATTCACATTTCTTGGTTTTGCTTCAGAAACAGCATTTTTGATATCACCCCACAAGTTCTCAATTGGATTAAGGTCTGGAGATTGGACTGGCCACTCCATAACATTAATTTTATTGGTTTGGAACCAAGACTTTGCCCGTTTACTAGTGTGTTTTGGGTCATTGTCTTGTTGAAACAACCATTTCAAGGGCATGTCCTCTTCAGCATAGGGCAACATAACCTCTTCAAGTATTTTAACATATGCAAACTGATCCATGATCCCTGGTATGCGATAAATAGGCCCAACACCATAGTAGGAGAAACATGCCCATATCATGCTCCATGCTTCACTGTCTTCACTGTGTACTGTGGCTTGAATTCAGAGTTTGGGGGTCGTCTCACAAACTGCCTGTGGCCCTTGGACCCAAAAAGAACAATTTTACTCTCATCAGTCCACAAAATGTTCTTCCATTTCTCTTTAGGCCAGTTGATGTGTTCTTTGGCAAATTGTAACCTCTTCTGCACATGCCTTTTTTTAACAGAGGGACTTTGCGGGGGATTCTTGAAAATAGATTAGCTTCACACAGACGTCTTCTAACTGTCACAGTACTTACAGGTAACTCCAGACTGTCTTTGATAATCCTGGAGGTGATCATTGGCTGAGCCTTTGCCATTCTGGTTATTCTTCTATCCATTTTGATGGTTGTCTTCCGTTTTCTTCCACGTCTCTTTGGTTTTGCTCTCCATTTTAAGGCATTGGAGATCATTTTAGCTGAACAGCCTATCATTTTTTGCACCTCTTTATAGGTTTTCCCCTCTCCAATCAACTTTTTAATCAAAGTATGCTGTTCTTCTGAACAATGTCTTGAACGACCCATTTTCCTCAGCTTTCAAATGCATGTTCAACAAGTGTTGGCTTCATCCTTAAATAGGGGCCACCTGATTCACACCTGTTTCTTCACAAAATTGATGACCTCAGTTATTGAATGCCACACTGCTATTTTTTTGAACACACCCCTTTCAACGAATTGCCCAATTGCACAGCCTTAAGAGCGTGCATATCATGAATGCTGGGTCTCATTTGTTTTCTGAGAATCTACTGAACCTACTGGTAACTTGTTTGCCACGTAGCAATAAAAAAAATATACTAAAAACCTTGATTATTCTGGTTAGTCACATTGTACTGCTATTATTTTGAACAAGACTGTATATATATATATATATATATATAGATAATGTATGATTATTGTGTATATGTGGTAAAAGTTGTTCTTACGTTTTTGAATACATTTAAAATAAAATTTAGTATGAAAGTTTTTGTTGAATCATGATTTGTAAGTTAAAACGTCCGTACGCACATTTTACGAACAAATTTGTGCGTACTCATACTTAGTGAATGAGACCCAATGACTTCAATAGAAAAAAGAATATTATGAAAGTCAACGGGGCCTCTGATCGGTTTGGTTACAAATGTTCCTCAAAATATCTTCCTTTGTGTACATCAAATGTATACAGTTTATAAGAACATGATGATGACACAATTTCTGTCCCTTTAATTAAGTGAATGAATATGCATTATTCATATGCATGACATATGGATCTAAACATTTGAATCACTTGACTTTCTTGTTTTGAATTAAGTTTTTTTTTTTTTTTAATTTAAATGTTTCAAAAGTGAGTCAGCATGACATTAAATAGGATTTTATTATTCATTAGGGTTTTTTAATTCTGCATTTAATTCTCTTTCAAGATTCACATATGACTCCACTGATTCTCAGAATTAGATGGTAAACATTCAAAATTAATATTCATTAGTGCAAATCAAGCAAAATAAGAAACATCATTTCATCTTCTCTTCTGTGTAATAAACCATTTTGATCTCTATGTTTTTGTTAAAAAGCAGTTAAAAAAAAAACAGTGGTAAAACAAGTAAATTAAATACAATTTAAATTCTCATGAACATACAAAACAAGTTTCTGCATTCTGTGGCAAAGCAGAAGCGTCGAGGGATCTGGGAATCTCAGTGAGGTCTCAGGGGTTTTGTACACCGATTATGGATTATAGTATTTACCATTGGTGAACATCAGGGATGATGACTTTTGGCTATGGAATAAACAGCCTCTGCTTTATAACTGGACTCTATACAGAAAGGCTGTTTCCCTTTATAATACAAATCCAACCTGCATCTATATCATCTGTTCTGTTCCCCTTTATGCTCTTTAAATGTGCAATAACAACATAAGACATCTGCCTCGACTACCTGAAGCACATTTTAAGATTTTTGGCATTTATGGGAAATTTTAAAGAAAACTTGCATCCTGTTCATTCCCTACCTCCCATCTACCTCATCCTCATCTAACGTCTACTTCAATCACTTCCTGTCTACCTCACTCGCATCCATAACTGTCTATTTCGCTCACTTCCTGTCGACCTGTCACACCGACTACCTCATTATTACCTCACTCTGTTTCTGTCTATACATCTCTTCCTTACTAAACCTGGCTGTCTACATACATATGTTCCCGCAACTAAAATTAATTTTGTCTCAATTATTGATTTTAGCAATATGTGACATTTTAACGAATTATATTTTCTTTACGTTAAACCCTTTAATAATTCATTAATTAGTTAGTTTTTATTCCAAAAACTTTCTAAAACTTTATCCCTCTTCAAAACGAATTTTACAAATTGTTCCTAAAATCTTAAGTTAATCTTTTCCTGCTAACTTCAGGCTGTAGACAGTAGACACACACACACATGCACGCGCGCACACACACAGTGAAATTAAATTATAGACATATTGCTTAAAGTCCTACTAGTGTTGTATGGAAATATTCTTTTGTCATCCGAAATGTTTGTTGCCATAACATGCTGAAAAATTATCTCCCAGACTGTTTTCCACTTTTTGGGTCCACTGAATTCACGGTGGGTCCCCAGAGTCCCTTGCCTCTGTATAGTCTTAGAGCCCAAAAAATCCAACGGCAAAACAACATTAGTGGGAGTCAATGTTTTGGTGACGTAGTGAAGAAGAAGTCTGTAAAACAGTATCTTTGGTGACTTCCCAAATCAACTGAAATCAAGCTTTCACTTCTGCACCCTTCCAGGCCCTCACGTGTCTTGATTTAATGACCTTTGACCTCTACATTCCGTCCATTCAGCAATCTGAGGCTTCAGAAAAGACATTGGACCTCCTGGTGATGGTCTTCCTCTGACGCACTGTCTTGTCCTCATCCTACATCCAAATTATAGGGAAACATAATTAATACATAATTATACATTTTTTGGTTCAGAAAATGCGTTTAGTATATATTTGACCCTGCACTGCAAAAATTTATTTTCAAGAAAAAAAATCTAGTATTTTTGTCTTGTTTTCAGTAAAAATATCTAAAAATTCTTAAATTAAAATGCTTTTTCTTAATGAGCAAAATGACCCAAGAAAATAAGTCTAGTTAGTTAAAAAATATCAAATTTAAGTTTTTTTGTGTGCATAAAACAAGCAACAAATCTGCCAATGGGGTAAGCAAAAAAATCTTGAAAATTTTTCATAAACACTAAATTGAAGAAAAATTTGCTTATCCCATTGGCGGATTTTTTTTGCTTGTTTTATGCACAAAATCACTTCAATTTTATATTTTTGGTCTAAAAACTAGACTTATTTTCTAGAGTCGTTTTGCTCATCAAGAAAAAGCATCTTGATTTAAGAATTTTTATAAAGTTTTACTAAAAACAAGACAAAAATACTAAGAATTTTTTTTCTTGAAAATAATTTTTTGCAGTGTGTCTGTGAAATCCATCTAAAGTCTTGTAATCTATTTATGAGATTTGGATCCTCAAAGCTGATTTGATTTCAATGACTGACATGACCTTACGCAGTCAATATTAAAGACATCAAAGTTCTATCTTCACAGAATGTCCTTTACATTTATTTATCATAAGGGTCAAATGTATAGTAATTATAATTAGTGCTTGGATATCCCGACCGTCGTGAAAACCCCGTTTGGGCCCCATTCTCCTGGAGACTGGTCCTCTGGGTCTTCAGTCTCCTCTTCCTCCTCTTCTTCACACTCCTCTTCTCGCACCGTGTCCATCCCATCTTCCTCATACTCGGTTGCATAATCGGACTCTTCTGCTAGACACACAAAAAAAGTAAGGTCAAAGAAAAAGCTCTGAACAAAATCAAAGACTTGAAGTTCTTTAATAACTGACCATCGGCTCCTAAGTAGCTCTGCACGGGTTCAATCCTCGACACGATCTCAGCCAGATCAGTGAAATCTGCACTAGGACACTGAAACAAACGACAACAAAACACAATAATGTTTGCATTGAAATGTTATGGGTAATATAAGTACACAATATACAGGGAAGTACTCACATCACACTTCTTGCTGTCATTATAATCGGCTGATCTATGGTCCTTTAGCATGTTTTCAATGATGTCCCCACGAGCACATTCAGTAAACACAAGTTTACCATGCTGGTAACCCACATCCTGAGAGAGAAAATATGGTAAAAGATCATCTATTATTTATTATATAAGCTATATTGTTAGAAATCGCATTAAATATATCATCTGAATAGGACTATAAAGATCTTTAAAATGATCTCTGCCTCAAGATTTATTTGACAAATAAAATACAGAACATATATTCCCAAAAGTTCTCACATAGATTTCATCAAATTTCCCAAAGTCCATGGTCTTAAAGCGGTCGATGGGTGGGCGAATGTACTCGCAGTACGCGCTGTTTTTGACCACCTCCAGCTGTCGCACACAGGACACGTAGGCCAAACGCGACTGAATTTCAGCCATATCGGGCACCTAGGACAGAGGAAACCCCACGCTCATGTATGGTTTGAAAATCATGTCCTAGTATCTTTATCTGGGAATAATAAATGTTAATCAAGTGTAGCTCTCAAATGGGGTTTGATGAACTTTAAGGGGTCCATCATGGACCTTGCACACAAATCTAATTCACTTTTACAAAAAAAAAAAAAAAGGTCAAAATATGTACCCCGGTCAATGACGTGACGTTAATTATTTTGTGTCCGTATGGTTCAATTAAATGTAAAAGGGTTCAAATTTAAAAATAAATTTGCATACTTTCTCTTTTAAAGGACAAAGTCAAAAATGTCTGGTTTTATTTCATTTTGAAAGAATATTTGGGGGGTAATTTCAAAAATGTCAGTGTGGTGTAACCGGTCTGTGTCAATTGGTGTAACTAGTAATTTTTTTAATGAAAATATAAATATATTCATAAAAATTGTGGAATAAAATATAATAATCTAGTTTAGTGTAATATGAATTTTTTTAACATACATTTTTACATCATTTGTCAAAAATTATTTAGAAAACAGAGCTGTTTTCAGCTTATCTGGACAAATATTACAAAAACGCATTAAAATTTACATTCAAAAATAACAAATAAAATTATATTTTAAAATTATTTTTTATAATTACACTTACATGCATCAAGGTGGATAAAATATTTAATATTTCTCATACTTTGGCGCAATTGGCGGTTACACCATTTGACATTTTCAGGTCCATTTCATAAAAATGGTGCAAATGTCATTTTTTATTGCATAAAATTAACATAAATACACTATGTGCATTGAAATTAACCTGATGCATGCTTTTAAAACAAGTTTTTTAAAAGGATTTTTGAATTTCCATTTTTTTTCTGACCCAGTACTGGGATTGATCCTTTGAAAAAGTACACCTTTTGACCTAAGGACCTGATATTAGTATCTCAAAGGTACATATTGGTACCCAAGGTATACATACCTGTAGCTAATGATACATTTTTGGGCCTAAGGGTACTGCCACAGTGACAGAACAGGTAAATATATTGACCATACAGTGTTGATTAAAATAATCAATGAAAAGATTAAACTAAATAAAAATTCTGTCATCATTTACACTCTCAGAAATAAAGGTACAAAACTGTACCTTTTCTGTCACTGGGGCTGTACCCTTTCAAAAAGTACAGCTTTGCACCTAAGGATTTCATTTTAGTACCTCAGAAGTACATTCTGGGACCAAAGAGAGCTTATTAGTACCTCAAAAATACATATTAGTATCTCAAAGGTACATATTGGTACTAAATGTTTACATAATGGTCCATACAATGACCTTTTTAAAGGGTGCTGCCCCACTGACAGCTAGGGTACATATTTTGACTCTTTTCTAACAATGTAGGTACGGTAATCTACCAAAAAATTTTCTGTTTTGTATTCCTGTAAAGGTATTAGGGTACAGCCCCAGTGACAGAAAAGATACAATTTTGTACCTTTATTTCTAACAGTGTACTCACTCTCATAATTTCTTTTTTCTGATAAACACAAAGGAAGATATCTTGTGTTATGTTTGTAACCAAACCCCATTAATTTCCATAGTAGGAAAAAGAATACTATGGAAGTCGATGGGGCTTCTGATCGATTTGAATGATGACAGAATTTTCATTTTTGGGTGAACTATCTCTTAAATTGCAAAAAGTAATGAATAAAGTGCTACAAAAATACAAACTAGCATACTAATATCCCATAATACTCACCTTCACTTTCTCTGCCCACGGGTTAATTCGTTTCCACAGGAGCCACCAGCCAGAGAGGCAGTCGCCATAGTTACAGAGATCAGTCTCATCCTGACTGCCCACATCAATGGCGATGACTGTTTTTGCACCCATGTTTCGAGCAATGTCCGCTGCAGGATTGCCAATGCCCAAACACACACACACACATACACAAACATACACATACACAAAGACAGACATCCACAGGGTAGCAGGAACAATCAAAGCACTGTTAATATTTCATCTGAATTCTGTATGTGCCATTTTTAACAACACAAATAAAAACTAGCATGATTATTGAGTACACATGCAAAATTTGGTCTTTTTCACCCCAAAAATTAAAATCCCAAGTTGAAATGCAACACATGAACTTTAATCTTTCTGTCTGTCACTGTGTGTTGCATTGCAAACTTATAGACATTAGGACATTGCTGTTTGGTGATTTTTTTTGCAATGTAAAATGTATAAGCATGGATTAAATCAAACGTTTTTATAATAATACAATAAGAAGCTTTAAAATCCCACTTCAACACCAAATTGCACACCAGACAGCAATATCATTTATAATCTGATCAATGTTTCATTTTTTAAAGAGGACGATGTGGATTAGAGGTTATAAAACAGACCGTCTTCATCCACACCACCTGATCCCTGCAAAACTTTATCCATTTGTGTCTCTGTGCAAACTCATTTCATGTACCATTAAAATGTGCTGGATTTTTCCCAGATGCCCAATTGACTTTTCAACATTTTCAAATAGATACAAATTCAAATGGATAAAGTTAAACCACTCACTCTACCCTGAAAACTTAGAGCAACATTGCTCTACAAAACCTAAATTTAGCACTTATCCAGATTTTGTTTCGGGTCCCAGTGCCCTTCCTAAAGGGCGTACTTGCCTGGCAGATTGTTGATGTATCCTCCGTCCATGAGCAGATTTCCATCTTTGGGGTCGCAGAGGGGTGGCAGATACCCGGAAAGGGTCATGCTCGCCCTGACATAACGCCACAGAGAGCCTACCACACCAGGAGGGGGATAATAACCTCTTAATAACGTCTAGAAAACGTAGAAATAACGTCCCAGCAACGTACGGAAGTGATGCTAAAGTCACATTTTTAGTTAGCAGCGCACAGACCAGCAGGGAGAGACAGTGATGGTCACCCCAAGGACGATGTGCGTGATTTGGTTCGGCTCACCTCGAGTGAGGTAAATAGGAATGACTTATCTTTCATACAGCCCTTACTTCTCGGACAACTGTTTTTTTTTTTTTTTTTGAAGAAATTAGGAGGGCAATGTTTTACAGACGCTTCATGATTTCATTTTTGCAGACAGATTTGAGGAGACAGTGTGAAAGACAAGTCAAACTGAACGTTTTGGGCACTGCCAGCCTCTCCCAGCCTGCAGTGCGACCCTCGACCAGCAGGTGTCAGGAGAGGCACGGCAAGTGGCATGGGTTGGAAGGAGAGAGAGAAAATCGAGAGAGGCAGGTGCATTCAGCATCTGTTGCTCTTAAAGCTCCAGGCAAATATCAAAATAATCCCATGATTTAGTCTCCCTCGAGCAATCTGAGATACAAATGTCCATCATCCAGACGAATACATTTGAAGTAAATGTCCTTGCTCTTCCAAGCTTTATAATGGTAGAAAACAGGGATCAGGGAACAACTTCTGACTTTAAACCCTCACAGAGGTAATCCACACGGCTCCAAGGGGTTAATAAAGATCTTATGCGCGTAAATGATGGAATTTTGTAACAAAACAAAAAAATCCATATTTTAAAATTATAATAACTAGCTTCCGGTCATATATATATATATAATTAGTGCATTTGATGCGATATCGTAAAAAAAACATAATTTAAACTTTATATACTTTAAATATATACTATATATATATATATATATATATATATATATATATATATATATATATTTAAAGTATATAAAGTTTAAATTATGTTTTTTTACAATATTGCATCAAATGCACTAAATATACAAATATATATATATTTATTTATTTATTTAAAGTATATAAAGTTTAAATAATGTTTTTTTTACAATATTGCATCAAATGCACTTTTTTGGGCTTCAAAGTTAAAAGTTGTTCCCTTATCCCCGTTTTCCACTTTTATAAGCTTGGACGAGCAAGGACATTTACTAAAATAACTCTGTAAGATGATGGACATGTGTATCTCGGATAGCTTGAGGGCGAGTCAATTATCGGGTAATTTTGAAATTTGCCTAAAGTATCACTTTAAAGCAAAAGTGTATCCACTGAAAAATATAAAACAAAATAGAAACATTATAGTATAATAGTGCTGTAGGATCCAGAATGACAATTCACCTTACCCTCGCTTTCATTAATACCGTGATATGAAATGAACAACCGCATATAAAGGCAGTGATAGGCATGCAGCCACATGCACACAAAACAAAGTGCTGATGATAGACAAGCCCAGTGTAGAGTGAAAGGACATACAACAACCTGAACAGGCAAAATATAAACGGGAGGTAGAATAAAGAAACAATGGTCTGAACAAAATTAAATATGAATTAAATTGGCATACGTCTAAAAAAGCAGCAGGAAGTCACAAAAAGCATCAACATTGTGCTTCTATAGTTGCAACCATATGCAAACCAGTTTGCTTAAGATTTGCATATGGACTGGTTTAGCCAGACCCACTAGAGACAATCCTTCGACCTAACAATCATGTTACCAGACCACTCATATTCCATTAATTTTAAAAATACAGTCGAAACTAAAACATCATAGGAAGAGTTTGGTTCCAAAACGCGACAAATAGCAAAATCAGTATTGTATTAAAAAGTTAATTCTTAATTTTATGCAAAATCCGATATCCGCGTGTTATTCTTTCATCTTTCCTCCCTTTTTTCCAAACCGCGACAAATGCCAGTCCTCCTTCTCTGCAGAACGCAGTAAATCCGCTCAACAAATCACAGCGCACCATTCCACGCATTGTAAACAATAATGGCGGCATGTTGAATACACACAGAATCCACAGAATGTTTTCTTCATGTACTTTGTACTTCATGATCAACAAACAAACAAAAACAAAATAATACTTTTGATGGCATTGATAAACCTGTGGTGGTTTTCTGTGACGGGGAAGAAACGTAAGCCATCAAAATCAAATAATTTACACGAGAGACACTCGGGCGAAGGAAAAATGCCGGCTGTTGCTTGTTCTCACACGACAGCTTCAAGCTTCTGTCATGCTAACACATTGACCACAGGGGATCTTATGAAAAACTTTATATTATTTTACTCTAAATCAATGAAAATCGAGCGGGACAAAAACATTTTACAGCTGATCCCTGTCAATAAAGTTCAGCGACGACGTCCCAAGTATAACAGCAGCAATGACAGTGTTCTTAAAGGAATATTCAATTTTCTTAAAATAAAAATACAAATAAATTTACTCACCACCATGTCATCCAAAATGTTGATGTCTTTATTTGTTCAGTCGAGAAGAAATTATGTTTTTTGAGGATTTTTCTTATTTTAATAGACTTTAATAGACACCAGCAATTAACACTTAACTCAACACGTAACGTAGAGAGTTTCAAAGGACTCTAAACGATCCCAAACGAGGCATAAGGGTCTTATCTAGCAAAACGATTGTCATTTTTGGCAAGAAAAAGAAAAAATATACACTTTTAAAGCACAACTTCTCGTATAAATCCGGTCCAGCGCGACCTAACGTAAATGCGTAGTGACGTAGGGAGGTCACGTGTTACATATATAAAACGCACATTTGCGGACCATTGTAAACAATAAACTGACACAAAGATATTAATTAGTATCAGTTGACATACAACAACGTAGAAACGGTCCTCGTTCTCAACACTTGTAAACACTGAGGCGGAGTTTGGGGTTCGTCCACTGTGACCTCTTGACGTCATGACGTATTGCGTGGGGTCACGTTGGCGCATCACGACCGGATTTAAACGAGAAGTTGTGGTTTAAAAGTATATATTTTTTATTTTTCTTGTCAAAAATGACAATCGTTTTGCTAGATAAGACCCTTATGCCTCGTTTGGGATCGTTTAGAGTCCTTTGAAATTCCGTTGAAAAAAACTGTTACGTGTTGAGTTAAGTGTTAAGTGTTGGGCACTATTAAAGTCCATTAAAATGAGAAAAATTGCAATGTTTTCCTCAAAAAACATAATTTCTTCTCGACTGAACAAAAAAAGACATCAACATTTTGGATGACATGGTGGTGAGTAAATTATCTGGATTTTTCTTTTAAGAAAATTGACTATTCCTTTAATTTGACAAAGTAAGTGTTTTGATTATTTTTTAATCAGTTTACTAGTCAACTAAATGAATATAACATGGCAAAGATGAATGCACATTTATATATTGATTCAATAGATTTATAGCATTTTGAAAAAAAACTTGATTTATTGCATTTTGCGAGAGAAAAAAAATCAATTTTTATATTAAATCTTTGAAAATCAATTTATGGATTTTAATTTTTAATATTATTTGAACCTAAAGATGCTATGTGAAAGTTTGTAACAAAAATAGTGGTTTTCATCTTGTCACTTTCTTGGTATAGAAAACGTATTTTTACCCAAATTAGTCAATGGATTTATTGCGTTTTGGAACCAAACTCTTCATATATAGTTTTTGTTGCTCTACATATGATTTGCATGAGCCGCATTGATTCAAATATGTAAATGTTGAATAAAATATGGACATTTTCTAGGCTAATTCCAACCAATACTTGGGTTGTCTATATTTTACCCAGCGATGGCTTGAATCAACCCGGGTTGATTTGATTAATTCGTTTTAAGGGTGCAACCCCACCAAAACATGTTCCAGTGAGATCCTACCAAATATATTTTATCATGGTTCTGAAGGCACGGTCTCTCTCCTCTCTACTAAACGTTTTTCCTTCCAAGCCATGAGATCCCAATGTAAAATGTAAATATTTTTGAAACAGTAAACAATCAAAAGCACAGGGTAACTGAGTGGTCGCAGGGATTTTGGTGAAACTTCTTTCTAAACCTCCTGTTGGTTTCTGGAGGTTTGTAGAGTGGGGAAATAAGGGACGGGATCCTGACCTGGGACATTGTTAACATAGCAACCGTCCACGAGGAGGTGACCGTCCTTAGGGTCGCAGAGAGGAGGCAGATAAGGGGTATAGGAGGCACTGGCTCTAACATAGCGCCAAACACAGCCTGGCAAAATGAAGATGAGAGTAAATCAAAACTGGACAAGACGTGGAGACAAAGAGAAAGAGCGAGAGAAAGGGGGCAGTAAACAACAGGAAACAAATGCGTGAGAATGAAAGGATGGGACATCTTTAGGTCGCCCCTTCTGTAGCTTTAAAAAAAAAAATCATGCCAAAATCTGTGACCATCACACATCAATTTACATTAGTTTAACTATAAAAAAAGTATGCATGGAAATAAAAGTATCTATGTCATGCTATATTGGACACATGAAGAGTTTAAAAGTGTTAAATCCGGATTATAGTCTGTTTTTTACGTGTACGTAGGCGCATAGTCGAACGCGTAGCCTTGCAAAGTATAGTTTATTTAAAGGGATAGTTCAACCAAAAATGTTGTTTCAAACTCATAAGACCTCCGTTCATCTTCAGAACACAGTTTAAGATGTATTATATTTAGTCCGAGATCTTGTTGACCCTTCATTGAAAATCTATGTACGGTATACTGTCCATGTGCAGAAAGGTAATAAAACATCACTAAAGTAGTCCATGTGACATCAGTGATTCAGTTAGAATGTGTGTCCAAAATGTGTCCAAAAAGAACAAAAATTAAGACTTTTTTCAGCATTGTCTTCTCTTCCGCGTCTGTTGTGAAGCGCATGCGCGAGACTAAAGTCACGTGACTGCAGTGATGTGGATGACGTGTTATCCTCAGACATGTTTGCAAAGTTTTTTTTTTCAAACTCACAGCTTGCGTCTCCCTCAAACTGTAAACGAAGCCCGGCCGCACAAAAAAACCCCAGCTGGGGCGCAACAGATAACACATCAGTCGCGTCACTACAGTCACGTGACTTTAGTCTTGCTCGTGCGCTTCATAAAAGTGAAGGGTCAAAAAGCTCTCGGACTAAATATAAAACATCTTAAACGAAGTTCTGAACTTGAGGTCTTACGAGTTTGGAACGACATGAGGGTGAGTCATTAATGACATTATTTTCATTTTTGGGTGAACTATCCCTTTAACTCATACGTGTACACAAACGTTCGATGCATGCGCATTGCAACAAAATGCAATGCATCTCCTGGGCTACATACTACATTCTCTTAAAGGCGCATGCGTGACCTACACATACAATGCAAGTGGGGTTTCGAAATTCATGCGCATTGTACGTGGACCCACGGGTACACGTAGAAAATGGACTATACTTCGGCCTTAAGGTGTTATGACACACACATGACATTAATGAGAAGAGTTGCTATGATAGCAGTGGGTTTATTGTGGGGCAATTGATTTTTATAACCACTCACGCAAAGATGAAAGGTTTAGTGGTCTACTGATATGCAAGTACAAATCATCTTGTGCTGATATTTACTACAACACTCTGTGTCAGAATAACCCTGTCAAAGTTAATTTTATGATAATGATCGGAGGACTGTACATACTGTACATGAGTTAATACAGCTACTGTATGTAGGAAACTGGCTGGCTGGGTCAATGGTTATATGATTGCCCAACCAAGTGTTTATACAGAGCTATTCATATACCTGACGGCGTTAACGCATTTCATTTACTTTGAATGGATGACGTCATGTGTTGCCGAACTGAATTGTGGATCCGTCGACATTGCATCACATTGATTGAATATTACGGTTCTTGCGATATGGAAACGGGCAGGTAAGATACTGTATGTTAAGATGTTTGTCATGTAATTCCTTCTTTGTGTGGTGGTGTGATGTTTAAACAACGCTATGAGAACAGCAGGAACAGGACATGGTATTAACAGGATGGGGTTAAGCACAAAGGTGATGCGTTCTGGATCCTACAGATGTCACTACCAGGAGTTTAACCCTTTACAATAGCAAAAGGTGTTTACAGGCATTTGATATGCAACAGAAGGAAAACAATAAGAGAGATAAAGATGTATGAAAGGGGTAATGATAAAAAAATTGCCTGATCTACGACACAGAAGCAGATTGAGATGGCAGGTTGGACAGGAGGGAAACAGACAGTAATGTTTTACAGAAAGAAGAGGCAGAGACAAGCTTTTTCCTTGCAGTCAGACATGCAAAACGGGGCTAAAATGCATTTGGGCTAGCAGGGGTGACCATATGACCATCATACGGCCTCTAAATCCAGTGGGTCAGAAAATTACCTAAGCAAATCTTAATTTAACATTAACATGATTGATTTTATGAGAGATAGAAAGTTACATTACATCTTTTCTAAATTTGAAGTGTGCCAGGATTTAGAGATGCATGATAGCCATTGGTCAATCCAAAGTCATTAGTAATACAACAAGTAATGCATCTCATGTGAAGTAAGTAAACAGGAACTTGCAGTTTCCGGGCGTTTCCAACAAACCATCACTTATTGCACACTTCACAAGCCACAAGCACCATTAGCTTCATTTAATTTCAATGCAATGATTCATCAGTTACTTTATAGCTCTTATACAAACACAAACATATATTTTAAGGTCTGTCTGATAAGGGTGCCACGATTTCGATTTTAAATCGGAATCGATCGAAATTAAGTCACAACCTTGAACTTAGAATTATAAAATGGAATCGTCGATGCTGCCATGCCCCCATGTCACGTCCGGTCGGCTTGCCATGCTTTTGTTGTGTAAACGTACATATGGTTGAATGTGTTTGAACAGCCACAGGAGACCGCCTCTCCGCCCATTCATCTAATCTGAGGTACTGAACACAATGTTTTACGTCTTTTCTGACTTCTGGGTGAACACACAGTGTACAGCACTATTTTTATCCTTTCAATGATAAAACTAAAGCGGCTGATCTCCGCCGTTTCATTTTGCAAGCTTGTGAAATTTGCTCAATCTTGTTTCATCAATTGCGCTGAAAATTCTGAAAAAGCTCTAACATATACATGTACAAAACCCTGTGCAGCATGTTTACTTACAACACAAGCAGCGGACTCTGACACAATATAAGTTTGCGTCCAAATAAACTCGTTATTACTCCAGTTCGCGTTTAAATGAAAAGGTGCAAAGTACTGACAGGAATGTTCATCTGACAGGAAATTTTGTTTTATCAGGTATGTGCGTGTACCATATTTTTCCACTGGCAGCACAACTAACATGGCAGGGCATCTCCGGGTTCTAATATTATATTTCATAAAAGTCTAGTCATAGCATTTTACAAAGGTAAAAATCGAGAATCGAATTGAATGCATTTTATTCTGGGATTAGGCTTAGAATCGGAAATATAATCGAATTGAGGGTTTGGATAATCGTGACACCCCTACTGTCTAAGCACGTTATTATTAGTTGAAACATTAAGACATTAGCCTTAAGCCTTTTGTGTGAAACCAGGTGTTATTGTATCATTAATAAATCTATTAATTCCAAAACTAACACGGCCCTAACACAGGCCCTTGGGAAACCCCTAAAACAAGAAGTGAATAGAAACACAGTTCTGTCATCACTCACCATCTTTATGAACCCGCATAGAAGACGCTGTGATATCTGTGGTCACGTTGAAGTACGGAAGCCACAAGTCCTACGAATAAGAGGAAGACAAACACATGAAATGTTTGCATTCTCTTTGCACGTGACAATCTTTCTTTATCGAAACAGCTGCAATGCAGAAACATTAATAATGACAAAGCAGTTTAACTGCTCACCTCAATTTGTTTCTCCTCAAACACTTTGGAGATGCTGGTGTTGAAGGCGGAGCCGGAGAACATGGACGTGATTGGATAAGTCAGATCAAGAACCGTTTTGAATACAGAGTTCATGGCCTGGATGCAAGAGAAACAAGTTAAATAAAATCTTTTTGATTAGATTATGATGTCTAATATAGAGGTGGTTTCCAGGACAGGGCTTATCCTAGTCCCAGACTAAAATGCATGTTTGAGCTGCCTTAATTTAAAATCTATCAATGCCATTGTTTTGTCTCAAGATGCACACCAGTATTGTTTTTTGCAAGGTATATTTGTAAAAACTACCCAAATTTCCTTATATAACCAAAGCCTAGTTCTTGATCAATTTAAACCCTGTTTGAGCTGAAATCTGTTGTGCTGCATCTGTTTAACTATAATCTCATAAGCTTATTTCCACCCTTATACATTAGCTTTCAGTCCAGCTCATAGGGTACTCTCAACAGGACTGACAGCATGGACATTACCTTGGACCACTCTCTCGCCCTTTGCTTGACCCGAACAGCACTCCTCTCTTCGGCGTACAAAGCACCAATGAATGAGCCAATGGATGTTCCTCCTACTATGTCAATGGGAATCCCTGTATCTTCCATGGCTTTGATGACACCAACATGAGAACAGCCCCTAAGATTTAAAAAGGGTTACAAAGGGTTAAATACGGTACAGCAAGTGTGATCATGCAATATAAAAGGCGGGGATGTTTCACACTGACCAAAAAATGCAGTGCATGCCCTATCAAAACATTGCTATGTTTGTTTAAGTATCCCAGCAATCCAAATAAAAGGAACACTGGCACTATACTTTTAGTTTGGGAAGGAATTATCTGTTTCGGAAAGTGTTTATAGAAAAAAAATTACTTTAATGTTTGCATTTTAAAGGGAAATTCCACTTTTTTTTGAAAATAGCTCATTTTCCAGCTCCCCTAGAGTTAAACATTTGATTCTTACCGTTTTGGAATCCGTTCAGCCAAACTCTGGGTCTGGCGCTAGCACTGTTAGCTTAGCTTAGCACAATCCATTGAATCTGATTAGACCATTAGCATCGCGCTAAAAATAACCAAAAAGTTTCAATATTTTTCTTTCAATAACAGGGGACTATTTTCAGGCACTGCAAAATATCACTACAAAAAATATTGGAACTCTTTGGTTATTATTAGTGCGATGCTAATAGTCTAATCAGATTCAATGGATTGTGCTAAGCTATGCTAAAAGTGCTAGCGCCAGACCCAGAGATCAGCTGAATGGATTCCAAAACGGTAAGAATCAAATGTTTAACTCTAGGGGAGCTGAAAAATGAGCATATTTTCAAAAAAAGTGGAATGTCCCTTTAACTACAGTATATTAAATGTGCTGGTGGGTTCTTACTCACCTGGCTCCGCCTCCCCCCAACACGAGAGCAATGCTGTTCCCCGTGAGCACCCTGGCTAGCCGTGAGAAATCGCTGTGTCTGTCCGCGGTCTTCTCAAAAACCTTTTCATACACCTCTCTCTGAAACAAAAGCAAACACAGTGTAACATATCCTATCTTATTTATTTACAACATCAAAAATCTGCAGTAAAATGTGTCTTCTTACCAGTTTAGAGGGGCCTCTTCGTGAGAAAACTCTGCGAGGGCACCTCAGGTGAAGGTGTCCGGAGCACCAGCTTCGCATGTTCAGCCATTCCACGGTTCGGGAAGGGCCTGGGCCGTCCTCACGATGCAACAAAATCAACTGCTTCAGTGCCCGCACAGCTGTGTTTTCCAACATCTGCTCCAACTAAGAAGGTTGAAAAAGAGAATAAGTAATAAATCAACACATAACATAGTATGTTAAGGCTGAACACAAAGACACACACCTCTCCAAGTGCAGGCTCCTGGTCTCCAAGCCCCACAATAAGGATGCAGTCGGCTTGTCTAATACAGCGCTGGGTCCATGGGGTCATCCCACTGTCTGTCTGATACAGGACTATACGATTAATGTCCTCCTGCTGGGCCAACCAACCTGATAACCTGTACTCATGAATACTACACAGAGACAGAGAAACAACAATTAGATAATAAATGTTAGAACAAGATCAATAAGTATAGCTGTTGTGATGTCACACTTACCTGTCCAATGCAGAAGCACCTAATCGCTCTCTGATGATATCACTGGTTAACAGCAGGGTTGGTCCTGATTGAAAAATTAGTGTTGGGTTGGTAAAACGATTAAATTAAGCACTTTTATTGTGTATCTTACTCTAGTGTACCTATGGCACTAAGGGCGTGGCTAAGCTCCAAGTTGAAGGCACTGACTGGCACATCGTCACAAACAGGAAGTACGGCTACAGTGGAGAGATTACTGGCTGGGTTGGTGACATCTGGACTAGATGCCACGGTGGGTAGACCCAGGGCGGAGCCTGAAAGACATTTTAAACATAATTAATATGAACAATTGAGTATAAAATGTTTGTCTTCAACTGATGAAATTAAGTCATATACATCTGAAATGGCATAAGGGTTAGTAAATTTTCATATATGGAAGAACCATGAAAATGATAATTCTGTCATCATTTATCCCCCTTATGTTGTATAAGATTTCCTTACATGGAAGTCCCTGAAATTTTTCTACAGTAGCCCTAAACGGACAAACTGTTTGACATCTTGGTCCTACGGCAGCTACCGTAGCTTCTCTATGCGTTTTGAAATTAGATGCCGCTAAAACCCAAATTGCACCTTTAAGTTTTGAAAGGTAAAACCTACCCGAGAAAGGTCCACGGGCCTGCTGAAGGTTCCCCAGAATCTTCTGGCCCAGCAGGTGGATCAAACGCGTGACCACCTGTGGGTACCTTCTCTTGATATTGTTAAGTGTTCCTTCTGGAAGCTTTACCAGCTCGGTGTCTCTGACCGCATGAACTGTAGTGGCACGAGGCTGCCGCGTCAAAGCTTCCACCTGAAGTAAAAAAAAATTTGTGTAAATGAGGTAAAGCAGTTTATATTTCTTGTAATTATTAAGCCGTCATTACATTCCTTTTAGATCTTTAGACTTACCACTCCAATGAGATCTCCTCGACCATACTCCCCAACTAGCTCCTTCTTCCCATTCGCTTTCCGGATGACGGAACGCAGTCGTCCGTTCAGAACGATATAAGTGCAGTCGGACTGATCGCCCTGCCTACAAATAATTTTATATCACTTATTCCACTTAATCCACTACAACAAACACAATTCTCAAAGACATATACAGATTAAGAAATAAACATATTTAGTTATCTTGTTAACAATGACCAAAATACTACGTACTGTATTTACGTTCAAATATTCAAGAAAACACTTATGATTAAAATATCATCAAAAGTCATGGTACCGGTACAGGGCCCGACCCGCCTCAACAGCCATCCAGTCAATGGCGAAATCCATCTGCCGTACAAATGCAGACATGCGGATAGCCACGGTGTGGGCCGCGCTGAGAACTACGCTTGGCTGCTCACGCATGATCCTGAAGGTGGCAGCAGAGAACACAATGAATTTATGATATTAAAGGTGCACTGTGTAACTATTAGGTGGATCTCTTGACAGAAATGATATATAATATACATATCTATATTATCAGTGGTGAATAGAGACCTGACAAAATGAACTGTATTGTTTTTATTACCTTAGAATGAGCTTTTTTATCTACATACATCGTGGGTCCTCTTACATGGAAGTCGCCATTTCACGTCGCCATGTTTCTACAGTAGCCCTAAACTATCAAACTGTTTTATAAAACGCATTTTGTCACTACGTTGTCTCAGACGATGACATGTCTTTCCTGTGGCGGCTACTGTAGCTTCACTATGCATTTCAAAAGGGAGGGGCGAGCTGTGGGCTGAGCCGTTGGTTGCTAGATGCCGCTAAAAATGGACACACTGGTCCTTTATCTGCTTTAACTGTGCACTTACACCAGACGCCGAACAGGCGGCAAAAACCCGCTATTCGTGCGTAGTTGGACGCTTGAACATTTTGAGTGTACTCGCTTCGCATCATGGGAGGGGCTTATATAGCTCAAATTGAGTAAACTTACCAGATTGTTCGACCTCCTTACTAAATTTCTTTCAAACAAGATCTTTTTAATTCCTGTAAAAGTACAAAGATGTCTCTTATAGCGATGATGATTGTCCTCAAATGTTGTTTTGTTTTCTGCCTCCGCTTGCTTCCTGTAATCATGTCACTGCTAGAGCAAGCTCCTGATTGGTTAGTGCGGCGTCAAACGTGCCATCCGCGTCTTCCGTGCCCGTTGCGCTTACTGCGCCGCAGGATGCCTATTCGCGTCTTTGCATTTACTTAACATGTACATCTCTCGCGCTTGCCGCCTCTTCCGCGTCCGGTGTGAACGCACCTAAATACGGTGTTGAATCAAACTTTTAAGGTATTTCTCAATCTTCGTCATCTTTCGTTTCCCTCCTATGTAAAAAACTAAACTACTAAAAAGTTTTTACATCTCAGTTAGTAGACCATGGCATTAGCACTGCATAACTCACAAGTTTGATTCCCGGGGAACACACCTAGACACCTACTGATAAACCCTATAGCCTTAATGCACCGCAAGTCAGTCCTTTCAGAAAAACGCAGAGTATTTTTTGTGATTGTTGCGGGCAAAAATCCTTGATCTTGCGGCACATTTTCTTAAAAAATGCAATGGAATATGCGGGATATTTATGCAATTTTATGCGATGAAATTGCGGGAACTTGTAAAAATTGCAGAAACTTGCAAAAACTGCGGGAACATGCAAAAACTGTTTTCAGTTTATGCAGCTTTTCAAATGATGTTCACATAACATAATCACGTCACTTCATAACGTACCCATGGCAACAGGGGACATGGCTGCGCTTGTGCGAGGTAAATGCAAAATTTTTCAACTTTCTGCTAAGATATATGTGATTGATGCTACAAAAATGCGGGGATTATGAAATCATGCAAGCCCCGCACGGAAATCTGCGCACGGAAATCTGCAATTTATGCTGCGAAAGTGCGGCGTATTTGAAAAAATGCGCCCCTCTGCATAAATATGCGACCTTTGGCTGATTATGCGTTAAATCATGCGATCGCATAATCGCGTTTTTCTGGAGGGACTGGTAAGTCACTTTAAACAACTAGAGTACTGATGATTTAGCGATTACTACAAGAAAACGTGCCATTTAAAACAGCATTTAAAGGTCCAGTGTTTTTTATCGGCATCTAGTAGTGTGAATTGCAACCAACAGCTCAGTCCACAGCTCACCCCTCAATTTCAAAACACAAAGAGAAGCTACAGTAGCCGTCACAGGACAAACATGTCGTCGTCTGAAAAAACGTAGTGATGAAACGCACTCTATAAAACGATTTGTCCGTTCACGGCTACTGTAGAAACATGGTGGCAAATTTCATGTAAGGGGACCTCTTGGTATGTAAAAACAATACAGTTCATTTTGTAAGGTCTTTTTACACTTATACATTATCCTTTTTAAAAGTCCCATATTGTACCTTTAAAGAAAGTGTTTGTATGATCGGCAGCAAGATTGTTTAAAAACACTCACTCGTAGAAGTCAGATTTGGAAATCTTAAGATACGTGCAGTCTCTTTCGGCTTTGATGGTGAAGATGAGCGGCTCTCCCGTGAGGACGGCCAGCTGACCCACCATCTCTCCCGACTGGGTCACAAACAGACATACTGCCTCCTGCTTGTCAATCATCTTTTGATATACGTGAAGGCAGCCGGAGAGGACAAAATGCAGACTTACGTCCTGTAAAACAATAAATTATTTATAGACTTAATCACAAATCTTAGGTTACTAAATGGGCAGCGGAGGTGAAAGATGAAGAAAATTAGGGCGCATGAGCACCTGATCGCCCTGTCTGGCTAACACAGATCCAGCTTTGGCGTGATGAAACGTCACCCTTCCGTTTAACAGCTGCGGGTCCTGATAAACAATGAAAGGAGAGATGATGAAAGAATGGCTGGAATGTGATTTGACTAAAACTATTTGATTTTATTAAGCATATCCAAAACAACTGAAATATTTGCTGGACAGTTTAAAAAAAATGTAATAACATGTAACCAACCAAGTCTATAATCATATATAATTATTATATCAGAATGTTGTCTCTTTTTGTTTATTTTGTGAAAGCGTTTACACATTTTTGATGACCATCTCCTGGCACAAAATCAGTTTAACATACTTCAATCTTCATGAGTTTGAGGATCTCGTTCTGGGCCTCCTCAAATAGTGTAGCATTTGGTCGTCCTGGACATGGGCCGTAAAGGTTCTCCATTCCTGACTCCTCCTCGGGATACAGATATACACCAGACGGAATCTCATCCACTGTGACCTTCCTCTCACGCTGTTCCTAAAACACACAAAAAAAAAGCATATTTACTCACATCTACCTTTCGGCATATCAGGTAACCTCACCCTATTAATTCACTTCCTGCCAGCGGTTTTTTTTTTTAACAGGTTGCCCGCCAGCATTTTTGCGATTTTTACAAAAGTTTCACAAAATGTCTTCCATGAAAGTTTTCTTGTAAAAATATATAAACAAACAAATATATCAAATAAAAGAACAGACCCTCTGCTTTCAAACAAACAATAATCAAACAAACAAAAAAAAAAAAAACTACAAAATGGGGAAAAAAACTCACAATTATATTTTTTCTCTCTGCCTATAAACTCTTAAATATGAGTATTTTTTTCAAAAAAAATTTTTAGCAAAAAGCTGAAATAATTGCATTTTTGTGAAGGAATTTTGTTAGAGATCAGATATATTAATTTATAAATAATTCTTTGCTTCTCTTATTTTTTATAAATTGTATTACAGATAACAATAAAAACTCATCAGGAGCACATTTCTTTATGCAAATTCTTTTTCTTAATTGACGAGATAACCTGTCAGTGGCGGGGAAAGAGTCAATATTCATGAGCCAAGCCTATTCCTATAACAAAATAGTAGTATTTCGCTTCTGAGCCATAAATGATGATGCTACATTGTTTGGGTTAGGTTAAACCGATTCCCGATAATAATATCTAATGATAACAAAAAGCTTTATTTACATAAATAATTAATGCAAACCATAAACAACTGAATATCAATGACTGTAGGATTATGTAGTACTTACCTGTTTGAAGTTTGCATGTGAATATTATTGTGTACATAAACTCACCCGTGTTAATGCAGGTGCTCCGTCTTCAGCAGACACAGAGATACGTCCTCTCTCGTAAGCCATGTCAAAATCCGACCGCAGGCTTTTCTGCATGCCTATAACGGATATATACCATAAAACAAACAAGTTCAGGGCAATATAATCATATTGGGTCTTCGAGGAGTGAGGAATACATGGAAAAGAAAGTGATGAACATGGCTGAAACTTAAGAAAAGCATTTGCATTGCGGGACAGCTACCTGCAATGTCCACAGGCATGGATATGGTCCTGCTGAGGGTCGGGATTGTGCCGCCTTCCTTCCCATGATCCCCAGCTGTAGAGAATGAGGATCAGCCATTATGGTTAGACATGTTAAGCAAATCTGAAGGTCAACATTAAAAAAAACAACAACAACACATACGCAATATGTGTAAACAAGAAGGTATTGTGGTGCCTTACCAGTAACGCTTTGGAGAGCTGCGTCACGATGTTTGTCGGGAACGGTGAGGCTGCCGAAACGTTTGCTGTGTCGTACGGGGCTGGTGCGTATCGGATGTGGAGAGACAGGAGAGGGACGAAGCTGCATTTCCTAAAGAAAGAGAAGAGAGATTTCATTTGAGCTATTTTAGTTTAAAGCAACACTATGTAGTTTTTTTACCTTTAAATAATGTCTCTAAAATTATTTCAGTGATAAAACAACTTTTAACTGGACAAATTGTACTGTTGCTGCAACCTGAGCAGCATCCTAGCTGCTACAAGCACACTCTGAAAGTGGCGGTTGAGGGTAGGAAACACCGCCCCAGATACCAGGCACTGTTGCGCTTTTCAACCACATGAGGGAGCTGTAAGTCATTTTTACATGGAAACTACATAGTGTTGCTTTAAGCATCTTATAGGTGTACTAACCATTTTAGTGCTATGTTTCTGTGTGCTTTAAAGGTCACATGTAATGCCCATTTTTCCAAGATGTAATATAAGTCTCAGGTGTGCCTAAGATGTGTCTGTGAAGTTTCAGCTTGAAATACCCCACGATCATTTGTTATACCCAGCCAAAATTCCCAATTTGTTTGGGAGCAAAAAAGCACTGTTTTCATGTCTGTACCTTTAAATGCAAATGAGCTTCAGCTCCTTACTCCCTTACCAACAGACATCGAGCGCTTTCAGTTAAAAATAGATCTGATTCCTGTGAATACAGTCAGGAATACAATAGTATCTTTCGCCAGGAGTTTTTGGATAAAATTAACCAGTTAGTCAATGGCCATGGGCTTTGTTTTTGTGATGTCACATTAACAAGAGAATCAAAACAGCATGTCTAATGAGACTGCTTTGGTTTAATGTGGATTAAAAAAAGAGAAGGCAGATTTTTTTTTTTTTTTTACCACTGCCAGCACACATTTATGTCCAAACCTTCTAAAAGAGGATTTTGCATAGTATGTGCCTTTTAATAAGACCTGTACATAACCTCCAAGCCTCTAAAAGAGTGTGTGTATGTGTTTGTGTACTCACATGGCTAAACAGTTCATTGGTCAGTCCCAGATAGTTGTGAAGGGCCAGAACAGTTACTCTCTGAAGACGTACCATGATGATCTAAAGACAGCACAAACAGTGTCATCATTCACACATATAAACTCTGTTCGAAAACCTTACTGACTACATAGGCAGCTACCTACTTAGGGCGCATAACAGTAATGCCGTCATGATTTTAGTGTAAAACTCTAATTAGTGTAAATACAATTTTTTTTCAATTCATCTACTATCTTGGATTATTTTATTTACTTAGCTGGTCGCAATGCATTGTGGGATTTTCTCTTATGTGAATGATACAATGCAATGTTGCCCTAAAATGTAGAATTAATACTTTTTGATTCTTAGAAAACAGACTTCACTTAATAATATGCCAAAATTCAGCTCAACTTCATATCAGGAACATGACTATAAAGCTTATGGAGGCAACTAGTTATGTTTAAGTCAGTATGGATCAAGTTGTTCTATTTTGTATTCTGTATATACAGACCTGCACCACTCGCACAAGGCTCTCTGGGTATTTCTCAAAGATGGACAGAAATGCCTCGACAGGCAATCTAAGGACCGTGGACACCTCCGCTGCTCTAGCCGAGACGGTTTTGTATGGTCTCTGGTGACCCTGAAATACAAAAATAACCAGTAAGAGTTTGGTACAAAATTTACACAGAAGTTGTATCTGAGTGCATTGAAATGAACACAGAGAATTTAGTTATTTGAATTATTTATTATTTCATCTAAAGCTGCTTTGAAACAACGTAACAATAAAAAAGCACTATAGTTTTTCTGCTGCTATAAAAAAGCATAATCTGTGCTGTAATCTCGACACTACTGAACACAGTATTACTCACTGTGATGACATCAAGGATGCTCAATAGACTGTGAACGCTGTCTCCTGGATAAACCTCTTTAACCACTCCATCTTTCCCATCCTGAAGAGAACGAGAGTGAAAGAGAGGTGTGTCACACTCCTTTACAAACAAGTACATATGCACATCACAATCCGGTTTTCACACACACCTGTCCAGTAAGACACAGCTCCAGCTTGCCGTCCTGTACCACGTATATGCTGCTATCAGGCTGTCCGGGTCTGAAGACATATTCACCTTGCTGGAACTGCAGAAACACCATGTGCTTACAGAGCTCCAGAAACAAGGGCTTCTCAAAGTGACCCAACACGCTGCAGGAGAAAGAAACCAAAACCACACTTATGTATTGTATAGCATAACACACTTGCTAGAAGGACTTGTAACTTTAAGCATTTAATAATGGCAAATATTTGATGCATATCACACACACAATAAACACACAAACAATCAGTGCTTACCGGACGTTTTTAAGCATATAAAGCACCTCTGATGGCAGATGAGAATTGGCCACATCAAACTCTGTGAGATCCGCCTCCAGAACGGAGGGAGGAGGTTCTTTCATCTGTAGAGTTGGCACTTCTTTTTTAAAGCGCAAGATCCTAAAAGGAAAAAAAAACATTTAAAACAATCTGAGCCAATGAAAGTGACCAAATAATAGTGTCACACAAACGTACTTTTTGGCGATGTTCAGCATCTTTTGTTTCTTTTTGAGGCGTGGCCTGGATGAGGAGGCGGAGCCAACCAGTGAAGAAGTGGACTGAGAAACTTTCCTCATAATCTTCCTCCCGTAAAACAAGACCTTGTCCCTTTTACGAAAGCGATACTTCGGGGCTTCCTGAGCCTCGAGTTCTGAGTGATCATCAAACAAACAAAATTTTATTTTTCTTTATGTAGGAGAATTCATCAATATTTTTATTTATATATTTTTTAAATATAATTTAATTAATAACTATATATATATAACTATATAACTATAACTATAACTATAACTATATATATATATATATAACTATATATATATATATATATATAAAACTATATATATATATATAAAACTATATATATATATATATATAAAACTATATATATATATATATAAAACTATATATATATATATATATAAAACTATATATATATATAAAACTATATATATATATAAAACTATATATATATATATATATATATATATATATATATATATATATATATATATATATATATATATATATATATATATATATATATATATAACTAATAACTATATATATATATATATATATATATATATATATATATATATATATATATATATATATATATAAAACTATATATATATATATATAAAACTATATATATATATATAAAACTATATATATATATAAAACTATATATATATATATATAAAACTATATATATATATATATAAAACTATATATATATATAAAACTATATATATATATAAAACTATATATATATATATATATATATATATATATATATATATATATATATATAATATATATATATATATATATATATATATATATATATATATATATATATATATATATATATATATATATATATATATATATAACTATATATATATATATATATATATATAACTGTAACTTATATATATAGTTATATATATATATATATAGTTATATATATTTAATTAATATTTAACTTTAATGTAATAAATATTACATTATTAAAAATAATATTAAGATTTACATTTACTGCACAAATTAAGTTTAAAGTACTAACTGCGGAGATGCATCCTGCGCAGGACAAAGAATATGAGTGCCGCGATGAGAACGATGGCGAACCCAGCGCCGATCACTATTCCCACCACCTGATGAGACAACACAGAGAAATGAAAGAGACAGAAACGATACCACATGACATAAATTTGTAATTCTCTGTACCCATGTTAAACACGTTATTACTGACCATGCTCGTCTGCAGCTGATCCTCCACTAAACTCTTGATGTTTCCAAAACTGTCCTGCTGAAAAACATGAGGAAGGTTCATATCAAAAGCTTTGACTGAAATGACCTTCAGCGCTGGATGTTAAACATATGAGAAAAAACATTAATGATATGTCTTGCTCATCATGAGAAGACTGATAAATACAGAGGGAAAGAAAGATGGTATATGATAAACTTAACCAAAGCACCACAATATATTTCTGCATTTCCTGTCTTTTGATTATTATGCAAACAAAACAACGCTCTTCTTCTTAAAGGGATAGTTCACCCAAAAAACTATGTCATCATTTACTCTCATTTTGTTACAAACCTTTATAAATGTCTTTGTTCTGGGAAGATATTTTAAGGAATGTTTGTAACCAAACCATTTATGAGCCCCATTCACTTCCATTCTATTCTTTTTCTATTATTGAAGTGAATGGGGCCAATGATGGTTTTGGTTACAAACATTCCTAAAAATATATTCCTTCTTGTTCATCAGAACAAAGAAATTTATACAGGTTTGAAAAACATTAGAGTGAGAAAATGATGACAGAATTTTCATTTGTGGGTGAACAATTTCTTCATTCTCTCTGTCCGAGTTTATTTATTTCAGCACAGCATTGTGTAAGATCTGTGTGTTCATGTAGCTCACATGGTAGAGCACTGCAGTAGCCAAGAGCTGTAGGTTTGATACCCATGAATGCATAAACTGATAAAATGTTTTGTGCATCTGCCAAACACCTTCATCCAAAGTGACTTACAGTGCATTACAAGGTATACATTTTATTATTATGTGTGCACTCGGGTGAACCCATTACCTTTTACTCTCCTATTACAATGCTTTACTAACTGAGCTACAGAAAGAAAAATAAAAGTGTCTGGCACATGCAAAATGTGGATCTAAAGAGAACTTTCTAACATTGATGCAAAACACTTTGTCAGCATAAATATTTTAATGCAGAAGTAGATGATTTTATCTACAGTTAAAGACATAGTCGGATATGTAAAACCACAATGACTGTCAAAACATATTACTGGTGTCTTGGGTAGTGCAGCCAGCATTCAAACTCTCTCTTAGATGTCAAACATATACTTTACAGGACTATCTGTCCATTGTCATCATATAACCTATGATAACTTAACAGGAACATTTCTGAATTGACAGGCATGCAGATGAGTCAGTGAAAAACTAAGACTGCGACTGTAATCTTTGAACTGAGATATATGGGTGTGTTCAGTTTAATTACATGCAATAATGTATATCCGCAGTAGAGAAACCTCCAAATTATGACTCCAGAAAAAAAATTAACAAAAACAGAATATCTCCCAGAATAAGGGTTTTAGTGAAAAAAGACTAGTGTTTAGAGACCGTTTCATCGGATGCACGTGGGTTGACGCGGTACATGTCTGGCCGCTGGTAACCGGTTTTATACCGAGGTTTAAAAAAGTAAAGGTTTCAAAACCACTCAAATTTTCTGTGATACCGTTTTCAAGGTATGAACTATGTTTACACAAAATGAATTAAATTCATGTTTACATTTCAATTACATATTTTTGAAAGAATATTATAATTTAAAGGCTTTATTTTTACCTGGCATAAGTGTTGTATGTTGCTTAAAAATCAAATGTATTGTGTCCAGTTGAAAAGTTGATGCTTTTATTTGAAAATAACACATTATAAATGTTACAATGTCAATACCGCAACACTGTGGTATTTTTGCTTAGCCAGAATCTCATACTGGCAAATGCCTACTCTGGTCCGAACTTTACTTCGGGTTTCAGTTTTTTTTATGGTCTGACTAGTTGCTAAACTGAACTCTTGAAAAATACCTTGTCGAAAATAACAAATGTTTTGGTTTCCTAGGTAATCTACCAGTTGTTTATTTTGCTTGTAATATAAATAAACTACATTTAAAGTACTTTGTTGTTATTTATTCTTAGCAGAGTTTACAGGAAGTTACGTGCTGACCACGAAAGCCGCTTGTTTATGTTGTTACTGCTAAAACCATCTATATAAAGCCCCATTCACACAGCACATTGATACCAGAAAAGTCTCATAAAATTGAAAGCGTGCCTTCTGTGTGAAATGTGCATAAACCAAAATAAAACAATCCCTGGACAAAATTGTCTGTGTCTGTAAAGGGATTATAATTGATGACAGAAGGACATGATTGAGGTGAATGACAAAGAAGCAAACAGCTGCTGATATCGACAAGGGAATAGATATTGTGGAGCAAGATACTGTACATCATGGGAAGGCAATGCACCTATCTGTATATGAAGACTAGTTCACTAGTTAATGAAAAAATAAATGTGTCGTTAGTAGGATTGCACACATTCACCACTAAGAAGAGCGTGCATTTCACAATATGCTTGGGTTGCCATTGCAAATATGTATTTTAATCCAAGGCTTACAAATGCACAGTTTTAAACCTTAAAACTTAAAACTTAAATATCTGGTATTACTGGATAAAGTATGAAACGGCGTGATTCATTGTACAATATTATATGAACCTATTTAAAAATTATCTGATTGAGTGTGTAAACAAATGAGTAGTTGCCATATGGGGAGGAAGTTGTAAAAAACGAATCTATTAAAATATAGACTGAATAAGGTCAAAGACTGAAATCAAACTGACTCTTAAACTCATACTTAGATAATGAGACTTTAGCCCGGATTTCAAAGCCAGGGTCACAATGCTTCCTCGCCATCTCTTAAAGGGACGCTCCACTTTTTTTGAAAATAGGCTAATTTTCCAGCTCCACTAGAGTTAAACATTTTTACCACTTTGGAATCCATTCAGTCAATCTCCGGGTCTGGAGATACCACTTTTAGCATAGCTTAGCATAATCCATTGAATCTGATTAGACCATTAGCATCGAGCTCAAAAATAACCAAAGAGTTTCAATATCTTTCCTATATTTAAAACTTGACTCTTATGTAGATACATTGTGTACTAAGACAAACAGAAAATTAAAAGTTGTGATTTTCTAGGCTGATATAGCTATAACTTTTTTGCTAAAAGTGGTAGCGCCAGACGCAGAGATCGGCTGAATGGATTCCAAAACGGTAAGAATCAAATGTTTAACTCTAGGGGAGCTGGAAAATAAGCATATTTTCAAAAAAAGTGGAATGTCCCTTTAACAGTATTCATGGGTGCTATGCTCAGGAAAAAACTCCCAATCTTTGCATTACATTAATACATGCAAATCAAAAATCAGACTTTTAGTTTGTTGTCATGTATGGTTATAAAGCATTAAGGTGGTACTGCAGCTCACCTCTGGAGGTTCTGGGGACTCTGGGCCCGATGTGTTCTGTCCCATTCTACCTCAACACACAAGTGGGCCATCAAAGACAGATGCTGCAAAGCAAAACAACAAGGCTTCATGCGACATGCAAAGAACAGCAGCACATACTCAGTCAGGGTCACCACAGGCTGGAAAACAACGGTAGTACTGTACACTCTTATTTATTATATACAAATGTAACTGATGATTAATTGAACACTGGGTCTTACGGTACATTCACACGGGGCGTAAGCGTAAACGCTTGACGGAAGGCTTGTCTAAAGCGTGGCCAACGACCAATCACAGTGGCCGCAACACAAGCTCCGGTCTTCCATAAACGTAATTGGCATAATGCGATATGATTGGCTGATGGATGCGTTGCCGCTTGAAGGTTGGGAAATGTTCAACTTCTGCCACGAGCAACGGCACTAAAGCGGCGGCGAAGGATCCACAATTCAGTTCGACAACGCATGACGTCACCATTAAAAGTGAATGGGAAGCATTAACGCTTACGCTCTGTGTGAATGCACCGTGAGTGATACTGCATCCATGAGTATCAAACAAAGCCAAAGGTTTTCAAACTTTATGAATTCAAGGACCCCCAAATATGATGAACATTTTGTGAGGGACTCACTTTTCTAAAATATTTATCTATCTCTACATTTTTATGGATAACAAAAAATGGAAACTGTGTTTGATAAATAGTGTGACACATTCAAACTGAAATATTGGCTACACTTGGATGTTTAAACTTGAGGAGAAATATTTTCAATTCAATATTTGTACTGCAATAACTCTTTTAATAACTTTAAAATGAATACTGCCTTACAAACATTAGTGATGGCACTGTAGTGAGTCACATATTTTTGTTTACATTTTTAAGCTCCAAATCAAGTAAGCAATTGAAAATATAAAACTAAAAAAAATCTGGAAATATACCTAAACCGCATGACAGATATTCCATTCGATTGTTTAGGTAATAGTAGAGTTAATCTAAATCTCACTAACATGCCAGACAAAGATGACAGTCAGCAGATAAACTGTCCAATCATAACCCTTCCCCCACTGATGTCATCATCACAAACACAATGACACACACAAACACAGTCTACCAGTGTGTTTTCATTCTGATCTTCTTACTGCCCTTTACCTGACCCCCACAGTTTCAGTCTTTTCACATCATAAACACAATGCACATCCACTTAACAAACAGTTTTTGCTGACATATGTACCATATAATACAATACATTCATTCACATTCATCACCCACATGTAACGGGGGAGGATTTGATTTAGACAGAGATTTGACCACACACACACAAATCTGAATGTGTGTATAAACCCTGGAACGTGAGGAAATAATGATATCCGGCCAAGAGGAGAGAGAGGCTAAAATATAAATAATTTTTTACTCGCTAATAGACTGTTATTTGTTGTTAACAACGCCCTTAGTATGTGTTCAGCATGACAGTGAGGAAATAATGGACAGTTACAGTTAACAGAGGACCACACACACATAAATAACACATGACAATTCATAAATCTGCAATATGAAGCACTTTGTTTACAAGCTCAGTCATTCTGTTATAATCTTTGATTTATAAATAATTAGTTTCTGCCACAAACAACAACAATTGGAGCAGTCTGGTACAGTACAGACTCTACATTATGCTTGCTACATATTGTTGTAGTACAATCTATACTAGCGAAGCCTAAATCCAAGAAGCATCAATTGATGTGCATCATACATGATGTCATTAGCATGTAACTGGATACGTGATGAAACAGCACCACTTCTGATCATTAGACAACACGTGAGTACAATAAAGCGAAAGAAAATACAAAAACGTAACCTATCGCAACTCGCGATAATCTATGATATTTTCCTCAGATGTATTGTTTTATGTGATTGGTTGGCGGTGATGCTGTGCCGTGACCTCGACTGACCAACACACCGCACTATCTGCTACGTCAACCGGCAAACTCTTACAGAAACACGCGTATATTAAACAAACTCTTATACACAATGTGTTGCCATGTACGCTGGATTGGCTGTAAACATACTGTAAACTGCGTTTGGTTGTTAACCCTACCTGAAAGCGAGGATCCGTCCTGATATGTCAAACAACGTTCATACCGGAAACATCCGTCCAGAGCTCCGCGTAAAGCCCGCCCACTCTGTTCAGCAACCAATCAGAGAAGGCAAACGGGCCAATCTGATTTCAGAAAAGTGACTTTCGCTGATTCCCTCCCTTATTGTTTTTTCCAATAACTCTTTATGGAATATTGCACATAACATCAAGTGATATTAAACATCAAATAATGTTATAGTGTATAATTATTGGATTGAACAGAATGTACGAGGGATACTTATTAAACAAAACCAAACAAGTTGCATAAAATAATATTTAAAAATAATAGTAAAAAAATAATAGTAAAAAATAAAAGAAAAAATATTACATCGTTAAACCAGCGTGAGAGAGTGGATAAACCTTATCTAAATATCATATTACTATTAATTGGTGACTTCATAATGTTGTTTAATATCTGGTGTGTTTTAATCCATCATTGTCGATTAATGTTTTTGTATTGTTTATTGAATGTAAATAAAAAGACCAACAAAAAAAAACCCAATTGTTAATTACAAAATTATTCTTTTTTTAGCCATTGCTTGGATGAGCATATTTATCAAAAGGGTCAAATAAATAATAGTTTATTTGATTTTTGACATAATTGTTGCTTTCTATGTGATATTGTGATATAAACAAGGTAAATTATTAATATTAGGTAATGTTCATTTCAAAATATTACTTTGTTTCATTATATTTTTATTTATTTATTTGCAGAGAGTGCAAAACACACCCCATGATGATTCCCATAGTAGCATAATTCATACTAGATCAGATGAAATATAAAGGATCATATCTCAATATGTATTTCAACATGTAAAGTAACATTTTAAAATTTAGTAATTACTCTATGATATTTAAACAGAGATTGGTGTCTAAATTCCAGGTGTAAAACACTTTCATCATGAACTTTCAGATAAGAGCAGTCAAAAAAGCTTTAATTTTCCTGGAAAATCAGATATACACACAGACAGAACAGAGAGTAAACGTTAAACTTTTTATCAAAACGCTTTCAAGATGATTGCATTTTGTCTAATCTTGTTCTAAATCTTAATCATTAACCACATTGGGATTTATGACATTCGAAAGCTCATAAATGTTAAGGGATAGTTCACCCAAAACTGAAAATTCTGTCATCATTTATCCACTCTCATGTTGTTACAAACCTATATGTATTTCTTTTTTCTGATGAACACCAAGGAAGATATTTTGTGGAATGTTTGTAACCAAACGGTTCGTGAGCCCCAAAAATGACAGAATTTTCATTTTTGGGTGAACTATCCCTTTAATCATAGCCACTAAACTTCACCCACAGTGCCACCTTTTGGTTATTTCTAAATTTGCTGACTGGTAGTACATATGACATTAAAAAAATAATTATTGTAGTAAACTTTAGTTGTATATTTGATTTAAAATTCAATTTTATTTCAACATTTATTTATTTCATTTTTGTATTTATTTTAAACTAAAACGAACAATAAAAGAATAAACAATTTCCGATCTCCTCACTTGGGTATCTTGTCACAGTGTGGTTTATATCTAAAAAAAAAACATGCAGCTCCCTCGTTTATATGCATTTGCTGGAGCTGTCCAAAGCGGTTTAGGTATTTCTTTTATGTCTGTATTGCCCAACAACGTCTGTAGTACCATGTATCAATTGGTAAGCAACCCCCTTTTAAAAGACACGTAAAAGCTTTAAAGAGATTGAGGATATTACTGGTCTGTTGTTATGTCGTAGAAAAAAAGTGAAGCTATATTGAGCTTGTATTAACCCAACATCTTATTTAAGTCATTTAACCAAAGCCCCTCTAAAACATTGACTTCGGAACAAGATAAGTTAAATTACCCTAAATGCAAACTAAAAAAACGTTGTGAGAAGTTGTAGAAACGTTTCGTGTTTGCTGGGCACTCTTGCCCGGACAAATGTGGCGGTGCCGTTGACAAAACGCAGCAACGAGTCAAAGCGACAATGTCCCGTCTAGTCATTTATTATGTCTATTGCCAGTCACGGTTAATCGATTTTGAAAAATGGAGCTATCGTGGCTGTCCATGTTGCTTTTCATCTTTTTTTGTAACTTATTTGAATGTTGTCTTTCGGATAATAGTAAGTATTTTTACGTTTTTGTATTAATGCTTATAAATACGAATGTTTTGGTGAGTCAGATACATGCTTAGTACGTTAAATAGTAAACTAAGTTACATTAAGTAGTTCCAAGCAGTGGCACATTAGCATCGTTTTTCAGTTTGTAAATAAATATAATAAATTTTCTTAAAATGTGTCTAGATTCTGTTCCTAGGTCTGATTATGACAGTACAACGTTTGAAACTTCTCTCTCTCTATTTTCGTAAAAGTTGAACCCTGGCAGTCATACCTCAGCAAAATCACATATGCCAAAAAGAACTACCAGCCATGTATTCAGGAAAACTACAGCTGCTATCTTAGGTAAACTAAAATATAAATCGCAGCAGTTGTTTCATCGCAGATCTTGCATGCATTCATTATTTAAATATTGAATACTATGGGCTATACTTACCACTGCAGTTTGTTTGATTGCAGTGTCTTGAAAAATGACCTTAAGTTGTTTCAAAATGGCATATCTGAGGAGCTGATGGCAGACACTGTTCAAAGAGGTGTTGGGACACATTACCAGATAATTGGTCACAAGCTTTACAGGGAACAAAGCTGCATGTTCCCAGCAAGGTAAGTAAAATAAGCTACCGCCAAATATGACCAGGATTGTGTTTTTGGTGAATTATGAACCTGTCATGTGTATGTTGAATAAATAACTCCATAAGAATCCTTTATTATCATTTTCACAGATGCAGTGGGGTTGAACACTTCATACTAAAAGTGATTGACAAGTTACCAGATTTGGAGGTGATTATCAATGTGCGTGATTATCCTCAGGTTCCTAGATGGGTTCAGCCAGTCCTGCCTGTATTGTCCTTCAGCAAGGTGTGTATACACACACACACACACACACACACACAGAGGGTTGTTTTAATTCATAATAGGTACGCCTTTAATAAAGACAGCCTGACCTATGGTTTCACCTGACATACTCATTCACCGTAGTCCCATTTGCGGCGTAAACTCTGCCTACTTGCACATTTCTGAAATCCCTCCTACTTGCGGCATAAGCTCCTCCCACTTGCGGTGTAAGCTCCTCCCACCTGCTGTCTCCGGGCTGCAGCGATACATACATGGACATACACGCTACTCTAGTTTTCAGTCCTCCAAAACAAAGATTTTTGCAAATGCCACAAACCCTGTTTTAGTCTAAAAACTCCATGGTTGGGTTTTCAAAGAAGAGACCCATCTTTTACTCCAATTTCTTAATTATTCAAACAAATTCTTACAACTCTTCTTCTTTTAAGTTTCTAATTTACAGTTTAAATAATATAAAAAAATAATTTCATATAAGAAGAACCTGTCTTTTGGCCAAGTTACTTTAAAGGAACAGTATGTAGAATTGTGGCCAAAACTGGTATTGCAATCACAAAACTTGTGGCTAAAACTGGTACTGCAATCACACAACTGGGGCCCGTTCTTCGTACGTCGCTAACTCAGTTAGCTGGATTTGATTGTTGATGATTTGGCATGATCTTGGATTATTTGGTTCTTCGAAGCTCATTCTAGACTTGCTGTCATAGCAACAGGACCGCAAGCTCAAACCTGCTCAGGAGCAGGCTTATTTCATGTAAACAAGATTAGTTTGTACCTTTTTAAGCGGATGTGATACAGAAAGTCTGAGGCAGTCGCGTATTCACCATTATAGGAGCGCAATCTGCGTAAGATGCATGATTAATATAAAGAGCTTTTCAAATTCAACACATAATAAAAAAGATATATTAATTAAATCTTTTAGTGATGTTATTTAAAAAATATATAATATAACAAATATATTTGTTCTGTACTTGTGCGACTTGTTTTTGTGTAACAGTTGTTTGATTATTATTCTTAAACGAATGACAAGACAAACATGCTGATCACATTCATTTTAAATTTGTTTGAATTAATCATACCCCTAATAGATGTTATGTACAATAAAGACTATTACTCAGTGTGAAATAATTTTCATTTGAATAAACTAATCTCCCATTTTAGTTTTTTCTTTAGATTGTCAATTAGCTTACAAAGTCATGCATGAAAGGGTTTTCGTTTAGTAATTTCTATCTGTTCTATCTTTAAAACGTTGTCTACAAATATGTTACCCTGTCCCTGTTCTGTGACAAAAATGACCAAAATAACCAAATAAGTTTTTTGCACATATTTTCACATATCTTTATCTTCTTTACTACACTTTTCGATGCAGACTCAGCAGATGCAGGACTTTCAGTTAACGTGGAATACTGCTAATATAGTCAGAAATAATGCAATTGAAGTAAACTTATTTAACCACTTGCATATAGTTTCTCTAAAGGACTACCATCTGAGAGGATTTCTTTGTCATGTGCATTGCTATCAGAAACGATTGCATTTTATAATCTTTTGATGTAGAATAACATTACCATTCCCTTACTGCACATCATACTTTATTTACCACATTCTTGGAAACTGCTAAAAGTGTTGGTGTATTATCTACAACTGCACAAAAGAGAGGAAAACACAATCTTATAATAAACTACAATTCGAATTGTATTTATCAGGAATTAAATTGTTGCATTGGCTGTAGGTTTAAGAAAGAGCAACTGCTCCAGAGATGATCTGTACAATCAGTCAGTTTAGAGACATCACTCCTGCCAGCACATCACATGAAGATGCAGGACCACCACCTGTTGTTATTCTGCTTTTTATGTTGCTGTTTCAAACAGATAAAACAGCATTTAACTGTTTTTTTAAAGTACTTTAGGAAACTTTAAAATTTTAATTACAATCATTTATTTCAATCTTTGACAAAGATATCAAGATTATATTTTTACAGAAAATTTTACATTATTTTTGGTGATTTATGTAAAGTAGCTTTAAAAGTAGCTTGGGTTTTTAATTTCAGTGTCATAAAAAGTTCACAACCTTTCATCAGTAGCTCTCAGCCTTCAGGGGTTAAAAAATGGGCGTGTTCTTGGCTATTGTAACAACTGGCCAATCACAGCGTTGCTGATCAGTGTTTCTACTATCGATATGTATTGCCTTTTCTTGCAGTGCACGAACGTGCAGTGATCTCAGATAGTTCAATACTGCCATACTAATCATCAACAGCAGTGGTGTTCAAAGAACCAAATAAGCGAGATCATAATTAGTGAGATCTAAATATCTTAGATGTCTCATTTGATCTCGGATGTATTAAGCAACGTACGAAGAACGGGCCCCTGGTGGCCAATACACAAAATGACAACATAAACATCAGTTGAGGGCTGCAACTCCAATTTTTAAATGACAATATCCTAGCCAGACCACTGTTGTCAGTGATATAAGTATGTGAAATGAAAATGATTTCTTAATGTCTAGTGACATATCAGGGCCATTTTATGATTAATTGATATACATTTCTTACATACTGTTCCTTTAACTGTGGTGCACTGAAATTGAGAGGTGTAAAGTACTTGAGTATTTTTACTTTGCAAACTTTACTTAATATTGTACTTTTTACTATACTACATTTCATAAAAACAAGTACTACAATTTTTTATTATTTTACTTAAAAGTAATCTCCCTCCCTAAAAGTACGTACTTGACATGATGTAACAGTTTGGAAAGGGTTACAAAGGCATTTCTAAGACTTTTGAAATCCAGCGAACCATTGTGAGAGGAATTTTCCACAAATGGAGACAACTTGGAACAGTGGTAAACTTTCCCAGGAGTTGCTGGCCTGCCAAAATTACTCCAAGATAGGGATGGGACGGTATGAAAATTTCATATCATGATTATAGTGACCAAAGTTATCACGGTTATCAATATTATCATAGTTTTGTTAAAATGAGATGGAAATGTTAAAAAAGATCTGATACACACACTGAAAACATTTGAACAAGGTTATCACAATTTAATATTTCATGTCCCCGAAATTATTTCTGTGGTAAAAAAACACGGTAATCAAACACGGTTGTAATGATAATTAAATTTTAAACGATAATACTAACTGTCGGGACATTTTATCGTGGTTAATCGTGAAACCGGTAGTCGTCCCATCCCTACTCCAAGATCGCAATGGTGACTCATTCAGAATCATTAAAGAACCAAGTGTCCATGATTCAGCAATAAGAAAGAGAGCAAAAATGACATCCAAGGTGGAAGTCACTGCTGACCAAAAAGTACACAAAGGCTTGTCTTACATTTGCCCAAAAAAAAATAGCTTAATGATCCCCAAGACTTTTGGGCAAATTTTCTGTGGATTGATGAGACAAAAACTGAACTTTTTGGAATGTATGTGTCCCGGTACATTTGCCGTAAAACTAACACAGCATGTCATGAAATGGACAAACATGACAGTGGTATTGTGATGGTTTGGGGCTTCTGTACACCTTCAGGACCTGGACATTGGGATTCTGGGCTCTTCCAGAAAATCCTGAAGGAAAGTGTGCTGCCTTCAGTTTGTGACCTTAAGCTCAAACCCACTTGGGTTTTGCAGTAGGACAATGTTCGGAAACACACAAGCAAGTCCACCTCTCTATGGATGAAAAAAACTAAATTAAGGTTTTGTCAAAGACTAAAATCTGATTGGGATACTTTGACATAAACTTAAACAGGCTGTGGGCCAAAATTTCTTGTAAAGCAATGTGAAATACTCATTGCTAGTTTGACTGACCAAAGCTGTGGCCACCAAGGTTATTTAAGACCACTAGTTTAGGAGGCAGTTACTTTTATTACAAAGGGCCAGGTTGATTTGGATGGCTTTTTTCCTTTAATAAATAAAATCATGACAAATTTTGTGTTATGTTAGAATGAGTTTAAAAATCTGAATCATTTAAGTGTAACATATATGAAAAATAATAATAAAAAAAATCAGGATAGGACAAATACTATATACTTTCAATTCAAAGTGTTTAGTTATGTTATTATTGTTTTAAATGTATTACTAACATACTGAAACATACCTGTCTTCAGACATCAGACTACCAGGACGTCATGTACCCAGCATGGACATTCTGGGAAGGAGGACCTGCTATATGGCCTATTTATCCCACTGGACTGGGTCGATGGGACCTAATGAGGGCTGACCTGAACAAGTGGGTTGCATACTGTAAAAAAAAAATGCAGTTCCTCATGCCAACTTTTACCAAGCGTTTCCCCAGTATTCCTAGTGCAGGAAGGAATACAGGGAAAGTGACAATATTTTTTAAAGTGTTAAGTGGAGATAAAGTGACAATGTAGTGTAATGTATAAGGTGTCACAGGTTCCTAGTCCAGTTAACGTGAAGTTTGGGTAAGATTGTTTATTTATAAAGTGAAGGGTGCACTAATTTTACTCCAATATAATAATTAAACACTCTCTAGATCAGCTGCACAGTGGCCCTGGAAGAAGAAGAGCCCAAAAGGATTCTTTAGAGGCTCTAGGTCAGTTAAATTTTATATTATTAACAAATTGAATATTGTTATTAGCATTTGCTGAGGATTTTTCATTGATTGCAGAACCAGTTCAGAGAGAGACCCTCTGATCCTTCTTTCTCGAGAGGCACCTGATGTTGTGGATGCTGAGTACACAAAGAACCAGGCCTGGAAGTCAGAGAAGGTTTGTCTATCCTTTTCTTCCCTACAACCAATGCATTTTGGTTGATCAGATCACAAGTGGACGAGAGAGACACATTCACGTTTACACCTGGTATTTTTATCCATCTCTTTTGTCCATTTTTGACCGCTTCTGTCCTGATTACTGAGGGGTGGTCTGTGGGGGAGTACATCTGCTTTCGTTTTAACACGAGCGGGAGAAATGACAGGTTTAAATTGACGTGTCATGAACTAATAGTATGTCAGATTCTGCTGCTTGTGTTGTTAATAAAGATGCTGCAAGTGATCTAATTAATGTGTTAAAGTAACAGCCCTACTTATAAGTAAATGTTAAAAACTATGCTTAATTAATAAGTTCAATTCAAAAGCAACACAAAATTTGATGGAGCCTCATATTTCTCTTTTTTTATCAGGACACTCTGGGGAGCCCCCCAGCCAAAGAGGTTCCCCTAGTTGACCACTGTAAATACAAGTAAGACCTCTCTTCAGCCTAATTTTTGAATCTATACTCTTAACTATTACAGCAATAACAAAATGAAATGTTACAATCTCAAGGACAAATGGTGCCCAGTTAATAAGCCTATCATATGCAGTACACACTGTGGTTATTTTCTCAGTTTTATTTATCACTGTGTTTCTGTGCTCAGATACCTCTTCAACTTTAGAGGTGTTGCTGCTAGTTTCCGTCTCAAACATCTGTTCTTGTGTGGCTCGCTGGTTTTTCATGTTGGTGAGGAGTGGATTGAGTTCTTCTATCCACAGCTCAAGCCGTGGGTGCACTATATTCCTGTCAAACAGGACTTGTCTGACCTCAGGTAATCTGAACATCTTATCATCTTAATTATCTGTCTTGTTTCACATTATTGTTTATGTGTATTTTACTTCTAGTAGTAATCTCATTTTATCTTTCTTGTTAGAGAACTACTGCAGTTTGTAAAAGAAAACGATGGTGTGGCAGAAGAAATTGCTATGAGGTTAATGTAATCTTTATGCATTTATTTGGTTATTCTGTTTAATTGACTAGTTTATCTTACAGACTTAAGACATGTTGATAATTTTGCTTTTGTATTTTATTAGGGGTCAGAAGTTTATTCTTGATCACCTACGCATGGAGGACGTATATTCTTACTGGGAGAGGCTGCTGACGGACTTCAGCAAGCTTCTCAAATACAAACCTAAAAGAAATTCAAACTTCAATCAGATCATTCACAGACCCAGCAAACTTGAACTCTGACCTGAGGAAATCATGATAGGAGCATTTCCTTTACATTCCTCTTGTTCTTTAAAAATTGCACTTGTTTGGCTTTAAACTGAATGATAATAATCAAATGGCACAGACATCATCTTTTGGATGTCTAAATAAATTTTGAGACTGTGTGAACTGTGTAAAGGGTGACACAATAATTATTATTTATTGTGAATACAATAAATAATTTAATATGGTCCTGTTGGAACTAGTTCAAGTGTTTTTCATACAATAAATATAAATTTCTCTTCCATTTTAAGCAAAGCTATTTATTTTTTCCATATCTGTCACTCACCCCATGTTGTGTGGATGACGTGATATTAAGGGTTGGACTGTATTGTATATTAGCACTACATGTGAATCAAAACGGGTTGTGTATCAGTGTGTTGTAGTGAATTATTTCTCATTATTACACGGCTCTCTGGAATGCTTGATTCTGATTGGTCAGTTGAGACATTTGCAGGTTCGTTCTTTTCAAATAATAACCGCTCCAAAATAATAACGCATAGCCGGACTACTTTCACGAGTAAAATCGCTCCGCGCCAATAAAGATCAATAAAGATTACTGTCTGTTTGGCGCCATCTTGTGACAAACACTCGACAACCACGACAAGACACAGACAGCTTACTGAGACTGAACTTGACAAAATAGAGCATGACAGCTACGAAGCCAACACACAAAAAAATACAGAATGGGCATTAAAACTTCTCAAAGACTGGCTAAAAGAGAAAAAATGGAGACAAGTATGAAGCAGAGGATCTTAATAAGGTATTACGATCATTTTATGCATCGGTGCAAAGTTTCGCGGAAGGATAAAAATGTTAATTTAAAACAAATATGCCAATAAAATGTTTCAAATTCATATTCATGTCCAGTTTTTTTTCTTATGTGGCAAGTAGCCGTGTAATAAGCGGGATAATGTAGAGGCAGCCGGTAGTTATAGACCCTTTTACAGCTCACGTGATCAAATAGCCTGCGCGCGCATTTGGGCAACAGAAGTGGTGTTATTCCCCATTGGTTCTAACGTGGTAGCAACTCAGAAAGTTTATTAAAACGGTTTCTCAACATCAAAATGTCCAGTTGTTGCGTTTGGTTGCACTAATATAATATACTAATATACGTATATATGTATCTGGCAACTTTATTTTTGGCCATCTGCTAATGTCTTTTATCCACTCCCCTATAGTACACGGATCTGGTAGCTGTGTTGAAAATGTTGATAAAGTCAATTTTTTTAAATAACTTACTGTTTGTGTTGCTTCACTGTTGATTCTTACGATACTTCCGTTGCCTAAATGCGCGCGCATACGCTGCCACGTCATCATTGTGTACAAACAGTAAAAGGGTCTATTGGGAAATAAGCCCCTTCAGTGTGATACAAGACCCTCCGCTTCGCGTCGGGTCCTGATCACACTGTCGGGGCTTATTTCCCAATAACTACCGGCTGCCTCTACATTATCCCTTACTTAAATAAGTTGATTTAGGGGACATTATTAGAAAAAGGGTCAGGCTTTAGGCTGAGGATAATGCAACAGATAACAAATCATGAACAGCCTTGTAATGGTACATTTTTTGCTCTTAAATGCAGATTCATCCATTGTTGTGTATTTTAAACAAACAAACAAAAAAGTAGGGATGATTGTTTTAGGCACTGTGACCTAAATTAAATTTAATAAATGAATCTATTAATAACTTGTATTAATAAAATGAATATATTGATAAGTTTAAGGAAGAATAAAAATTGAAAGTGATGTAGATGGCATCTTCCATCAGAGGTTAATATTTACAACAAAAGAAAAACGTTTAGTTTTAACAAGGCACATACCAGCAGCTGACGCACAAATCTTTCCTATATTAGTGGATTTTATTTTTGTCAGAAACCTTTTTATTTTGAATGTCATGTGTAAATGACGATGGCCTGGAATTTGAATAAGAAATCATTTGTACCGCGTATGTGTTGAACATCAAGGCCGATCCGATTAGATCTCCACCAAAATAAACGTATCAAAGATTCCAAAAAATACGTTATAATGATCCAACACAACCAGAAACAATTGTTCAGTCTTACCTGTGAAATTCCCAGAGACTTTGATGTGTGTGACGGTTTGTGCACCCCCAGACTGCACACGACGTAGGCATTTTACCTACAGTTGCTATGAGAGTAAAGTTGCCACCACTAATATGGCGGCGCCGTTGACGGACGATCCAGCAGCCAACGCGCGCTCTAGTTATTTAAAGTCACCGTGAACCGGAAAGCGCAAGTTTTGATTTCATAGGAACCTCTATGCCTTATCTCTGTTAGACCTGAGACTTCAATATTGTTTTTTATAATTTTAATAATATTATTGGAATTAAAGAAAACTGGTCATGTGTTTATTTTCTAATACGGGTTTCACTCCTTTAGATGCTATTAAGATGTTATTATTGCTTGGAAAAAGTCACATTTGTAAAGTCACAGGTTTGAAAACAGATTTTATTTTTTTTGTGCTCTGAGTTAAAATATTATGATTTCCTCAAAAAAATTGAAATTAAACAAAAAAGTTGTTAAAACACACCAGATATTAAATAACACTAGTCACTAATTAATAGATATTTAGATAAGGTTTACCCACCCTTTCACAATGTATAAAATAATAGCAACGATGTATTATTTTTTTTATTTTGTATTTTTATTTATTCCCATGTACTGTCATTTATGTTACTTTGTATTTTAAATAAGTATCCCTCGTACATTCTGTTATATCCAACTGTATCTGTTAATAATAATGTATCTGTTATATACATTGTAACATTATTTGATGTTTAATATCACTCGATGTCACGTGCAATATATAAAAAATTCGACCCTATTTAGGTTTGTTAAGATGCTTGAAATGCAATAAAGGAAAAAAAACTCTATTAGACTTTTATTATACTTCGAAAGAAAATACTATCCGGTTGACCCGGATGTCGATGTAAACGACATTAAATTCCATTGAGGAGTTTTAGAGGTGTGATTGTACCATAGACTGTAGGGATTGTACCTTACAGAGTTCAGAATTCAGCAATGATTTTGAGACTGTCCAGAAAGGCATGTGTCCTTTCAGGATCAGTTCGCCAAAAAAGCACTTTGGCAACCTTCTTCGATGAGATGGGAAAATGTCTCATAATAAAATCAGCGTCAACTGGGGTATTTGAGAACCTAGCTTTAGAAGACTGGATACATGACCACGTCGATCTGCAAAACAGGAGTATTCTCTTATTTTGGAGAAATTCACCTGCAGTGGTCATAGGCAGGCATCAAAATCCCTGGCAGGAATGTAACCTTCCTTTGATGAGACGTTTGGGGATCCCACTGGCGAGACGTCGCAGTGGAGGTGGGACAGTTTTCCATGATTTAGGAAACATTAACATGACCTTCTTTACCTCTAAGAAGAAATACGACCGTCACAGGAATCTCACTGTTGTCACCGATGCATTGAAGCAATTAAGACCCAATCTAGATGTCAATGCAACAAATAGATTTGATATTTTGTTGAATGGACATTACAAGATTTCAGGCACTGCTGCAAAATTAGGAAGAACCGCTGCGTATCATCACTGTACATTGCTTTGTTCAGTGGATCGTCCAATATTGTCGTCGGTTCTGAAAAGTAATAACTCTCAAGTAATTAAAAGCAATGCGACCCCTAGTGTTCCTTCTCCTGTCAAGAACCTCCTGGATGTGGACCCCAGTCTCGAGATCAACTCTATAATGGAGACTGTTGCTTCCCAATACAATAAAGAATTTGGGTTTGACAGTCCAGTCATCACAGTTGACCCCACTCATGAGTCTCTCATGCCTGGTATTCATAAGATGGCACAGGATCTTTTGACATGGGAATGGGTTTATGGCAAAACTCCAAAATTTAGTGTGTGTACATCTTTAGTGGTGGATGATGTGAATATTCAGCTTGACATGAACATTAAGAATGGTGTAATAGACAGTTGTGCCATTGGGATCCCTGAAGGCTGGCTTCCTCTGGAGATAGTGAATGAATTTACATCCACACTGATAACCAACAGATACTGTCCACATGAAACCACAGTGTTGGTGGCTGCTTTCATGAGAACTCATTCACTGACAGCAGATGTTGCTAAGAACATTCATAGACTGTGTGAAGGTGTGATTTCTGTAATGTGAATAAAACTTTTAAAGGTTTTTTTTTTTTTACGTTTTTTTTCATTATCAATTCTCATTTACAAAATCATTACATTACACTTTAAAGAAACACTCATGCACAGTTTACAAACGGTAATTTCATTTTTTGACAAAAATTAGAGATCTTCATACTATTATTGATATTATTACATTTATAATTATATTTTAATTAAATTAATACAAATTTAAAAGTTATTTAATGTATGTAGGGCTCATTGAAAACGTGCTGCACGGTTGCGCATGCGCTTTGTTGAAACGAGTTTAGCACAGACTTGAAGCTCACATGGATGGCCTTTGCTTTTATACATTTATTATATGTTCTTGATCGCTTCTTTGTTCGAAAATAAGCGCATAATATACATTGTTGTTGGAAAAAAATGCATACATTTTTTTAAACTACATATTTCCTTTCTAAATTAACGTATAGTCTATCCAGATGCATTAGCAGTCTGCGCTAAGGCCGCAGTGCGTTATCATGTACCTCATAGTGCGCGTGCGCAACACAAGCACGACTAACTTGAAGCGCTAACACCGATTACACCGCACCACAACGAGGTTACAGCTATTCACGTACAATGGGGAAGAAGCAAAAAACCAAGGGAGATGACGGGTAAGCAAGGGAATCGGTGAATGCATTATATGGAATATGGCCGTTTAAAGCACAGCAACTGCGTTGTGTGTCATTTTTATTGGTGGGTTTCAGGAGATACACTGTTAGCACCTGGCTAGCCTCTGATGAGCATGAGTTCATGTGCTGCGGTAACTAGGCCCCTACCTTTATGCCGCTATACTGCTCATTTAAAGGGGAATTCCGCCCTAAAACGGAATTTAGGGTGTTTTTTCGTTGTTAACGAGTCAAACTTTCATTTAAAAGCATATTTATGACTAAAGAGCAACATTTAAGATATTTAAGATTTTCGTTTTCTGGTAAACTGGCCTTTGAATGGGAGTGAATAGGGCATGTCGATTGAGCGCACAAAATCTCTATTTTTACAACACTAAGGAGGCTCGACACAACGTGATACTTTACTCGAAGTATCACGTGGGTCTCTACACATGAACGCGAGCATTGAGAACATTGTTTGTGTACACAGATTTTAGTAAAAGCGAAAAGTTTGGAACAACTTACCGTGCTGTTAAACTGCGTCCCGCCGCCATCTTGCCAGTCATGAGAAATCGATCTCAGAATGCGACATAAGGAGGAAGGAGAGTAAAGATGGATAGCTCCTAAAGCATAGTTCCATATAAATGCACGGATAATTTGTTGTTTTGTCTCAAGTGGAAAACAATATTGACCTTGTAGTTGAAAAGTAGCGTCCTATGGAGTCCATTCAATCGCATTCTGAAATCGATTGCTCATGACTGGCAATATGGCGGCGGGACGCAGTTTAACAGCACGGTAAGTTGTTCCAAACTTTTCGCTTTTACTAAAATCTGTGTACACAAACAATGTTCTCAATGCTCGCGTTCATGTGTAGAGACCCACGTGATACTTCGAGTAAAGTATCACGTTGTGTCGAGCCTCCTTAGTGTTGTAAAAATAGAGATTTTGTGCGCTCAATCGACATGCCCTATTCACTCCCATTCAAAGGCCAGTTTACCAGAAAACGAAAATCTTAAATATCTTAAATGTTGCTCTTTAGTCATAAATATGCTTTTAAATGAAAGTTTGACTCGTTAACAACGAAAAAACACCCTAAATTCCGTTTTAGGGCGGAATTCCCCTTTAATGGAGGATTATATGCTGTTTATTGATAGACTTGAGATTAAGCCGATAGAGTGTTTTATACTACGCAATGGGTCCAGGATTTCGTTTTCAAGGGAGACATTTGGAGATACTGCGAGCTCCATTGAGTCACACCAGCTGTGTGCGTCAGATTAGTTGTAGTTCACATCTGCTGTCATATCAGACACTGTCCAAGCACAGAAGACCCTGATATTAAAGGTCTGTGGCTTTTGTATGGGTATCTGATCTCTCATGGCCTGACAGTGCAACCTCATCCCTTTTTATTGTGCAGCCAGACTGTTCCTAATTGTGTTCAGTAACATGTTCCTCAGTGACACTTGTTTTGTTAAAAAAAAATGTGTCAGGGAAATATACAACAAGTTATATAAATGGTTAAGTTCACTCAGGCCTGTGACAGTCTTTCTCCTTTTAAGCACATACACCTGCTGGTACTTTACTAATACTACTAAGAAGAATGGATGTTAAAATTGACTTTATGTATCATGATTTTGAACTACTTATAGTTTAACATGAATTAGTGGTTGACTGATATGGGTTTAAATGGTCAATACCAATGCCGTTGTCAGATATGAAGCAGATGTAACACAAGTTGTACAGAAATTATAATACTAATGTAATTACAGTAGATGAGTGACAGAGAAAAGTGGTAAAACTGAAACATTTATTGTGCATAATATTTAAGAGTTTTACCTTTTTAATATCTGAAAAAATTAACAACATTTGACACCTCATGGTACTGTTTAAATAAGACCTTGCTGCATGCGTAGTGTTATAACGTCACATGAAAAAGTGAATAATAATAATTAATAATTTGAATGTCAGTCAGCCATTGGCTTTATATCTGAGTGTCTTTTCATTAGGAACTAATTTAAGGAAAATAAAGATTTATGTGCTGATTAAAAAGATTTATTGGCCAATGCCAATAATAAATATCCAAATATCATTCAATATATATAGGCCATATTTCGGTCACTATAATGAATGATATATACACTTACGCATTGGAATATTTTGTTCGCCAAAATGGTATCGATTGTCAAAAAAATTTAAATAATTAATGACAGTAAATTCATGAGTTTACATCCCGACTAGATAGCAGTGAGGGTTGCACAATAAATGGCATGAGATTGTCATGCGCATCTCGTCAGTAAAGCTGATATGTCCAACGAAATTGCCCGATTGTCAGTGAACTACGGCTTTGTGTTGTAATTGCCGCTCCATTATCGCATGCAATTTATCATGCAGCCCTAATAACAGTCATCTTATCTCTAAACTTCAAAAGTAATTTAATATTATTGGGACACCCCTATGCGTGTTAGCTGCTTGTAATTGAGGATAAAAAAAGTATTGTTTTGTCTCTTGCTTTGGTGTACAAATTTGCCCACGCGGACAGTAGCGAAATGCATCGCATCACACCGTACCGCAACACATGTACAGTGATGCATACCATATCGGCAGATTCTTGCCGATACACAGACCTAATGAATTTGATTCAAATTGTGAGTTAAGGTTCACTCATCTTTCATGAAGAAGTCTTAAAAAATCCACTAGTCAAATATTAAGGTGACTTGTCTTGTACATTTTTAACACGAGTGGTTTATTTGTTTTGTTTAATAGGATGAAGCATGCTGTTTCTGTAGTAGGGATGCTCTGATCGATTGGCTGCAGATCGGTATCGGCCGATAATGGCATTAAATGACTCGATCGGTACTCGCTAAAATTGCAGATCTCATTAAAAGCCGACCTTTCTGTTTATCTTACGGTTCCTGAATGCGGCTGCAGTTAGAGAATTTTTACGCAGTGCGAGCATTTTTACGACCCGTTGCTCAGATTTGGATTTCTCGCTTTGTCTTTACAGAGATATGTGTATTTACTATGAGGACGCGCTCCGGTCCTAACAGCCAGACACATCTTCACATCCCCATCAGACAGCGTATACAACACATATCTATCACGGACAATTGCATCCTCATGCCAAAGATTGTTATTTGCATGAGTTTGTCAGTTTAAAACTTATATTTTCCTAACAGCTGCTCTTGTCTGCGTACACCCAACACAGCTGTCTGTCATCAGTGCACGTGAACAGAGCGATCTCTCTTACGTCTTAAAGCTACAGTAACCTAATTCATCTCTGAATAAAATCACTCTGCTCTTCACTGGAAAAACTGTTGTACTTCATACAAATGCATGTATATTTAATAAAAAAAAAATTACGAGACTGTGAAGTGTTTTATTTTCATTACTTTAACATAAGCCTTTTTAAAGTAATATTAAGTTTCTCTTTGCAGAAGAAATATTTGTTGTGCTAATTTATTTGATTCTTTATTAAAACAATAATATACCTTATTACTGCAATTAATATAACATCTGTGATCTTACTATATATAGAAAAATTTTACAGTTTACAATTTTTAACAGTTACAGTCATCAAAGCGTTTGCATATCAGATTGACGAATCGGCATTGGTATCTAGGGCTGGGTATCGATTCAGATGTTCCAGATCGATTTGATTTCGATTCACAAGCTATCAAATCGATTCGATTCCAATTCTCGATTAGTCTTTATACTCGATTCTCGATTCAACTCAATGAATATAGATTTAATACACATACTATATTAATAAAAAAGAACAGTGAACAGCAGTTTACAAGTGGGTAATTAATAAAAAGAAATTAAAAACCACAACACGTCTTGGTTGCGAAATCTAAAATGCTTCCATTCCTCCATTCAATGTTAGCGGAAATAAATATGAAAAAAATCGATTCTGCTCTTTGAGAATCGATTTTTAATCGACCACGTTTTAAAAAACGATTAATCGAAAAATCCATTTTTTTGCCCAGCCCTATTGGTATCGGCCAGTCACGAAGACAACAAATCGGTAAATTAATCGGTATCGGCTGCAAAAATCCTGATCGGAGCATCCCTATTCTGTAGTAATATTGAGGTCACTGAAGAAATTTGGGACAGGTTGTTCACTTGCTTTGACCCCTGCTGTTTTTTCTCTCTCTGAACTCAATTATAGCAGCTTGAATAGCTATATTTAGCATGTTTGATGCTGGGCAGATCAGATTGTGTTTGTTTGCTGGTTTTCTGGTTCATTGGAGGTGGTTAAGTTGATCAGTTGTCAAGTTGTCTTTGTTAACCTTTTTGGAGTTTAGTTTCTTGAACACTGCTTGATTGGTTGCTGTGGAGTTTCAGTGATTTCTCAAAGATCTTGACTTACTAGTATAGTAGTATAGTATTAAAATCACATTACAGTGCCCCCCCCAAAGCTACTGTATATAAGATCCTAGTTAAAATATAGCTAGATCAAAGAATTGTGAAACTTCTGAAGTTTTTTAGCATTAAGTACACATTCCTCCATCTCTCCAAGTCTTTCATCATCTGATCTGATCTATTTGCTGAGGGAAGCAAGCAGGTTCATATGTGTTGAGGGCCCGGCCCTGTGACCAGCCCCTTGAATGGGTGTTTTTCCTTTCTGATGCAACAGGCATGCAAGGAGGGTTTTAGGCTTCACTATATAAGCTGCACAAGTGTCTTTTCTCCTTATTGCTGTCTTTGACTCAACAGGTAAGCTTGATTGATATGTGATTTTATTCAGTCAATGGATAAGTTGATCACTTAGTTTGTCATTGTACACTCTAAAAAAAGATTAATCGTTAACTCCGCACTAGTCAAGAAAGTTGAAATGAATTGTATATTCAAGTTGATTCAACTTAAAACAACAAGGGATTTTTATTTACAGTGTACTTCGCAGTTCGCACGTCATTTGTGTATAATGGTAGTTTAGTAATAGTGTGATGTAAAGTGAATAATGGACATCCTGTTGTTGTTGTTGTCGTCCAATAGTGGCTCATTACTTGTCGATTCATTTCATGTTCTCTCTAAAGTTACGGTTTTGTAGGTGTGTTACTCACTTAGCTCACTTTCTATTTGTTTGGTTGGTTGTATGGTGTCCGTTTTGGTGCCCGAATCTTATTTGATTTCTTGTTGCTTGTAAAAACACACTGTTTTTCTTGCATGTACGCATCATATGCTGTGTAAGTCAACATCTAAAACAGAACTATTGTGTTATTTAAAATGTAAACATTTATCTGTGTCTGCTGTTAATAGTGCCAAAGACGACGCCGTTGACATTGACGCGCTTGCGGCTGAGATCGAGGGAGCGGGAGCGGCCAAGGAGCAGGGCAAAGCCAAGAACAAGAAGAAGAAAGGAAAGAAAGAGTTTAAGTAGGTCTTCAGCTCTCGACAAATAATCACACGAGCCTGAGATCTTCTCTCGCTGTAGAGCTTAAAGTGTATTGACATTACATTTGCCTTGCAGTGAGGACGACATCCTTAAGGAACTAGAGGAGCTGTCATTGGAAACCGAGGGAGGAAAGTCTAAAGAAGCAGCAAAAGAAACAGCAAAGGTATTGATTAAATGTAACTTTACATCCTAATATAATTAATAGCTTTGTGAAAGATGATAAATGCTAGCAATAAATAAAAAATGGTATTGGAACAAACTGCTAAATGCACTTTAGCTCATAACTCATCATCTCACACTCGTGGCGTGATCTTTATTGGTGGATCATAACATGGGCAATAAATTCCAGGAGTGACTGCTTTTTATTTGGTTAACCCATTACAAACTAGCAGCTACCTAGTAACCAACTGAACACCCCAGCAACATCTCAGCAGCTAGTTCCTTTAGGCACAGATTTACATCGGCAACAATCCAATCTCGTGCATCTCCACTTTCATTGGCCTTTAATGACTTTGCATGCTTTTTGTCTTAGGGATCCGATTCAGTCGAGGATGCTGAGCCTGAGCCCGTCCTGACCAAAGCAGACAAGAAAAAGGCCAAGAAAGGGAAAAAGGCTAACCTGGATGAGGATGAGGAGGGTAATGAAGATCAGAATCAAAACAACATGGAGAACGACCACAGGACGCAAGACAAAAAGACAATGGCGACTACCGATCCTCAAGGCCCTGCTTCTGACTCTGAGGACGAAGGCTCTCGGTCACGGCAGAAACCCAAAAACAAAAAGAAAGGGGGCCGAAAGGGCGCATCCGACTCAGAGGATAACGATGAAGATGGCGGTGCGAAAAAAGCCAGCGGAGGGGCGGACAACAAAGATGAATCGGACGATGATTCTCAAGCTGCGCGCAAAAAGAAGAAGGGAAAACCCAAAGCCAAACCAGACAGCGAGGATGAGGAGGAAGACTCGTCCTTTAAGATGAAGACGGCGGCGCAGAAGAAAGCGGAGAAAAAAGAGAGAGACCGGAAGAAGAAAGAGGAGGAGAGGGCCAAGCTGAAGGCCAAGAAGGAGAAAGAGGAAGAGGCTGCCAAAAAGGATCCGGGGAACCAAGCTTTAACAGAGAGCAAGACATTAGAGGTGACGGCGTCTGTGGAACAGGATACAGCTGATGTCCAGGAAGAAGGTGAGTACATTTGGCACCTCATGGTGAGGTTGCTGAATATTTTGAACATTTAAACTAGTGTTGACCTGTGTCAAAATTAAATTTCTCTCTACAGAGGAAGCCGAGGGTGACAAGAAGAAAAAAGACAAGAAGAAAAAGAAAGGAGAGAAAGAGAAAGAGGAGAAGAAAAAGGGGCCGAGCAAAGCAGCGGTGAGCGCCATGCGGGAGGCTCTGGCCAAAATGAAGGAGGAGGAGGAACGAGCCAAACGGGAAGAGGAGGAGAGACAGAGGCGACTGGAGGAACTGGAGGCCCAGAGGCTGGAGCAGGTCAGATGATGGAGAGCGTCTGTTTTTTCAGGTTATAAGAGGTTTTTTCGGTGTCCTCATATTTTTAAACGTCTCTACAGGAGCGTCTGGAGGCTGAGAGGAAAGAGAAGAAAAAACAGAAGGATAAAGAACGAAAAGAGAGGCTGAAGAAGGAAGGAAAACTGCTAACAAAGGCTCAGAAAGAAGCTCGAGCCAGAGCAGAAGCCACGCTGCGAGCATTGCAGGCTCAGGGTGAGAACAACACTCATGATAGTTTAGTTTAAAGGGACACTCATGTGACCTTTTAAGCACACGTGCTAAACTGTTTGCTTTAAATGCTTATATCTTCTGTATGCAAGTGTTGATTCATACCAGAATTGCTTTCTTGTCCTAATATTTTCCAAAAAAAAAAGATTTTATAAAGCCTTTATGTAGTCAAATATTTCTGTACTGTGATTCACTCATGAATCTTATAGTAGTTCAATGATTTCAGTTCCACCAAATATAAATTATTATAGGAAATAATTTGCTTTTTAAGATAATGCACACTATTCTTTAGAAAGATCTTTTTTCAAACCCATATTGCATGAGAACTACAACTTGCTTAATAACTTGGAACAGCACATTTTGCATATTTTTTCAAATTATTAAAGTATCTTTTAACATTTTTATTTCATTTAAATAGAATAAAATCCACACTGTCATATAACTGTTGAGGATAAAATAAAATTTGTAAACTTACTCACTGTATTGGAAAAATAAACAAAAATGGCATGTGCATAATAATTTGGAACGTGGTGTAATGTGTGTGGCAGATTATTGTTTAAAATGCCGCAAAAGTGTGCATTTCTCATATGTAACGCGTGACCTTTAGTGTGAGAATTTGTGGTTTTTATATATATATATATATATAACCACAAATTCTATACATACATATATATATATATATATATATATATATATAAAACCACAAATTTTATATATATATATATATATATAACCACAAATTATATATATATATATATATATAACCACAAATTATATAATATATATATATATATATATATATATATATATATATATATATATATATATATAAAACCACAAATTTTATATATATATATAAAACCACAAATTTTATATATATATATATATATATATATATATATAAAACCACAAATTTTATATATATATATATATATATATATATATATATATATATATATATATATATATATATATATATATATATATATATATATATATATATATATATATATATATATATATATATATATATATATATATATATATATAACCACAAATTATATATATATATATATATATAACCACAAATTATATAATATATATATATATATATATATATATATAAAATAGGGATGGGCACGAGTACTCGATTGCTCGAGTACTCGAACGTGGCATCGATGATCGATCACGAAAACGATGATCATGTGGGTGTATTTATTTATTTATTGTGGATATGGCGGCATTTGGGTGTCTGGTTAGCGTTACGAGCGCATGTGGTAGTAAAGACTGGGTCTGGAGATGCGTGTTTGACGTCGTGTCGAGCTACGCAGACCGACGTATGACATCAGTAGCATTACCATGCGTGATTCAAAAACAAACAGATTCCGCGCGACCGCGCATCAGCAACCCGCCGGTCTGCGTAATGCGCGGCAGCCCGCGAGCCCGCGAAGCCGGTCACACCTCACATCACGGAGGCACTATGGTTTAAAAGGATGCCGTGATCTTCGGAAATACAGTCAGTCAGTTGCAAAATGTACAGCGCCGTCAAAAGTTCAATGGGTTATCATCTCATATTTAAACATCAAATGTCAAGAGATACCAGAGAGCCATACGAGCATTTACATTACATCTTGACTGAGGTAAGAGGACGACACGACACAGCTAAATGCTAAAATGATAGCAAAACACTTAAAGCTGCTTAATGTTATGAAGCTTGTGCTTTGACTGGACGTTGGACGTGTTTAAAAGTGCGCTGTTTATGATGCACATCCACAAAGGGAGTTAAACTTTCTTTTTTTTAGATAACTTAGTTGAAAACTTAGTTGAAGTCTTGCATTTATGCAGATAGATGCACGTTGTACATTTATGTTGTATAAAGGCTTAATATTATGCAGAGCGCTTCGGTTTGTGTTTGTTAACCCTTTAGTTTCATTCCATCACGCAGCTTTTCCTGTTAGAGGTTTCTGTTAAAAACATTTAATTCATTAAAACTCCAGTATGTGTTCATTGTTCTGTCATAGTTTCTTCGAAATTAAGTTTTATTTGAGTGTTTTTCATAAAAATATTTTCATTTTCACCATGACGTGTACGCCCCGCCCCTTTGATTGCCCCGCCCCCAGTTAATCGAGTACTCGTTCTTCAGACCTATGGATTAATCGAAATGAAAAAATGACATAAATGCACATCCCTAATATAAAACCACAAATTTTATATATATATATATATATATATATAAGTAAAAATGTAAATTATTTGGCTTTGTTGTGCCAAGAATAAATTTTTCAGCTTTTTACCTTTTTAGTTTTTGTCATCATGGATATCTAATATATTGTTTTCTTCCCAGGTGTTGAAGTGCCATCCAAAGATGCAATGCCAAAGAAGAAGCCCGTTTACTCCGATAGGAGAAAAAAGAAGCCAACAGCACAAACCCCCGAAGGTTAGAAATGTCTTAAATTCTTTCTGTTGCACTGAACTTAGTTTATTGTTTGTGATCTACATGATTAAATCATTTTAATTGATTGCATGAGATCTCAACATGCTGTTTGTTTCTATTAGAAACTTCAGAGGTGACATCACCCCTGCCAGAGACACCTCAGCCAATCACAGCAGAGATGGAAGTGGACCAACCTAAAATGGAGCCAGGTAATGACTAATCACTGCTGAATTTACACAGAGATGCACAAACTTAAAATTGTGTCTGATGCAAAATTTTTAGGATTATCTTACTTAAAAGTGTTGCTAAAAAAGTTACCTGTTCATGAATTACCAGATTAAGACATGCCTCCCTTTTTAAAATCCTGACATTACATGAAAACCATGTACAGTACGTATAAATAAAAAAAATCTTGTTTGTTTCTCATCTTAGCAGTGAAGGAGCCAAAGGAGGAGAAGGAGGCAGCTGATTTGGACGACTGGGAGGCGATGGCCAGTGATGAGGAAAAAGGTCCATTAACTGTCCAGATAATACTGAGCAATAGTCTAGCTTATGATAATAACTCAGGAAAGAACTAGATGGTGTAAATAAAAATGTCCTAGTTTATCAGAGCGGCTGAATAATCAGACGTTTACTTTCTCTCACAGCGATGAAGAAGGTTCACATTGAGGTTAAAGAAACCACAACTGCTCCTCAGAAACCTGCTGAAGATCAAGAGAACGGCAGTGAGGAAGAGGATGACGAAGAAGAGGAGAATGAAGATGATGAGGAAGACGATGAAGGTGATGATGAAAGCGATGATGATGAGGAGGAGAAAGAGACCGGTAACAAGACGACACCGAACAAAGCAAGAAAAGAGCCGAGCTCAGAGTCGAGCAGCGACAGCGATTCAGATGACGATCGAACTAAAGAAGAGCGCCTTTACGACAAGGCCAAAAGACGCATAGAGGTACACAGACACTTAGTATTAGGCGTTTATTTTCCCTAGCAGTATACCAAAAAAACACTGCAATGGCTTGATTTGTTTTGTATTTAGAAACGAAGGCAGGAGAACCTAAAGAACATTAACTTGGACAAGCTCCGATCTCCTGTAGTTTGTGTACTGGGCCATGTGGACACAGGAAAAACTAAAATCCTGGATAAGGTATGAAAAGACCTACTGTAGACTGCAGGACCTACATTTCCAGATCAGATTTGTTGAGGGGTGTTCATATTAAATGTTTTTTTCTGCTCTACCCATCAGCTGAGGCACACACACGTCCAAGATGGTGAGGCTGGTGGTATCACACAGCAGATTGGAGCCACAAACGTTCCACTGGAAACTATAATGGAACAAACCAAGATGGTTAAAAACGTAAGTGTAACCTTTAACACAAGACCTTATTTTTTTATATTCTTTAAAGGTTATTTATAAATGTGTGTTTATGTCAGTTTGATAAGGAGAACGTGAAGATTCCTGGAATGCTCATTATTGACACTCCCGGACACGAGTCCTTCAGGTACGAACCAAATTTGCATGAATGAAACGTGAACTTTTAGCATACCGGTGCGTTTTTAATGTTGTGTGTCTACTGCCGTTCTCCATTTCAGTAACTTGAGGAACAGAGGAAGTTCTCTGTGTGACATTGCCATCCTGGTTGTGGACATCATGCATGGTCTAGAGCCACAGACGCTGGAGTCCATCAATCTGCTGAAGGAGAAGAAATGTCCTTTTATTGTAGCCCTTAACAAGGTACATTTTTATATGTTCATTTAGTGAAAACTTATCCAAAGTGACCTACATTTAAGATTTTTCTTTAAAGGGGTCATATAATGAGATTTTTTTTAAAGATGTAAAATAAGTCTTTGGTGTACCCAGGGTGCAGTTGTGAAGTTTTTGCTTAAAATACCCCACAGATAATTTATTATTCACTCAAAAATTTAAACTCACTAACTTTTTTCCTACAATGCAAGTCAATGGGGCTTCTGATCGATTTAGTTACAAACATTCCTCAAGATATTGTTTTTCGTGTTCATCTGAATAAAGGTATATAATAACATGAGAGTGAATAAATTCGACATTACATCGATTTAATTTTGGGGTGAACTATACAGTATACAAAGCTACCAGATATTGAATTCTGCAGTAGTAGGATTGAGCGATATTTGTGCAAAAGTACCAGTGCAAAAAATTTTGTTAAATGTATTAATAAAAAGATTTTGCAAATGCAGCACAAAATTTAGCTGTATGTTGCCATTACAATCAATCTACGTTCAAATAATGTATGATACAAGACCTCAAACTTGCCTTGATGATTTAACATGGTCAACACTAAATATAAGTGATAACAACAAATATATATGTAGTGATTGCTTTATATGCATCTATCTCAGATTGATCGTCTGTATGACTGGAAGAAAGGTCCGGAAACAGACGTGGTGACCACCCTAAAGAAACAGAAAAAGAACACCAAGGATGAGTTTGATGAGAGGGCCAAATCCATCATCGTTGAGTTTGCTCAGCAGGTCTGTCTGCTTAACTTTTTCCTGCTATAGTGAATGTTAGCACAGTCCTTTTAAAGGAAAACACCACCGTTTTTTAATATTTTACTATGTTCTTACCTCAACTTAGATGAGTTAATACATCCTTATCTTTTTTTAATGCGTGCACTTTTAGTCTTTGTACAGCGCTTCGTGAATGTGTTAGCATTTAGCCTAGCCCCATTAATTCCTATGGCTCCAAACAAAAGTTTTATTTTGTGCCACCATACTTACTCGTATAACTCCTCATGTAACAGTCTTTAAATAGGGAAGACATGGAAGTGTTTGGTGGCTTCTAAATTCATCTCTGTTTGGATCCTAAGGAATGAATGGGGCTAGGCTAAATGCTAACACATTCACGACGCGCTGTACAAAGATTAAGTGCACGCATTGAAAAAAGATAGGTTTGTATTAATTTGTCTAAGTTGAGGTAAGAACATAGTCAAATATTGAAAAACGGTGGTGTTTTCCTTTAAGGAAGTCGTGTCACTCCACTGCCATATTTGCAACACCTCCCAGGTCTTCTTAGGATGCATTTTCCGTGTATTTTCCGTAATCTCTTTGTGAAAAGGGCTATTGAGATGTTCTTTTAGGGGAGGTTAACCTTAATCTTATCCTGGCTAGAAAGCAGACTCAAAAGTGAGTGTCATGCTCAACAGTCCTGAAATATATAATAATTTTTCACCATCCATTTCCTAATAGATTTAAAGTCTTAGCCTACATTTTTATAAAAGTTGCATTGTGTGGTTTCCTGTTGACTTAAACACATTTAAACGTCATTTTGTATACAACTATACCGTTTTTTTTTTACCCACAGGGTCTCAACGCCGCCTTGTTTTATGAGAATAAAGATCCACGTACGTTTGTGTCCCTGGTTCCCACTTCAGCCCACTCGGGTGATGGGATGGGGAACCTCATTGCCCTGCTGGTTGAGCTTACTCAGACTATGCTTGCCCGCAGATTGGCCCATTGTGATGAACTCCGGGCCCAGGTCATGGAGGTAAGGGGTCAAAGGTCAAGCTGTCATATGTAGTCTAATAGAACCAGCTAAGATCCTTTAACAATGTCAGCATTTTGGGTTTTTGCAACTAATAATAATGTTTTTTTCCACTGTTGTCCTGCTTGGAATATCGAATAGCAATCAATTTGAGTTTACATGGAAAGTTTACTCTGTCATACTTTCTAATATTGCCTCTGCTGTCCACCTGCTTTATCTCAGGTCAAAGCTCTACCCGGCATGGGCACGACGATAGATGTCATATTGATCAACGGCTGTCTGCGGGAAGGGGAGACTATTCTAGTTCCCGGTGTGGATGGACCAATCGTCACTCAGATCAGAGGGTTGCTCCTCCCACCACCACTCAAAGAGCTCAGAGTGAAGGTCACATGCACTCTTTTTTTAAGGGATTAAAGTGATATGTTTTGTTTGAAAGAAATTATCTTACAAAATAAAGTTTGATGTGTTTTTGTTCCGTTTACAGAATCAGTACGAAAAGCATAAGGAGGTGTCTACGGCTCAGGGAGTTAAGATCCTGGGGAAAGATCTGGAGAAAACATTGGCAGGTCTGCCCCTCCTCGTTGCCCATAAAGAAGATGAAATACCAGTGCTGAGGGTATCCTGACCTTTACAAACTTATCACAGTCCATCATATTTATTATTATAAGTTAGCACATTAATATCACAAAACAGGCTGTCATAGCTGATGACCTTTCTTGGTTGATGTGTGTGTAGGACGAGTTAATCCGCGAGCTGAAGCAGACTCTGAACTCCATCAAGCTGGAGGAGAAGGGTGTGTACGTGCAGGCATCCACCCTCGGTTCCTTGGAGGCTCTGCTGGAGTTTTTGCGTTCATCTAAAGTGCCTGTAAGCTCTTAGTAATCTCATACAAACTCACATTAATGCTTAAAGGTGCAGTGTGTAACTTTTAGGTGGATCTCTTGACAGAAATGCAATATAATATACATATCTATATTTTCAGTGGTTTATAAAGACCTTACTTAATGATCTGTTAAGCTGTTATTACCTTAGAATGAGACATTTTTATTTACGTACACCGTGGGTTCCCTTACATGGAAGTCGCCATTTTGTGTTAACATGTTTCTACAGTAGCCCTAAACAGACAAACCGCTCTACAAAGCATGTTTCGTCACTATGTGGTCTCAGACGACGACATGTTTGTCCTGTGGTGGCTACCGTAGATTCTCTGTTTCTCGTAAGGGAGAGGTGAGCTGTAGACTGAGCCGTTGGTTGCAATTCACAATCTCACCACTAGATGCTGCTCAAATTTACACACTGCACCTTTAAACATATAGGAGTAATTCAACTTAGTACCAGGAGCTCATGGATAACATGCTATAAAACTCCATGCTTGGTTAGGCTCTTTAAGAAGCACGTCATGCTGTCATTGGTCTTTTTCTGTACTTTTTTACTGTACTACTCTGTTTTTTTCAGTACGCTGGCATCAATATTGGTCCTGTCCACAAGAAAGATGTCATGAAAGCGTCCACTATGCTGGAGCACGATCCACAGTATGTTTGTTTTTGTGTTTTGACTGATGAACCAAGTGTCATTATATAGGACTGTGTCATCTTTCTAAGCTTGTTATCTGTCTTCCTATAGGTATGCAGTGATCCTGGCATTCGATGTAAAAATAGAGAGAGATTCTCAGGAGATGGCTGACAGTGTTGGTGTGCGCATTTTCAGCGCCGAGATCATCTACCATCTGTTTGACGCCTTCACAAAGTACAGAGAAGACTACAAGAAACAGAAGCAAGATGAATTCAAGTGTGTTTTTTTACATGGATATACATTTTGCATAGTTTTTTTATGTGGTTTATCAATGCCATCAAAGTATTATTTAGTTTTTGTTTGTCTGTTGATCACGAAGTACAAAGTAGATGAGGAAAACTAGGATTCCGTGTACGTGCGCCCCCATTGTTGTTTACAGTGCGTGAAATGGTGCGCTGTGATTGGCTGAGTGAATTTATTGCATTCTGCAGAAAAGGAGGACTGGCGTTTATCGCGTTGTGGGAAAAAAGGCAGAAAAGATGACAGAATAACACAGCGGATATTGGATTTTGCGTAAAATTAAGAATTTACTTTTTAATATTGATCTCACACAATACTGATTTTGGCGGTAACTCTTTTTTTTTTAAATGCCGTTTATCGTGTTTCGGAACCAAACTCTTCATTTGATAAACATATGTAACAAGCATTTGGTTAATATCATCTATTTTTTGACAGCAACTTTTCCATCTTAAACTCTTGATGTGTAGTCTTATTCTTGTATGTGAAATTCTGTCTCTCTCTCCGTCAGGCACATAGCCGTGTTCCCATGTAAGCTGCGTATATTGCCCCAGTTCATCTTTAACTCCAGAGATCCCATTGTCATGGGCATCAATGTGGATGCTGGAGTACTAAGAACAGGCACTCCACTGTGTGTACCCAGCAAAGGGGTAAGATGATTGAATTTACCCAATCACTTGAAAAGACCACGTTGTAGAGTTTTCTAAAATGTTTTCTTTCTTAGTTTGTAGATATTGGAATAGTGACCAGCATTGAAATAAATCACAAGTCTGTCGAGAGCGCCAAGAAAGGACAGGAGATCTGCGTGAAAATAGAGCCAATTCCTGGAGAAGCACCCAAGATGTACGGCCGACACTTTGAAGCTACCGATATCATCGTGAGCAAGGTATGAAGCTTGACACTTATGGGTGATTTATAGTCGTGCGTAGGTCCTACGGCGTAGGTTCCGTGTCGGTTTTCATTTATACTTTTGCGTCGTCGTCCGCGTCGACATACAAACACACGCGCGACCGCTGGTAGGCAGTATCCACGCATGTAACCACAGTAGCAGCACAAACGTGAAAGAAGAAGCAGCTTAGCAAGTTAACCCACAAACGTGAAACAGCAACTTATAATTTGAGAAGACCAGCAATGATGGAAGTAAATAAACAGCGACTTTTGATGCAGTTTGAGTTAAATCACTCCTCAACTTGGCTCATCTTTGTTTTCACCGTCACAAACGGAAATACCTATGACGCAGTTTTTTACCTGACGGGAAGGGTTCTGGTGGACCAATCACAGCGCTTGCGGTCCGCGTAGATCTGACGCGCTGTTATATTTTTTGTGAGGTGCGCGTCAGGCTACGCACAGGCCACGGATAGGTTACGCCGTAGAACCTACGCACGACTATAAATCGCCCTTTACTTACAAAGCGACTTGCCGTACATTAAAAGGATATGATTTATTGGTCATGTGACTTTGGCATTGTTAGCGCCAAAAGCACTATGCATGCTTCCTCTTATCAAACTATCATCTTTTTATTTTTTGCAGATCAACCGTCAGTCAATCGACGCTCTGAAGAACTGGTTCAGAGATGAGATGCAGAAATCAGACTGGCAATTAATCATGGAACTAAAGAAAACATTTGAAATCATCTGAACGCAGCGGCGACAGATACTGATATCAGATCTCAAATGACCCCCCCACGCACATACAAACACTATACGCCACACTCTCCTGAAGATCACCTTTGATCGTGGAGTCATCAGTGTTGCTCATACATCTCAAGACCATTTTACAGACAGACACAACCTTGTGCAATCCTGTATCGAGGACTGTTTTTCGTGTGCGTCCAGGGGTGAATACTCAACTCCGCCCCCTTTTCCCCTTCAACTCTTATTTTGAGTGAGGGAGTGTTGGTGGAGATAAAAAGAGAAAAAAGTGAAAAAAAGAAAAAAAAATGTTTTTCTGTGAGAAACTGAATACTTATTCCACTGTTTTAAACAGTGACAAATGTTAGAAAATCCTAGACAACCTTTACAACTATTCCAAACGTGCCTGTTCGTTCTTTCTGATCAGTCAAGTTTTTTCATTTCATCAATTCAACCCGTAAGATTAGATGAACTTCTGATTTGGGCCTAAAGTCTGGTCTTCGATTTAAGCTTTGGTTTAAATCTAAGGGTACGAAGTGCCGCCAGTGTGCGATACACATGACTGCTCAGATGCTGAGATTTTAGATTATTACCTTGTCAGTATTTCATATGCCTTTTTTCTTTTTTTAAGTAGACCCAACCTTATCCTCTCAGCCAGACTCTCTTTCTCAAGTTTCTTTGTGCCCTTCACCCAAAGTTAGTAAAAGTCATTCTTGACTCATTTTCAATCTGAAATGTCAAATAAATTGGTAAATGAAAATCAATATAAAATAAAGAGATGGGCTATTTATAAACACTGTTCTGAAGGGTTTTTATTTTAATTTTGGTAATAATATAAAACGCTTGGGTGAATCCATAGGGTGAATCATATAGAACATTTTTGGATCATTTGTGCATTATCATTACGTCGTTAAAATTCTGTCCCTCATATTGTTTCAAACCTGTAAAAATGTCTTTGTTCTGCTAAACACAATTGACGACTTCAAAACGGTTTGATTATAAACACTGCGAAAAATATATTTATGTTCAGCAGAACGAAGAAATGTTATACAGGTTTGAAAGAAAAAAATTCATTTTTGGGGTAAACTATCCCTTTAATTGCAAAAATGTGTAATGGTCTCAGAATGGGACCATTTATTAATGCAGAATATATACTTTTATTGTTATAGGCTGAAATATCACTCAGACATGTCTTTACTTCCCTGGTTCTATTAAATAAGATCTACAGCAATGTTTTACACATGTCCTTCATGCTTTTCAAGGCAGAGATTAAACTTTCCTCTGGAAAAATGGTTTGGGAACATGGTTTTTATGTTCATTTTGAAAGTAGCAGTAATAAATCACTGGTTATAAAATTTAAAGTTCTTGTTTTTAAAGAAAGTTAAAATATATACAGTCCCTTTTGACTAAACATTTATTTTATTTCTGGTTTTTGACTCAAGTTTTTAAGTTGTCATTTTATAACTTTGTCTAAAAAACTGATCAACATCTGTAACAAATAATGCACAGCCAACTGGTCATTATTATAAAAAGCTTTTGGCCAAATTTGCTTCTCAGAAAATATACTTTGTTTATCTCATAAAAATCATATATAGGTTTGGGAAAGCATGATGGTGACCGAGTTAACATTTTTTAGTGTGACCTTCATTAATAACTCGTGTGGCATGGAAATCCGACAGGGGTCGCTAGATACCCACATGAAAACATGCTGTATTTACTCGGGTAAATTGTAATATATTGTATACTTTATTGATGTAAACTACAGTATTTCGTATTATCTATAGTGAATTGATAGACTGTTATAAATTGCTAATAAAAATACTTAAAATGTACTATGGTAAGGTTAGAAAATATTACAGTAAATATTAAAGTATACTGCAGTATTATTTCAGGTAGTGGGGATGTGGGATATTGATTTTTTTCCTCAAATTAATTTAAATTTTTATTAAAATATATTTTAAAATATATAAACAACAACAATTTGTCAAAGTAAAGTAAATCTAAGCGAATCTAATTTAAAGCAAACAACTTCTATGTATAGGCCTATATCACGATATCCACATTTACTAAATATCACGCGGGGTTTTGGTACATCGCGCTCACCTGCTATTTGCTGTTCAATAGAAAATTGTTTTACATAAGCACCCACTTGATAAAAGGCTTTTTTGTTTCTGTCAGAAAATGAAGATTTTATTAAATTATTTTGCTTCTCAACCAGTGGACATTAAATGCAATGTTTTTCCTAATGTAGTATGTTCATAATTACTGTTATACTTCAATGTTTTTATTATTTAATGTGTCTAAGTACTGAATTGTGTCAAATAGGGAAAACCATTGCAGACTGTTTGTTTTGGTTTAAAGACATTTAAAGACTAGTTTAAATCTGACATCCTGGCCCATGAAAAGAAGTGGAGAAAGAAACCGGACCTGCTGGATAAACCCAAGCAAATCGTCATCTCCAACATCCTGGGAAAGGAGGGATCACATCCCTGCTCCAGATATCCTGTGCTGTGGATTACATTGTGCTGTGGATCTGTCATTTTATCTTGCCATACGCCTTGAACTTTCTTATGGATCATCTTTTTTGAGGTTTTTCGATCATGAATTCGGCCGAGCAGACCATTACATGGTTAATAACGCTGGGGGTCCTGGAATCGCCCAAAAAGACATTATCAGATCCGGAGGGGTTTCTACAGTCCTCTTTAAGAGATGGAGTGATTTTGTGTAAACTACTGGAGAGACTGCGACCCGGTTCGGTACATACGGTAAGACATATGTTGGTCTTGATTCCAGGTAGTTTAATATTTACGCGAATAAATTAAACAAATAAAGCGCACGTGAACCCAGTGTGTTTTTGTGGGTCAGACAGTCGCTTCCTATCGGTCTTCATAATTTTCATATACAACTGGCAGTTTTTTTGCGCAGACTCTTAAAAATCGACAAAGGTAGTGGTACACAAGTGGTTAATTTATCTAATTTTAATATTAAATGCACCTCACATTTGCGTGGCTGCTAGTATCAACAGAAATTGATTTTGGAGCGCATCCAAAAGAGTCGACCGCCATTGATTGATAACGGATAAAGGGGCCATTTTAAAGGGACAGTGTATGATTTACTGACTGGGGTCGTTTTGTTTATTGTGATGAGATTTTGGGGGGAATTTAGTTTTATTGTTATAAACAGAAATCTACTAAATTCACTGGCTTGACATTTCTAAGCTTTATCTATATTAAATTGGCAGATTTTCATACTCTGGTAACTGTAGTTGAATGTGAATATGCAATCTTTTAATTGTAAACATTAATCTAAAATATTCAATAGATCAACTAATAATTACAATTAAAATATTTTTCATACTATTAACAGGCACATTTTGTAACTGTTTATAATTTTTATATAGTATATTAATATATGCTTTCTATAAATGAGTCTAAATTTGTTCGTAACGTTACTCCTTGCAAGTACCTTTCTTTGTAACCATCGTTGATTTTTCTAAACAGCATAGTACCGCGTCCTATCACCATCACCTTGAAATCTGTTAACGTTAAATTCTCCATTCGAGATGTCGCACCACGCGCATAACTCTTTTAAATTATTTATGCTCATAAAACTGTGAATAAATGCAATCAAATGTCAAGTTTCATTGTTAAACGGTCCCATCACGAAACGTGCAGCTGTCGTAGCTCTTTGGTTATTTATTAGACTTTGCTCTGACAGGGCAGGTAATGTTTGCATGCGCCAGCATGCCTCTCAAACCGCGAGCCATTATCTGACGTCACTTCCGCTTTTCTCCGCCAACTTCCCTATGGATAATAAGTGGCTTTTTCAGGAACGGACGATGATCTCCGAAATAAACAAACACGTCGCGTAACTGTTTGTTTATTCGTTAAAGTGTGTTTTTGAAAGCATAAACCAACAGAGGGTTTATTTTTATTTTCAGGTCTATCAGGACCCGAGGAAGGACAGCGAGTGTTTGAGTAATATCAAAGAATTTGTCACAGGGTGTGCACTATATCACATAGAGGTAAGTGTGTGCTCCCGTTTTCAGTCGTGCATATCATTTGCATGCTTATATTGTTATTTCTGATGATCGATTTAGTAATTTAGAGGATATCAGGTTGCCAGACTGGTGAGTCTCAGCTGGAGCTGGGATTAAACTCCAATGTGCTTTGGTTTTAGCAATCAGTTACTACAGCAATATAACAAAGTAACTTGTTTGTAACCATGGCAGTGCTGAATATAATTCACGTGTCTGTATTGAAGTGCAGAATTTTATTTATATGTATGATAATTTGGTTTATCTCGCAAAGGCTTTTATTCAGTCAGTTTTGTCATTTCACCCCAATTTATGCGGCTAGATTACCTTTCAGGAATGTGCAAATCTCAGTTTCATAACAAACACTTTCTCTGTTTGTTAACAGGCACTGTGCTTGGCAATAATGTCAAGTACAGTTTATTCAGAGGCATCCAAACTAGTTCATCGAGTTATGTGCTTTGGTAAAAAATTGCCATGTGGTGTAACAAACCTCTGTTACTTGACTCATTTTCATGTTTGTAAACATGATAACTCTCTATGCTTAACCCGGTTGCTGTAAGATTGGATGAGATCCACCCTCACCCACACAGATTTTTTCTCCCTGTGGCTGGAAATAAAAGCAGTTGGATTCAGATCCAGCTCTGCCCATTTTGTTCATGCAGAAATGGTTGTTTTTTACCCTACTTTGTATTACTATTGCATTGCATGCATACTGCTGACTGTATGCATGCTGTGTCTTGCACAGTGCACAGTACGCGGCCATACATCATTCACATTATAGCGCGCTGAACTGTCACATGACCTGTGATTTACTGTTTGGAAGATATCTGTGTAATAATAAAACTCAATTTCTTTCAAATGTGCAGTGTTAGCATGCTATTTCAAATGCAATTTCTGCTGTTTCATCAGTGGATGTCATCCATAATCCAGCAGTTATTTTCCTTATAAACACTTCTGCTTGTTATTAACGTTTGGCAAGCCGATCGTGCAACTAAGGCATTCCTGCCCACGGCCAGTGTGCGCGTATGTTGCTTTATACGAGTGTAGTCGTGTGAAACAGTCACGGCTCTGTATGCGTTAGGCTGTGTGTTTCAGGAGTGGCTGTGTCTTCAGTTCTTGAAGCCAGCTGTGAGAGGTTGAGACAAGCCCTCTATTGTGGTAAATGGAGTTGTGTGTGTTTGAATGGGCAGAAGCAGGCAGCTCATTATTGGTGCTTTTGGGTTTGGCACGGGGCAGAATAAAGAGAGGCACTCCACACTAACTACTTTCTGCAGAAGGGAGAGATGGGTGGCTGGGTTGATGAGAGAGAGAGAGAGAGAGAGAGAGAGAGAGAGAGCAGGAAGAAATGTAGTCTCACTGCAGTGATGGGAGATGATGTAATGTAGAGTTGTTTGTGAAGAGGTGATAAGAAAAGGTGTGTGTTCATTTACAGTATGTGGTGGCCATCTGTTCAAAGTTATAAATGATTGTGTTTGTAATATTATTCACTTAAATGTAATAATACTTTACGTTTTTGACTGATACTGTCAATCCCTCTTATGTTTCGAACCGGCCAGCCAGCTTCTTTATGCATTTGGCCAATGCTTTTATCCAAAGCGACTTACAGTGCATTACAAGGAATGCTTCTTTTTTATCAGTTTGTGTTCCCTTGGTTCGACCCATGACCCATGACCGCTGAGCTATACAGGTCCAGGACCAACCAATGGTTTCATTTTGTGGCAGTATTATCAGTTTTACAGACTGGGAGTGTTTGGGCAAACAGTCATAATTTTAATGTTTTTTAAGGTATTTAGTGGCGCAAGAACATTACACATTACATAACTTTTCTCCCAGTGTCTGTCTGGTTTGTCCTACCAGTCCTTAGCAAATCATTGACTCAGTTAGAGTCTGAGTTAGGACTGCACAGCACTATATGACAGAAATCTAGTTACTTTTTTGTGACCCCTTCCTTAAATTTCAGATTAGGTTTCAAAGCAGGCCCATTTTAAGGCAGTTTATTTTGGAAAGTGATCACAGAACTGGTCTTCAGTTTCCAGATGGCTCACAGTCCAGCAGGTAGCCTGGGAGCCAGCCAGAAAAACACACGCACGCACGCACACGTTATCCTAGCTTAGCAGAATTACATTCCCTGAGTCACACAGACACATTTATGGAGAATCTTAAAGGAATATTTCATTTTCTTAAAAGAAAAATCCAGATAATTTACTCACCACCATGTCATCCAAAATGTTGATGTCTTTCTTTGTTCAGTCGCGAAGAAATTATGTTTTTTGGGGAAAACATTGCAGGATTTTTCTCATTTTAATGGACTTTAATAGAGCCCAACATTTAATACTTAACTCAACACTTAACAGTTTTTTTCAACGGAGTTTCAAAGGACTATAAAGGATCCCAAACGAGGCATAAGGGTCTTATCTAGCGAAACGATTGTCATTTTTGACAAGAAAAATAAAAAATATTCTCTTTTAAACCACAAATTTTCGTCTAGGTCCAGTCCAGCATGACCTAACATAAATGCGCAGGGACGTAGGGAGGTCACGTGTTACATATATAAAACGCACATTTGCGGACCATTGTAAACAATAAACTGACACAAAGACATTAATTGGTATCAATTGACATACAACAACGTAGGAACGGTCCTCTTTCAACACACTTGTAAACACTGGGGCGGAGTTTTGCGTTCGTCCTCTGTGACCTCTTGACGCTGACGCATCACGACCGGATCTAGATGAAAAGTTGTGGTTTAAAAGAGCATATTTTTTATTTTTCTTGTCAAAAATGACAATCGTTTCGTTAGATAAGACCCTTATGCCTCGTTTGGGATCGTTTAGAGTCCTTTGAAACTCCGTTGAAAAAAACGGTTAAGTATTAAATGTTGGGCTCTATTAAAGTCCATTAAAATGAGAAAAATCCTGCAATGTTTTCCTCAAAAAACATAATTTCTTCTTGACTGAACAAAGAAAGACATCAAAATTTTGGATGACATGGTGGTGAGTAAATTATCTGGATTTTTCTTTTAAGAAAATGGACTATTCCTTTAACTTGGGAGAGGTTCTTTCAAATATGAAAATGTAGAAAATCATCCTATGTTATATAAAGAACATTCTGTGAAAATATATAACGTTGATGTCTTTAATATTGACTGGGTAAGATCGTGTCAAAGATAGAAATCAATATGAAATCAATGGGTAAAATCAAATTTTAATGCTCATAATTTGATTATGTAACATAAGCCTGGTTTTTTTGAGTCAGTGTCACATATCACCTCCACTCTCTATGTAAGATTAAGTCTTTGCATGGTATTTCTCTGATGTGTAATTCGATCTTAAATAGTACAATTGGTAGGAAGCTAACTACAGGTATTTTTTTGAACAATTCGTTTCCAGGTGACTACTTGTAATGTGCTTTTTTGTTAATGTTGTATTTCGGAATTGATATGAAATACTGGAGAAAGTATTCAAATTTCTTTATGAATGGTGTCGCTGTTCCGCTGTTTTGCATATTGCGGCATATGACAATGAAAGAGTCACATTTGAACTAGGGCTGCACGATAAATTGCATGCGATTGACATGTGCATCTCGTCAGTAAAGCCGGTTCTTTTATTAGTAGTAAATCACCATCACCTGCTTTCAGATGGAGCGACATTTACTACACAGAGCCGTAGTTCACTGAAAAGCTAGGCAATATTGCATTCATAATCGCAGGTGATTAATCGCGCAGCCCTAATTTGAACTTTCCTAAAATTGTGTGGACATTCAGATGTAGTTAGCTGTGTTGAAAACTATTCAGACGAAAATAGCAAAAATTTAGCATCTTTTATAGACATTTGCTTCTGTACTGCCGATATGTTTGCTGCATTTATATAGCGTGCGTGCCTCTTACTTATGCTTGTTGCTATATGATTGCATCATCAAAAACGTTATTGTTTAAATTGTACAATTTATTCAGTCCTTTTACTTATTCGGCTTATCACCAAAAATGCTTTTTTTTTGCTGTTTTGAGATGAAAATATTTCTATATGCGGAAATCTCGGGGGGAATGCCCATGGGTTCATTTGATGAGAATTTAGGGATGAACCAAATTTTAAGTTAACTTAAATATATTGCATAAGTATTGTATCAGATCACTCTTTTTAGCTTTATAGTATTACAATATTATTAGGTTAAGTGTGTTTCAATTAAAACATATATTTAAATGTTTTTATTTTCACACCAAATTTTATATTGGTATATTTTAGTAGATGAACTCTCAAATTACTCATAAAATAATGGCACTACAAGATATGGGGGTCCAGTGATGAGCATGACTATTGTAAGAGATAATGTATAGACTGTTTCAGCAGTAACAACATAAATAAACGGCTTTCGTGGAACACCCGTAACTTCCTGTAAACTCCGCTAAGAATCAATAACAACAAATTATTTATATAATAAGCAAAATAAACAACACGTAGATTACAGAAATTGTTATTTTCGAGGAGGTATTTGTTCAAGGGTTCAGTTTAGCAACTAGTCAGACCATTAAACAAAAAGAGACCGGAGTTAAAGTTGTGACATGCGTCTGATGAAACAGCCTATACACTGTCAGAAAAAAAGGTACAAAGTTGTTCCTTTTTCTGTCACTGGGGTGGTACCCTAAAAGGTACCTTTTTGTACCTTTATGGGTATAAAACACATTGAAATGTTGTACCTTATGGGGTACAATATTATACTCTAAGGACCTATTGTGTACTTTAAGGAACAATTTTGTACCAGTTAAACTTTAGGGGTACAGAATAGTTAACTGTACCTTTAAAGATACAAAATAGATCCTTAAGGAACAGTAATGTACCGCAAAAGGTACAACATTGTAATATGTTTATATACCTGTAAAGGTACAAAACGGTACCTTGGGGTACCACCCCAGCGTCAAAAAAGGTACAGTTTTGTACCTTTTTTTCAGACAGTGTAGGCAGCCGGTTGTTATCAGTTGTAATATCCCCCGACACACTGAAGGGGCTTATTTCGCGATAACAACTCGCTGCCTGTACATTATCCCACTTATTACATGGCTATTTACATTACAAGTAAGGTAAGGAACAGTAAATATTGATTTGAAGTATTTTAATTGCTCATTTTTAACAAATGCAAACCTTCCACTAAGAAAACCTGTTTATTTTTGGTTTTAAAATACGACAAGACGTTTAAAAGTCACAAATACCCATTTAGTTTAATTATTTGTAAATATAATGTCATATATCAATGTCTTATAATAACATATTTAATTTTTGTTTAATATTAAATTGTACCTGTTAATGATTTGCAGTTATCCGGGTTATTCTGTGTTATTAGTTTTGTGCGGTTGTTATCTGTGAATAACAAACCTGCACGTTGTGACTTGCCAATCAGAATCAAGAATTCCAACGAGCCGTTCAATAAACATCTCTTTTTAACCAGCTGTTTCATTATTTCAGAAACTGGGACATTTGTTTGGCATTATTAAGTAACTGTGCAAAAACTACTTGAAAGATATTTCATAAATCAAGTCAATCCTTCATTTTCTTGTGGAATATTAAACACCATTTGTTATCTTCTGTATACTTAATGGCATGTTTCTTTCTGCAGGTATTTGAGCCCGGCGACCTGCTGCAGGGACAGAGCTTCACCAATGTCTTGAATTGTTTAGTGGCACTAAACAAAGCAACTTCAGGTGAGATCTGTAAAAAAATAATAATAATGGTATTGGCTTGTATTCATAAGTTTATTAATAACAGTAGCTAGCTGTAGATATTCAAGTGAGAGGTGTTTGTGTATATTTACAATATTCTTATATAAATTTTGTTGAACAGTGTTGTATGGTTGTAGATTGCAGTGGTGGTGGCATCAATCCTGTGCGTTTACGTCACTCGTCTTCTCTACGGATCAAGTCCTTTGACTCGCAGAACGTTTCGTCCAATCACAGCAGATCTTCCAGACCCCACTACAACCAGTACCGCAGTTTGGTGAGCATCACACAAAGCAAGCATTATCAGTTACAGAAGACATTGTGGGACAAATGCATTGAATACAATTATTCTGCAACTACATATAAGTGTCCATATGTAGGTCATGTGATCTTAAAATTATATATTATTGTTTATTTGGGTACAAGCTTTTTTTTTAAGTGGAAACATTACTTTGATAATATATGTGTGTGTGTATAATATGTTATAATATATAGAGTGGTTATGAAGTTCAACTGTCTTTTTTCAGGACATGTCTGAAAACACTGGCTCTCATGTGCTTGTAAAAGCTCGCTTCAACTTCCAGCAGACCAATGAGGATGAGTTATCCTTTAATAAGGGTGACATCATCCAGGTGTCACGGCAGGAGGATGGCGGCTGGTGGGAGGGGTCTCTCAATGGGAAAACCGGCTGGTTTCCAAGCAACTATGTCAAAGAGATCAAAGGCTCTGGTAAGTATTGGCCGCTAGCAAAACTTTAAATGTTTTTGCTGCAAAATTGATGCAGTTCAACCCAAGCAAAATCTTATAGACTGAAAGGTAGGCGAGAGCAAAGGAATTTTCACTTGTGCAAGACCAGACAAGCCAAATTGTGACCCTGCCTGTTAAAATTTTAAGATTTTCAGTTTTCTACAATAAATCATCTTACATAATGTAAAGAACAAATATAATTTGTTATCTTTATTACTGACTAAGATCATGTCAAAGATTGAAGATCATAGTGAATTTAATGGTTGAGAGAAATTTAACCACACTGTATCTGCATTTAAGGCTTTATATGTTTTAGCCCACATAGAAATAAATAAAAGTTTTTTTTATATGGTCCTTTTGCAGCAATATGAGTTAAGTATGTGAAATCTGCACTAGCTGGACTTATTAAAATACACATTTAAAGTGTGATTAAATGAGGAGTTGCAAGCTTAAAGAAAACAGATGTGCCAGATGAGAACTGAGATGTCTGTACTAAGGCTTTGTTTTGGAAAAGTTTAACCCAATTCTTACCTAGCCTTATCTCATTGTACGCATGTTATAATGTAAACAAAACCTCTTGACCCTTTTCTGTTCTCCATTCCAAACATAAATAGTATGTACACCTCTTGATGCCAGATGCTTCCTAGACATGTATAGGGAAATGGCCTTAATGCGCATTAGGCCCAGCTTGAATGGAAATACTTGAGAATGACATCATAGCTTAAACATACAGGCAAAGGAAGGAAACAGCATCTTAACACAAAGACAGGAAGTGCAGCAATAAGAAGACACCACTTCCTGTTTCCTCTAAAATAAACTGGAGTGTGAAGCCATGGTCACTTTTTGAGCTTTAGTAAGCACTTGGTGAAATGGACATATTGTGCATAATTTAAAAAAAAAATTCTTTATTGTATTCTGTGTGGTCTTTATAGCGGTTTTGTAAGGGGTTACAAAATATTTGTACTTTCGTTATGCAGCACAAAAAATACAATGTTTTGATGAAAATGTATTAGTTTTTTTAGTTGATTATTTAAAAAAAAAGAAATTATTACATGTTATGAATTCAGGTTATTAAACATGCTGTTTGATAAGGGAAGGTAATTAATCATTAGAGAAAATGAAAAGTCAAAATTCAGAATCCAGAAAAATTAAAACCGAAAAAATGGGATTTGTGAAAATAAAAACTGAATTTAAAATAAATCATTTAAAATAATATTAAATGGTATTTATAGGGGCCCATGAATCTTCACGTTTTAAGCATAGAAATCGGCTAAGCACAAGTCAAGTGTGTGGCAAATATTTTAAGATCAGGTTTGATTCAAAGGGCTCTATCTTACACCCGGGGCAATGCAGCGCAATGCCCGACTCAAGTGTCTTTTGCTAGTTTCCACCCTGCGCAATTATCATTTTCACGTTTAGCGTCACGTTGTTTAAATAGCAAATGCATTTGCGCCCCCTTTTGCGCCCATGGGCGTTCTGGTCTGAAAACGAGGTGTGTTCAGGCGCATTGTTGGCGCGTTGCTATTTTGAGGCAACTAAAATAGACTACACCATTGACCAACAAAAACCTGCTTTAAAGTCTAAAGTCAATGGCGCAATATGTTTTTTGTTATTTAAAGAGCGCATTAGTAATATGCGCCTATAAACGGGACGACAGCGCTTGTTTGCTTATCACATACATGAATGCGCAGCAGCACAAAAACGCTTTTAAATATGAAAGATTAAAGGATTGAATGTAAAAGATTATTATTGAGTCTCTTGGACATAAATGAGGACTAATTATGAGACGTTAGAAGACGAAAAGAGCTGCTTCACCTGTAGCCTGTTAAGTAAATAAACGCTTTGCTTTAAACAAATGCATCTGTTTTTAAATGTTTTTTTTTTAAATGCTACCTCACGGATTTATTGTATATGATGACTGTGTACCTGTGGATATGGTGGGATGAGAAACATTTTTAAGTCATGCTTAAAAAAACTGACGCTCTCCAAGTGCTGAAACGTGCAGAGAGCCGTTTGTAAATTCTTTATCTCCTGTTTGTTACAAATAAAGTATTTTTAGAGTACAAACCTTTTCTTACATACTTGTTAATTATTTTTTGATGCTACTGGATAGCCATACATTTAAAGCAATTAAAAGCCTGCTATTTTTACTTCATGACAAAAAGAAAACGGGTTTTAAAGGTTTTAATAAAAAAATAACAATTTCAATACAAGTGAAAAACAACACAATTATTTAACATTAATCTTAAACTTGGGATCTTCTTCCCTCCCTTTAGTTTTTCAGTTTACAAAGTCCGTCATCTAAATAGGGATTAGACATAGCGCCAGTGCAACTGCCTTTTAAAGGGGATGAGAGCTGAGACTCTAATTGGTTTATGGCACGTTACGCCCAAAATACTCCCATTACTCATTAAAAAAACGAGCAAACCTTTTCGACCATGCGCTCGCCGCACAAACCATTTTTCCCGTCGTTAAATTAGCTAAAGTGGATTCGGACACGCCCATTAAGACGTTGCGCTGTGCGCTTTAAACAATGCGCTTAGATCGTTAAAATAGGGCCCAAACTTTTAATTTTCAGTGTATGCTCCTAAATTTTTTGCTGGTGCTCCTACCATTTAATTCTGGGAGTGCAAGTGCTACCTGCTAAAAAGTTAATTTTGAGCCCTGAGCATACCAAGCATAATCGCTGCAAGGATAATCTCTGTGGTTGCTAGGTACTTGCATGCTAGTTTAATTTAAAAGAGCCTCTTTGATATTCTGATCTCTAGAAATGGATTGGATACACCAGTATTTCAACATCACAGTTTGTTTATAAAATATCTTTAAACATTATAAATGTAAAATCTAATAATGGCAACTCCAAAAGTAAGGGGAATAATCGACAACAATGATTTTTGTCATTATCATGAAGTTTATTAAACCATAAGAAACGTCCAGATTGTCTTCTTCAAGCTCCTCTCCTTTCAAATGCATTCCTCAGCCGAAGCAATAAATATGTGATATTTTCCTATAAACCCCCCTTTTGGGTGTCTAAATCAAACATTTCTCCCCTGGCTGCTCACTGCTGGAAAGATGTACTTTAATATCTCATCTAACAGAAACAAAATGATTCCAGATGTTGGTCAAAGGTGACCTCCTTTTATTTTGTTGGCTTTTCTCTCTCAAACAGACAAACCGGTGTCTCCTAAGTCTGGATCACTGAAGAGTTCTCCCAAGGGGTTTGAGACCACCAGCTTCTGCAAAACATACTATAATGTGGTAAGAGATATACCCATGCCTTTGTGGTTGATTATTTATGATGTCCAGAGGGTGGAAGAGGTGCTTCTGGGAAATTTGTATTGAATAGATATTTCACTTACTACTATATAAGAAAACGCATACAAACCTGTCTGTACGTATTTGTTTTATTCAATAATAAAAACATTTATTGTTCTGATACCTAATGTGTTCCTGTAGCTTATATGTTAGATTTCCAGGGAGCACACAAACTGATTAAAGGTGCCGTAAAATGTAAAACTGTATTTATCTAGTCATAGATGAATAATAAGAGTTCTGTACATGGTGATGACATATCATGAACCACAAACACTATTGCTTCCTCCTCCTTATGTAAACCTTGCGCATGCAAGTTAGCGCTATATGCTAGTTAATGCTATATGCTAGCGCTTAGGCTGAAGTTCTACATTAACGTTATAGTTATTTTTTGCAGGTCCATACTGAAAAAAAAAACACAACCAGAAACGTTCATTAGCAAATCTTCAAACTATTCATTATTCCTCAAATTTCGTATCTTCGCCTGATACAGGCTCAAACATATAAGGTCTGTTTGCACACACACAGAGCTACTAAAGGAGCTGCTCTATGAAACAGCCAATCAGAACAGAGCTTAACATAATTATTTATAATAGTAATAATAGACCATTTTTTGGGGGGGACAAATCCTAGGGTTGTAAATGTACATGTAAAACCATCTCTGGATAATATTTGCATTTAATAAAGCCACACCCCTCTTATGTAAATATCAGAAAAAAATGAACATATTATTTCAATGCATTTTTTGGCACCTTTAAGCATATACATTGAAGGAACCGTAAGTCGCTTTGGATAAAGGCATCTGCGAAATGCACATAAACAAATGAAAGACATTTTCAGATCTTTGAATGTGTGTTAGTGTATCATGCTCTGTGTGTGTTTGTGGAAACGTTGACCTTTATTGTGCTCCATTTCCTGTTGTGATGTGATCCAACAGCCCATCCTCCCTTGAGCTACAAAACCCACTGAGCTGTTATTGTGAATATGTGTGTGTTTATGTTTGACCACACTATAACTGTCATCCAGATGAAGTGTGACTCTGTCTTTATTTGCACATTGAGATATTAATGAACCTGTATTCTATCATCACAACATTTATTTATGCATTTGGGAGACGCCAAAGCCACTTACTGAATCTGTGGTTCATTTGATCATTACGTGTGCTCCCTGGGGATCGAACCTATGACCGCAAACCTCTAGCACGAACATCAAGCCTGACTAGACTGCCTAAGTCTAATATAGGTCGTGCTTTCCATCTGATTGACTGTCGGGACAGCTGTGCCCGAGGCTTGCAGTGTCTGCGTCTCCGTGTTGGTTATGCACCGTGTATGACAGGATGGAGACAGACTGTTGATGTTTTATGCGTAGACTGCCGACCCTATGTCTCTGAAGACGTAAAAAGTAACGTTAGGCTGAATAGGGCTCGGTGTGCGTCTGTTTCAGGCTAAATGATACCTCGGGGTCAGATGGAGTACAGTCTATAACAGCAGCGTTAGGGAAGAAAATCTGTTAAAAATGTCTGCAGCTGTCAGGCCATCGCTGCCAGATGACGACAATATTACCATTTGTGACTCCACTTCATAAGTTTACAGACTTGCTTTGGTTACAACTTTTTCTGCAAGTCTGTTCAAATATGCAATTTATGGCCAAGTAAAATTTGACCATATCGAAATCCAAATTAATTCCATGCAGATTTCTTCCTTAAATTGTGCCAGCAAGCCATTTTTCCATTTGATTTCAAATCATGGATAACGCTTATCGATGATTTGACGTCTCACATGGTCTGTTTTAAGTCAGATTGAAGATTTATTGTCCGTATATATATACATGTTGCATAATTCAGGAGTGACAACCATATTAGCACGTATTTGCTCCTTGTATCCCTTAAATCGCCATACGCTGGGTTTCCACCGTATGTGGACGCTGTGACATCGTCTTTCCCGGACCCATTCCCAAAGTCTGGGGGTGGTTATTGGACAGGAATTAGTTTAAGCCTCAGTTTAATTAGGAAATGTAACTAGTTCTAACAAACATGTCTTACTAAAAAGATTACTTGTGTGCATTTTGAAGCAAAACAAAGTGCTCTGATGTATTTTAAGATATGTCAGTGTGAGTTGTTTTCAGTTTGACAGCTCTTACATTTACTTTAGTCTAGGGATTGGCTAATCTCTGTCTGGGAAACGGCCCTTGACGTTTTTGGTCATTCTTGTCAAATGTGCAGGTAGTACAGAATATCGTCCAGACGGAGACGGAGTACTGTAAGGAGCTTCAGACTCTCCTGACGACGTATCTGAGAACGTTACAGCCCACAGACAGGTACAAATACAATGAAAGTCTAGTTTAACTAGATATAATAATATATGAGTACTAAATCTCTCTCTTTCTCTCTCTGTTTAGGCTCAGCATGTCAGAAATTAGTCACATCATTGGCAATCTAGAGGACATTAGCTCTTTCCAGCAAACACTGGTGCATTCACTGGAGGAGTGCATCAAGTAAGGGGGTTGCACACCACACACACCATCGCACTCATTTTCAATCACTCTTAATCAGCCCACACTGACATCTAGTGGCAAGTTGCAGTAATTCTGCTATAATGTGCACTTCTTGTTCATTGTCATTGTTGTCTTTGCCCTTTTACCCCCAGAATATTACATATGTGGGCGGTTTCCCAGACAGGGTTTAGATTAATCCAGGACTAGACCTTATTTAAATTGTTTTTACAAACCAACCTTACAAAAAACAATACTGGTGTGCATATTGAGATAAAACAGTGGCACTGATATATAAGATGTGTAAGTGCAAGGTGTTTTTAAATTAGGGGAGCTCAAACATGCATTTTAGTTTGGGACTAGGATAAGCCATGTCCAGGAAACCGCCCCATGAGGTTTATACAAGAACATTTTTGATACATTTTTCTCAATGTCTGTTAAAGGAATAGTTCACCCAAATATGAAAATTCTCTCAGAATTTAAGATTTTTACTCACTTATGCCATCCTTGATGTGATTTCCTATCTTTAGATAAACAAAAATAATTTCATTATATTCCTGTCAAGATGACAAAGCTCTAAAAAATACACACATTCATTATTTAAATGAATCCAAAGTAACTTTTGATAAAACGCACATATGACAATGATCTTCAATTATTTTTTTCTCCCATAAATGTATAGTTTCTCTTCATAAGACATGTATTAACCCACAGGAGTCATTTGGATTACTTAAAAAATAGATGGATGTGCTTTTATATTGGAGAATATATTGTAATTTTAATGAAAAATGATTTGTTTGCCTGAAAGAAGGAAATTATATGTGGGATAGCATGAGTAAATTATGGGGAATTCAACAATCATTTAAAGGTGCAATGTGGGACTTACCGTGGGTTTACACCAGCCACGTTTGAGGTGTCAAAATCGTGTCTACCACGTCTAGTTTGCCGCTTGATCATTTTGAATGCATTTGCGCGTCTAGAGTGAAGTAGCCCCGCGGAAAAAGCAAGCATTTGACGCGCGTCAGAGGCTAAATGCACTTCCTGTGGGAAGGGCAAGTGCTATGCGGTTGTCTGTTTGCAAGATGGCTGATGTTGATCGTGCATTCATCGAAAGAGTTACCGGTTTGTATTTGGTCACCTTACCATAGGGGGAAAATAGTTTAAAAAACGTCAGGAATGCCGCGGGTCGATAAACATCACGTGACTAAATGGTGAAATGTGTATTTACAACTTACCAGGTTGCCCAATGTCCTCACTGACACTCTTCCAAGCGAGGTCCTATTTATTCCTGTCTCGATAGAAATAAGAACTTGTGTCGTATAGCTCCGAGTGACTGCTCACGGACAATATCAAGCGTCTCCTCCATGTTGAATTAGTGACTCTGGGCGGGGCTGTCGCCACAGCAGCAAGCAGGCTCCTGATTGGTAAACGCGGCGCGTTAAAATTTTTCAACTCGCGTCAGACGCAAATTCGCGTGAAACGAATAATGCACAAAAAGCACCATTCGCACGTATCGCGCCAGATGCTCAATTTGCGCGATTCGCGTGAACTTGATGCACGAATGAGGCGGAATCGCGTTTGCCGCGCTAAACGCCTCATTCGCGCGTTGGGACCTCCAGACGTGCGTCAATGCGTCTTCACATTGACTTAACATTGAAATCACTCGCGCTTGATGCCTCTACCGCGGCTGGTGTAAATGCAGCATTAAATGGATTACTTGAAAGAAATGCTATAAAATATCCTTAACTATATTATCAGTGGCGTATTAAGACCTTACAAAAATAAATGTACTGTTTTTATTACCTTACAATGAACAGTGTTTAATCTACCTACACCGCAGGTCCCCTTACATAGAAGTCACCATTTCGAATCGCCATGTTTCTACAGTAGCCCTAAATGGTTAAGCTGTTCTATAGAGTGCGTTTTGTCACTACGTTTTTACTTTGCGTTTCGAAAGGGAGGGGCGAGCTGTGGCCTGAGATTTGCAATTCACAGTGCTAGATGCGGCTTAAAGTCCCACATTGCAACTTTAACCTTCGCCTTTTCTAATTAAAGTAACATGTTGTTGGGTTTGTGCAGAGTTCCAGAGAGCCAGCAGAGGATAGGAGGCTTTTTCCTGTCTCTTGTTCCTCAGATGAGGAGCCTGTACATGGCCTACTGTTCAAACCATCCATCCGCTGTTAATGTCCTCACGCAACACAGGTGCATAACAGTACACAACATGCAATCATTACATTCACTGTACAAACAACACGGGCATTAAACGCGTTCGCAGATGAACAGGGAAGGTGGTTGGCAGATTTGTCATTGGTTGTCTTAGTGATGCACTTTCTCTCTCAAGAATCTTGGGGTGAGCTGCCATACTCGAATTTCATATGGATTGGTCAAAAACTCTATAATGTATACTTCTACAATATGTTGGTCACATCATCTTTAATTTCATTAAATTTATATAGAGCTTTTAACAATTGTCATCGTACAAAAGCAGCGCACATGAAATAGAAACAAAGAAAACACAGAAAAGCAAAACAACAAAGCACGACAGCTTTAAATATAATTTAGGATCGAGTATGTGAAGTTACATGGAGTCATTTCTTATTAAATAATGTAATACTTAGTACTCCATTCCAAGCAATATTATAAACATAGTCTAGGATGGTGTACATGGAGGTATTCATTACTAGTAGTAAAGCAGTGTAGTATGCAATACTCCAATTCCAAACTATATACTAGTATTAGTTTATTTACTAAAGAAGTTAAGATTAAGGTACTGTCACAGAAAAATCAAAAGAACAACACAATTAAGAACCATGTTACTCTGGCGTACCACATGGATCAGTTCTAGGCCCTATCCTCTTCTCGTTATACATGCTATAATAAAACAGGACAGCTTTAGGCAGAACATACAGTCTTTCTTTTTGCACTAGCTGTCTGGAATACTTGATTCTGATTGGTCACTCACAGCATTCAACTGGTTAAGTATTTTATAACTAATGATGGCTTACCCTTGTGAAATGTTATGCTTTCTGCATAGCTGTGTTATAAATCCATTCTGCCCCTGACATCTGCGTATGTTTGTTTTCAGCGAAGAATTAGGGGAGTTTATGGAAAATAAAGGTGCCTGCAGTCCAGGAATTCTCACACTTACAACAGGCTTAAGCAAACCCTTCCTAAGGCTGGAAAAATACCCCACGCTGCTCAAAGAGATGGAGCGACACATGGAGGTACAGTTGTGTGTGTTTGTATGCAGGGTTGATCGGACTGGCATCTCACAAATATCGTCAGACATGTCAAAAACCATTAAGGGGCGTTTACCGATGTGTGTCAACAGACTCAATTTCTTCTCCTCTCCACAGGAACTTCACCCGGATTATCCAGACATTCAGAAGAGCATGACAGTATTTAAAGACCTCTCGGTGAGTCTTTATCACATGTTTAAAGTCTTTCATTTGCTTCACTTGTCATTTATTTTTTAAATGATGAGCTGTTTGTTTACATTGTTGCTTTAGTCTCAGTGTCAGGAAGTGAGGAAGAGGAAGGAACTCGAACTTCAGATTCTGACAGAAAGCATCCGCGGCTGGGAAGGAGAGAACATCAGGACCCTGGGTTCTGTTCTTTACATGTCTCAGGTCTTCATCCAGAACCACGGCGCTGAGGTGAGTGACCATGTGGAATGCTGCTGTGTGTGGAATATTCCGGAATTGTGGAATTCAGATATTCCTGGCATTCAGTTATGTTTTGTTTTTTTTTCTCCTCAGGAGAAGAACGAGCGCTACCTGCTGCTTTTTCCTCACATTCTCCTGATGTTGTCCGCCAGCCCTCGAATGAGTGGTTTCATCTATCAGGTAAATACTGAGTCTCCTACTTCCAATTTGTTCTAATACTACACCATTCCTTCTGTTTGTCATGCTTTTGTGATCTTATAAAATACTGAAAGCTTATTGGGTGATTGACTACACAGGGGAAGCTTCCTCTTGCAGGGATGACCGTTAATAAGATTGAGGACAGTGAGACCACCAAAAATGCTTTTGAAATATCTGGTGAGCCTCACACTTACACGTGTTAACATGCGTTTCAAATATAAATTTGGATTATTTGTATGTTTGAGCCGTAATGATGTTCCCATGCAGGACCTTTGATTGACCGCATCCAGGTGATTTGTAATAACCTGCAAGATTTTCAAGAGTGGCTGGACCATCTACACCACCTAACCAAACGCACTTCGGCCAGAAACAGCAATATAAAATCGCAAACCGTGCCGTGCCACACAGTGAGAAATTGCGTTATACGTTTAGATATCCATGTTTGAAATTCAGTGTACGTTTCTCATCTGACCTTCTCATCCATCTTCAGCTGCCGTCCCACCCTTTGACCCCGTCCAGACACTCGGAGAATCGAGGTGTAAGCGGATCTCCGGTCTATCACACTCTTCCTCACCTGTCTTCATACGGGTCCCCTCACAGTGTTATGCCGTGGGGGCCCTTAGAACCCCCCAAAACACAAAAGCCCTGGAGTCTCAGCTGTCTCAGACCTGCACCACCACTAAAACCCTCAGCTGCTTTGTGCTACAAGGAGGTATTGATTTTTGTGTTCCTGTAGGCGAGCCAATTCACAGGTTCGTTTCCACAAAAAAATGCATTTAATGATAACATGTATAGTTGGAATGCATAATTGCATCTCCCAAATGCATACATATAAAACACAAGCTGGCACTTCCTATAAGGATTATAGTGTATATGGATTTGAATATGATTCACATGGCCTCATAAAGGGTTTTGTGTTGTCTTTCAGGATCTCAGTAAAAGTCCTAAAACCATGAAGAAACTTCTTCCCAAACGGAAGTCTGAGAGGAAGCCATCTGATGAGGAATTTACTCTGAGGAAAAGTATGTAACACAGTAATACAGTCACTTATGAGCTGACTACTCAATTTATTTACATACATAAAGCAAGCAAGCAAGCAAGCATTAAGTTAGGGTCCAATTGGTGAAACAAATGGTATATAACCCCATTGCTTTATCAGTGCTATTGCATTGATTTACCATGGTAATCTCTTCTCCCATCAGGCACTGCAGCTCTGGAGGAGGATGCTCAGATCCTAAAAGTGATTGAGGCTTACTGCACGAGTGCTAAAACACGACAGACGCTAAACTCAAGTAAGGACAATCTAGACATACCTACCAACAATGTATGTTTGTATGTAGTCTATTTGTTTGTGCATATATTTGCAACTTGGCTATGTGTGACCGAGACGCTGAGTCGCTAATTAAATAAATCCTATGGCTTAACAGAATTTAAGTCCACCGACTGAATCTTTTATTTGTGAAGATCATCTGCAGCAACTTTTCTGAACCGTAATGTCTAGGGGCCCTATCTTGCACCCAGCGCAATTGACTTTGTCAGTGACGCATGTATCATTCGTATTTTGCGCCGGCGCACAGCGGGGTTTTTCCCTCCACAGATGCACGTCAGCAAACTAGGGAATGAACTTCCGCTCCCTGGGCGGTTCAGCGCAAAAAGGAGGCGTGTTGTGGCGCAAACCATCTCTTATGCTATTTTGCAGTTTCAAAAACAATTGCGCTACTAACCAAAAAAAACTAGTCTAAAGTCAGTGGCGCGTTGCGCGTGGTTCATTATGCTATTTTAAGGGCGCATGCTTGACCATAATGTATAGCGTGCACAACGCGCACACACTTTGCTTATCTAATCTACACAGATGCAACAGTTAATTTTGCAAATCATAAATTGTTACACTTAAAAATATTAATACACGAGATAAGGGGAATCATAGTGGTGAGCATTGTAGTGATAGTTTTTATTTTTTCGCATGCAAATAACGATTAAAATATTTTCATAACTTTGTTGTGTGGCTGTATTACGTTTATTTTATGTAAATAATAGTTAAAATGTTTTCATAAGAAACCTTAATGTATATGAACTTGATTTGTAAGAGTACTTTGGGGTTGGACCTTGCTTGCGTTTCTTGGGTCCGATTTCAAAGCCCCCAAACCCTTTCAGCGGTGAGGGTGGACGCAGCGATGTCCTCTGCTGGCGTCAAGTCCTGAGGCAGATCCACCTCCCGTTACACGGCGTGCCCGATTTATGCTGGCAAGCGTGGGATTCCCCCGTACAAGGACGTCGGTCTCTTCGGCTGTGAACCACTCCTGGCGTGCGCCTGGTAAATCCGTCATAATAATAGCAACCCGCCATGGAACTTGCGCCCTTGCGTTTAAAGGGAATGTTGGCTAGCGTTCTGATTGGTTTATTTGACGTTACGCCCAAACCACACCTATGAATAATGAACCTACTTCAGACTAACCCCTTTTTGATTTGCGCCCGGCGCAAGAGTTATTTCTCACGCCGGGAAAATAGCAACAGCCCCCAAGATCCGCCCACAAACTCACTTGCGCGTTGCGCTTCGCACTTGCGTTTCAGATCGTTAAAATAGAGCCCTAAGTGTGTTAACTAAACTCCCAAAAATGAAAATTCTTACGATTTATTCACCCTCATGCCATCCCGGATACATGACTTCCTTTCTTCAACAAAGACAAATAATTGTATTATTTATAAAGCACATGCATCCGTCATTAAAGTAATCCAAGTGACTTCATTAGGTAAATGTCAATTGAAGTAAAAGGTTAGTGAGAGATTTTTTTAAAGGGCACATATTATGCTTTTGGTTAAAAAAGATCTGATTTTTGTGAATACAATAGTAGGGCTGTCACGATTAAGAAATTTGGCTGACGGTTAATTGATAAAAAAAAATTCTGACGATTACGATGATAAATTGCCTGTTTTATTGCTTTGACATTTAATTATCATACATTTTTTTGCTTGTTTTTCACACATATATCTTTCAAATACGGAAAATTCTTCATAAGAAATAAACACAATAACGTGTCTGAAAAATAACTGAAAATAAAAATGCAATTAAAATAAACTGACTATACCATAGGTCTGTAACGATTAATCGTGTGTCGATTCTGAAGCCCAAGGCAGCTTGTGCGTGTACTAAAGCATTTGGTCAGTAGGAAGTCATTATCAATCTAAAGTCATTATGAGTCAGAGTCGTTTATAACGTGCATTTAAAAAAGCAACACTCGTTAAACAAAATAATTTAAAATATTCTTTATTATCATGAAAATACCTCAAACAATTTAAAGAATAGCGATATAAATATTCCTGTAGACATTTCCTGGAATAGACCTTTCTCACAACTTCCGTATTTATGACCGGAAATACGCAATCGTCGCGGAAATTTACTTCCTCCGCAGTCAAGGCAATGTAAAAATCCGTATCTGTTCCATCAATTCTCTGTTGATGGTGAAGTTAGACAGAAGTGGATTCAGGCTATTCGGCGAGACTTATAATGTGTCGTTTTAGTTAACAGTTCAGTAACAGTTAGACTCGCTCTCTACTTACCTAGAAATTTATGGACAAATTCTTCATGGAAAAAGTTTTCCTCCATTAGTCGTGTCACATCAGCAAATGTAATATTTGGCAAATCCGTTAACGAAGTTGTGTAGACTTTTTGATCCATTTTAAACTTGCCCGGGTTTATGTTTTTCTAGTGTGTTGACGCTTGACAGGAACTCCGCTTACACGACGATTACGTATTTCCGGTTACTGTGAGAAAGGTCTATAGCGTTCGTAATGCTACTTCTTCTGTGGCACAATTGGAGTTTTGCACTAGAGCGCCCTCTGGCTTTTGGATGTGGCGGGATTTCACCGTAATTCATTCATTGAGAAAATGCGCATTTGCACGATTAATCATTACAGCCCTACTATACCAGAACAGCCATTATATAGTAGCCAATCCTACTAAGGTCATATTAGTACACAAGAATTGAATGATTTGCAATGTATCACGTTGCACTGTCAGTTAAGAGCGCCATCTGATACTGTCTCGTTTATACAGGCGCTGCAGCTCCCCCTTGTGTTTTTTTTAGAGAGATGTGCAATCATTGCGGTGATCTGGAATCATCGCGATGAAGTCAAACAATCGCGACGAGACGACTATTTAATCATTTAGAATTTAATCACATTTAGAAAAGCTTTTGGGTAAAATTAGTATGGCGTTTAATCAGACCCAAAAGTCGCGCGCACATCAGTGAACGTCCCGCCCCCAAAGTCCCAAAACTCATCTTGATCGAGCGAGCGCGTGTGGTGCAGCTGTGAGAGCATAGAGAGAGTCGAGCGAGCGCTCATCCAAGCACTTGCTCGCGTGACTGCATGTGCGCGCTGAGCGGAGGTGCGCTCTCGCGAGGACGCTTTCCCGCGCGTGAATTGTGTTCTGCGCGCTCGCGAGGACGTTTTTTGCGCGTGAATAGTGTTCTGCGTGCTCGTATCTTTCGCTTGCGTGTGGTTTTGTGCGCGCGACTTTTGGGTCTAATTAAACACCATAAATTAGCCAGTCTGTCAGTGGTTGTGGGTGGAGCTTTGTTTTTGTGACATCACATTAACAAGAGAATCAAAACCGCATGTCTGAGGAGACTGCTTTGGCTTAATGGGGTTTAAATAAATTTATAGGCCGTTTTTTATTTTTTATTTGTATTGTTGTTGTTTTCACACATCGTCCAAACACCTTGTAAAACTGGATTTTGCATAATATGTGTTCTTTAAAAAAAAGTTTATTTAGTGACAATAAGCGTTAAATTCAAGTATAGCAGCACGTCGGTAACTTTACTAACTTAAATCTTATTGGTTCTCGTGTGTATTGTGATAAAATATATGCATATCATTATTAGTCAGAAGACCAGTGAGGTTCGAAGTTACCATTGTTTTGACATGAGTTACAGAAGATAACAAACACGGCAGATTATTATATAATTAGTTATTTGTGTTCAACTGAAAAAGGAAGACGTATACATCAGAGATGGCATAAAGGTGAATAAATTATGTGGGAAATTTCGACGTTTGGTTAATCAATTAATCTATGATTATTTCTGCTTTTTAACATTCATCTTTTCTCTCTCCCTTCCTTCATTCCTTTTCTTTTTTCCATTCTGTCGCCTTATGTTGTCCTACCATTTTTATTTTTTTTTGTGTTCCTGTATATATTTTATTCGGCTTTATCCGGCTCTTCCTCATTTTACTCTTGGTTTGGTCCATTGCCCCAATCCCCCCCCCCCTTCAATTTGATTGGTTTACTCCCCCATCCCTTAGCATGGCTGGGCACTGATTTGATGCATAATCATGTACTGGCTGATGTTGACCGATCGTGTGTGGATGCTGTGGGTTTCCGTGGCAGTGGATTTCCCTCTGACCAATCAGAAGACTCCGACTATGACAGTATATGGATAACTTACACTAACAGAATGGGTTCTATATCCCGTAAGAGCTGCTGCTCATTTAAACATTACTATAAGTTCTTTATTTTTTTTAAATTGATGTCAAGATCTGTTTATTTCTTTACATAAATGTAAATAGCTTTTTGTTACACACAAAAGAAGAGGGGTCTTTTCATTGCTTGTGTTCTGCGTTCCACACGATGGAGCCTGTGAGGACAAATATGCTTTTTTCTGTGTTGTTGTCTTCTTAAAACAATATTTCTTTCACCTTTTTAATTCCTTCAACATAAAAACTTGATTCTTTAAGACTGACACGACCGATCGGTTAATCTTTAATTGTTAAATCTCTTGCAGGATCAAGGAAAGAGTCCGGGCCACACATGCTCTTTCCCGAAGAGGAAAAAATCATTGTGGAGGAGACAAAGAGCAACGGGCAAACCGTAATTGAAGAAAGGTTACCCATCATTATTTTCTCATTGCAAACACCATTTTTGTTTGATTCCTGGTCATTTGACATTTATGTTCATTGTAGGAGTCTGGTGGATACGGTTTATGCTTTAAGGGATGAGGTACAAGAACTTAAGCAGGTGAGTACATATGCAGCAAGAAACTTGGTTTATGCCTACACTTAAAGAAAAAATGCTCAAAATATGTACCCTAGCTGTCAATGGGGTGGAACTCTTTTAAAACGTGAAGCTTTGGACCTAAATTGTTCATATTAGTACCTCAAAGATACATATTGATACCAAATGTATAAATATCTGTACCTAATAGGACCTTTTCCCCCAGTGACAGCTGGGGTACATATTTTGACCATTTTTCTGACAGTGTATGTGATACTATTTAGCCGAATATTAAAATCTGGTGCCGTGACCCGGATACTCTTTAATTACCAGGACAACAAGAGAATGAAGCGAAGTCTTGACGAAGAGCAGAAGGCACGAAAAGAGCTGGAGAAGATTGTCAGGAAAGTATTAAAGAGTATGAACGACACATCATGGGATGAGACCAATTTGTGAGGCAGTCATGTGATGTTTAGCGCATTGGTGCATTCCTGTTTAAGTGGAGACTTTTTATATGAAAACCACATGTGATAATTGTGTCTTACTTAAGTGTAGAATCAATCTTAACTCTTGACCAAAAAAAAAACGTACTTAGCTTTCCTTCAATCACAGTATTAAGTCTTTTTAATCCCTAATCATTTCAAGACGCATTTTTTCGCAAGTGCCAAGCATATTCTTGGACCTATTCTCAAATGTCCAGATACACTGTAAAACGTAACTGCGTGATTACTACAATTGGCATTACTTAAAAAATTAAGTTTTGTCAACTTAAAGTTTTCACTTGAAATGAAAAAATTAAAGGTGAAAAACATTTAAACATTACTTAAATTGGTAACGCCTAATTTTATTTTAAATTTTTCAACTTAAAGTTGACAACTTAATTTTCAAGTGTTACCAGTTTAAGTAATTTGTTTAAGTAGATCCAACTTTAACTTTTTACAGTGTACAAAAGAAATGTATTGAATCTGGAACTTCAGTACATTTAAAACGTACCTCTCATTTCTGTGAAATTAAAGGAAAACACCACAGTTTTTTTATATTTTACTATGTTCTTACCTCAACTTAGATGAATTCATACATAGCTATCTTTTTTCAATGCGTGCACTTAATCTTTGTACAGCGCATCGTGAATGTGTTAGCATTTAGCCTAGCCCCATTCATTCCTTTAGGATCCAAACAGGGATGAATTTATAAGCCACCAAACACTTTTCCCTATTTAAACTCTGTTACACGAGTAAGTATGGTGGCACAAAATAAAACGTGGCAATATTTTAGGTGGATAAAAATGAGAACCATATTGTGCTGCAGAAGTGCTGCAAACTTAGTGCTCTTCATCCATACGATATAGTTCTAATTTTTATCTGCTTAAAAAATTGCCATGTTTTATTTTGTGCCACCATACTTACTCATGTGACTACTCATGTAACAGTCTTTAAATAGGGAAAACCTGGAAGTGTTTGGTGGCTTATAAACTCATCCCTGTTTGGATCCTAAAGGAATGAAGGGGGCTAGGCTAAATGCTAACACATTCGCGACACGCTGTACAAAAATTAAGTGCATGCATTGAAAAAAGATAGGTATGTATTAATTTGTCTAAGTTGAGGTAAGAACATAGTAAAATATTGAAAAACGGTGATGTTTTCCTTTTAAGTATAGTTTGGCGAATATTTCAAAATGACTTTTTGCAGTTTGATCATTTTAGTTCACCATTATAAGGACAAAGTCATTGGTTCCTTTAGTAAAACTGGAGATCTCAGGGATATAAAACATACTGTACTTTCCAATATTTTACCAGGCCTGCATTACTACCTGTGTACTCTGAATTTAGAAATCATTAGCCAATATATTTAATAAGCGATGCCAATAATTAAGATTTTCCAATGGAAAACCCTTGCAATACAACACTGGTGACAATTCCAAGGAAACTAGTCTTATTTTTTAAAGATGTTGGTTTTAATATAACCTATTTTATTTTCATTTGGTTGCTCTTTTGCACCTCACAGCTTGTATCTTTTTTACTTTTATTACGATCCTCTACACCAATGTAGATTGTTGATTCACAGATTTTTGTTTTGTACAGAAATAATCCTTTTATTGCATTATTTAACGCTCAGAAATGTGCCTTTTTGGAAAAGAGGTTTCCAGAATTTTGTCAGCATTTCTAGCTCCTGTCAACCTTTATATAAAAACCGTATGCAAGACTGATTTTAAATGAACACTGAATCTGTTTAAGAATCTTCTTTTGTCTAATTTATGTATTTAAATGAAATGTCTACTGCTGAATTACTGTATATTATATGATTGATCTTTGTCTTCCTGATAACCTCGACTACTCTCTGTCTTCAAAGCACTCTTTCTATCTCACTCTCTCTATTACCTGCTGATTGAATTAAATAAATACAAGTTCATACTGACTCTCATTGTAAATGCATTCTGTGTTTTTTATGTTTTGTCTTTCCTGTCGTCTGTCGTTTATCTATGGCACATATGAAGGCTGCAGAACCGCAATGGCTGTATATATCTGAACCACAGAGATCCAAATGCACGCAACAGATCGAGACTCGAACTACATGGATGGATTTTTTTCGAGGCTGGGATCCTCTGCTGTTTGTCTTATTTTGTATAATGTGTCACTTGTTTACTTGTATTTGTGTCATTGTCTGAGATCTTGGCCCTATAATATTTCAACCCACAGGGCTGTGGTGCAGGTGTTACCTTGAATGTGTTTGTGTGTCTAACATCTGCTTTTCCAACACCTCCACCTTATTATTATGACTAACAATGACATGCACCGAATCCAAAGACTCACAATCCTCAGGGACAGCAATGCATTGTGGGAGATTTAATCACTGGCACAGGCTGCAGGCAGGAGAAGGCAGTTTATTCTTTTGCGCAAGAACGGAGGCGACTTTGACATTTCAAGAAAGACAGATGTTTAGGGCATATTAACATGAGGACAAAGCCCACGGTACTGGAGAGTTCGATAAAGCGAGGCAGAAAATGTTAGCTGTCATTTAATTGTACTGCTTTGTGCTGCTTGAAAGTTTTCATTGTGTTAACCAAGGCATATTTCCAGTTACATTGTCTATACATAGACTGTTGCATATGCAATAAGAATTGATTTATTGTCTCTAAATTAAACACCCTGCAGATATCTTTGCATCAAGGTGGGTGTCACTTGCATTTCTGCTTTTTATCCGTTATAACATGACATGCAGATTAAACAAATAAAATATCTCTTTATTGGGAAATGGTTTCATCTAGGGTTTTTCGCAGTTTATGATTTAACCCCTAAAACTCTGCAGACCTGCCGGGGGTCCAAAACTGCATCATTAAAATTTTTACAAATATACACTCACCTAAAGGATTATTAGGAACACCTGTTCAGTTTCTCATTGCAGTTAGTTCAATGCATTTAGGGGTGTGGTCCTGGTCAAGACAATCTCCTGAACTCCAAACTGAATGCCAGAATGGGAAAGAAAGGGGATTTAAGGCCGGTCTGAGTATTTCACAATCTGCTCAGTTACTGGGATTTTCACGCACAACCATATCTAGGGTTTACAAGAATGGTGTGAAAAGGGAAAAAAACATTCAGTATGTGGCAGTCCTGTGGGTGAAAATGCCTTGTTGATGCTAGAGGTCAGAGGAGAATGGTGACTGATTCAAGCTGAAAGAAAAGCAACTTTGAAATAACCACTCATTACAACTGAGGTATGCAGCAAAGCATTTGTGAAGCCACAACACACACAACCTTGAGGCGGATGGGCTACAACAGCAGAAGACCCCACCGGGTCCCACTCATCTCCACTACAAAACGGAGACAGAGGCTACAATTTGCACAAGCTCACCAAAATTGGACAGTTGAAGACTGGAAAAATGTTGCCGGGTCTGATGATTGATGGATCCATCATGCCTTATTACCACTGTGCAGGCTGCTGGTGGTGGTGTGGGGTATGTTTTCTTCGCACACTTTAGGCCCCTTAGTGCCAATTGGACATCATTTAAATGCCACGGCCTACCTGAGCATTGTTTCTAACCATGTCCATTCCTTTATGACTGTCATGTACCCATCCTCTGATTGCTACTTCCAGCAGGATAATGCACCATGTCACAAAGCTCGAATCATTTCAAATTGGTTTCTTGAACATGACAATGAGTTCACTGTACTAAAATGGCTCCCACAGTCACCAGATCTCAACCCAGTAGAGCATCTTTGGGATGTGGTGGAACGGGAGATTTGTGCCCTGGATGTGCATCCCACAAATCTCCAACAACTGCAAAATGCTGTCCTATCAAAATGGGCCAACATTTCTTAAGAATGCTTTCAGCACCTTGTTGAATCAATGCCATGTAGAATTAAGGCAGTTCTGAAGGCGAAAGGGGTCAAACACTGTATTGGTATGGTGTTCCTAATAATCCTTTAGGTAAGTGTATATGTAAGTTTTCTGTAAAATAGGATAATTTTGATCAATTTACTCCAAATTATGTGAGTAGATGAATCTTTTTCAATTCAGGCATGCTTAATTCTGCAAAAAGTTGAATTATACTGCAGAGCATAAGTACTCATGAGCATTGCTATTCCCCTGCAAACCATCATGGGTTTGCAAACCCCAGTTTGGGAAACCCTGCCATAGAATTTTTTTTTTGGTTGGTTCCCAAATTTTTTAAACTTTCTTACTGTGCGTTCACACCAGATGTGGTAAAGGCGGCAAAAACGCGCTATTAGCGGGTAGTTGTATGCTTGAACATTTTGAGTTTACTCGATTCATTCACGCGTGAAATTCTAATCATTCAAGACATTCACACAGAAATTTGCGTCATGGGAGGGGCTTTTGCGACTCTGCTCGCTTTCTGTAATCACGTCACTTTTACAGCAAGCTCCTGATTGGTTAACGTGGTGCGAATATCCGCCAAAGTTCAGATTTTCCAACTTTGCGCGTTCCGCGCCGCAGAATACCTATTCGCATCTTTGCATGGACTTAACATGTAAATCACTCGCGCTTGCCGCCTCTTCCGCGTCTGGTGTGAACGCCTATTTTAGGTCTTAAACTCTGAACAAAGCTACATGAAAGACAACAGCTTTGTCTCACTGATACCACACAAGGGTTGTATACTTTCTCCCTTATGAAAGTGACAGGCCAAATTTCATTCCTTTATGGGCGTTGACTGGCCCTCATTGACTCACAATGGAAAGGATATAATTTTGCAGATGTTGGTGAAAAAGCTCAAATGTCAGGTTCTTTTCAAACTGCCAGACCAGCTCTGGCCCAGGGATGAATAATGGATCAGTCACCTTTGTCTACCGCTGAATATTCTTACATAAATACAAAGACTCATAAAACGCATAATAGAGCATCCAATTCATCTCTTAGCGGGCAGATCAAACGCTGCGATAACTCGACCGACGGTTCGTTTTTTTCTTAGACAGGTAAATGAATATCACCTTTGTGTGGCTGGCTGTCTCTTGTGTCTGGTACAAACGGCTGATTTACTTCTTACTGCTGTTTTTTGTGTTCGGCTAGTGTCCATTAACACCAACACGGACGTTAAAGGCTATACAGTGAGCCGAGGTTTTGGATGAAAGACGAGCGACTGGCCACTGATAAAACAAATCAATTTACAGTTTGAAGGAAGTTTATAATGGTGCTAGGCTGGCTGTGGAAAACTCACCACCACAATGCTAGGATGTTGCAAGATGTTTATGTCTATGTTACTAGTTATGGTTATGTCTAGATACTATGTTGTTGCCGAAGGGTTCCTTGTTGGCCCGAGTTGAAAGTGCCAACTCCAAACTTTTTGACAGTTTTACTTGTTCTTGTTTCACCAGACCAACACATCTTAAGTCTTAAAAATGTTGCATAGACCAGTTCACACATTTCTTCAATAAGCCACGTGATTTCACATTCACACTTTTACAAGGTGTTCGCGCATAAACCACCCTCCAATGAAAAAAATCCACCCTCTCCTTTTTTTAATCCCCATTAAACCAAAGCAGACATGTTGTTTTGATACTCTGTGACATCACACTGATAAAGCCCACATCCACTGACTGACAGTCCTGCATAACCATAATTTCCGCCCTCAGTATGGTTGAACGCTTTCCGCCATACCTCAATAGTAAGATACTATTGTTTTAAACTGTATTCACAGAAATCACAACTGAATGCATTCACTGTCCCTTCTGGTAAAGGAGGAGCTGTAGCTCATTTGGATTTAAAGGTACAGCATGCTTTTGATCACACCCCCAAGCAGGAGCATTTTGGACATGTCATAATAAATGATCTGTGGAGTATTTTGAGTTTAAAATTCACATCCTGGGCACACATGAGACTTATATTACATCATGTAAAAATGGGCATGATAGGTGCCCTTTAATATTTAGGGTTAAAGGGCACCTCTTATGCAAAATCCACTTTTACAAGGTGTTAATGGGCCCTATTTTAACGATCTGAAACGCAAGTGCGAAGCGCAATGCGCAAGTGACTTTGTGGGCGGATCTTGGGCGTTGTTGCTATTTTCCCGGGAGAAATAACTCTTGCGCCGGGCGCAAATCAATAAGGGGTTGGTCTGAAGTAGGTTCTTTATTCATAGGTGTGGTTTGGGCGTAACGTCAAATAAACCAATCAGAACGCTATCCAAAATTCCCTTTAAACGCAAGGGCGCAAGTTCCATGGCGGGTTGCTATTATTATGACGGATTTACCATGCGTACGCCAGGAGCGGTTCACAGCCGAGGAGACCGACGTTCTTGTAAGAGCAGTCAAAGACAGAGAAGTTGTTTTGTATGGGGATAGGAGAAAGCCGCCCAAATCAGCGTCGGTTAAACAGGCATGAGAGGAAATAGCCACAATTGTCTCATCAGCTGGCATCCCCATCGTTGCGCCAAGCGCTACACTGATGTCAGTAGACGGGGGAATCCCAAGCTTGCCAGCATAAATCGGGCACGCCGTGTAACGGGAGGTGGATCTGCCTCAGGACCTGACGCCAGCAGAGGACATCGCTGCGTCCACCCTCACCGCTGAAAGGGTTTGGGGGCTTTGAAATCGGACCCAAGAAACGCAAGCAAGGTCCAACCCCAAAGTACTCTTACAAATCAAGTTCATATACAGTAAGGTTTCTTATGAAAACATTTTAATTATTATTTACATAAAATAAACGTAATACACCCACACAACAAACTTTTTAAAAATATTTTAATCGTTATTTGCATGAGAATTGTTTAACGCAGCCACACAATAAATAAAAACTATCACCACAATGGTCACCACTATGATTTCCCTTATCTCATGTGTTAATATTTTTAAGTGTAACAATTTATGATTTGCAAAAATAACTGTTGCATCTGTGTAGATTAGATAAGCAAAGTGTGTGCACGTTGTGCACGCTATACATTATGGTCAAGCATGCGCCCTTAAAAAAGCATAATGAACCACGCACAACGCGCCACTGACTTTAAACTTTTTTTTCTGGTCAGTGGCGCAATTGTTTTTTGAAACTGTAAAATAGCATCAGGGATGGTTTGCGCCGGAACACGCCTCCTTTTTTGCGCTGAACCGCCCAGGGAGCGCAAGTTCATTCCCTAGTTTGCCGACGTGCGTCTGTGGAGGGAAAAACCCGCTGTGCGCCGGTGCAAAATACAAATGATACGTGCGTCACTGACAAAGTCAATCGCGCTGGGTGCAAGATAGGGCCCAATGTGTGTTGGCAGTGTGTGAACATAACCACCCTAAAATGAAAAAAATAATAATCCACCCGCTCCTTGTTAATAAATCCTCATTAAACCAAAGCATTCTTATTAGACATGCCGTTTTGATTCTCGTATCAATGTGAGGTCACACTGATAAAGTCCCACCCACTTACAGTCCTGCATTAACATAGTTTCAACCCTCAGCGAGTTGTACTCTGTCCACTAGATTTTATTGTCTCAGACGATCAGATCTATTTGAACTGAAAGTGTTTATAAGGAAGTGAGGAGTTGTAGCTCATTTGCATTTAAAGGTACAGACATTAAAACAGCGCGTTTTTGCTCCCACTCAAATAAGGGCATTTTGGACATGTTATAATAAATGATCTGTGTGGTATTTTGAGCTGAAACTTCACAGATATATTCTGAACATGCCTGAGTCTTACATATTGTAAAAAGGCCATAATAGGTGCTCTTTAAATGTTTAATATGTCTTTCTTTCTTCTATTCTTCTATCATTTTCCCCTTTACACAAAATCTGTCATTCGCTGGTCAGCATTCATCAGTACCAAAATGATTCTGCGTCCTTTATTTGGCCACGGCACAATAGAGAGATTGTTTTGTGTGGCATTTCTATTGTACCAATGGCTGCGAATCATAGATCATGAGTGACAGTAAGTTGGTACATGTGTTTTTTTCTAGGAAAGTTTTCTGTTTATAACCTTTGTGGACCTACTGTATATCTATCACTTGATAAACCGAACCTGCTACCTGTTGCTGTCTTCTAATCCACCCGTTTTCTATACCCAGAACAATTCAATAAGTCTTATCCGCAACTGCCATTCATGCCCTGCTCTCGCAATACTGTCTCGTCTATTAAAATATTGAAATATATAAAGAAAGCGTATAGCAGTGAGACACACGGGTGCTCGCTTTCATTCGGTTATTGTACAAAATAGCTGTGCAATATTTTTTTGTCAATGGTTTACTCTAAAAGCTTTTCCCTATGCCATTATGAAAGGAAAGCAATAAAGGTCTTTCAATGGGCATGAATAAAACCAGGGAGAACAGAGGGAAGCCGCTGGGGGTTTGGCCGAAGGGCTTCTATTCTTTAGCTGGTAATCAAATTGAAGCTGAAATGAAATGGAGGTTTCTTATGAAAATAGCCTTTGTTGACTGGAAGGCTGGTAATTCATAAACAATACGCAAGGCTTTTGTGAGCATAATAACATATTCATGCTCACAGAGAAAGGGAAGGGAAAGAAACGGGTGAGAGAGAATGAAAAAGAGAGAGAGAGAGAGAGAGTAGCAGTGAATAGGGCTACAGGGGTTTGGCTTACCAGTCTCAACTACTGCCATTGCAATAACTGATGTTACTCTATGTCACCTCTCTCTCTCTCTCTCTCTCTCTCTCTCTCTCTCTCTCTCTCTCTCTCTCTCTCTCTCTCTCTCAGATGAACCTGTGCCAGTCTCGAACTACTATTCCACTGGATTTTGGACAGAAGTATGAGTGACTGGAAGTGTTGGATCGCTGGATGGATGATGAACTTCAGGTGAATTTACTTGAGGAGCTGAATGATGGATAAGGCAAAACTCACAGGTTGACAGCAAGACAGACAACACAAGGAGCTGCAGCGAATTAAGATATCTATTTTTCATATAAACAAGAAGGATGACTTTTCGATTCACAATTACACATGGACATCGTGTGGGATGCAGGATTTATTTAGACGGGTGCCTAAAAACAACGTTTTTAAATCACATGGAAACCTTTAATATACGAAGGAACAAACTTCTCTTTTATGTACATGAACTGATGACAAGATGGCATGGTGAGTAGAAAAAGATTTTGACAGCAATTCTGACATCAAAAGCAGACAACAGTGTGATTACAGAATTGTTTCAAACTTTAGTTTTTCTTCTTCACATTTGTACCTAAAGGGTGCATAATAGTACCTTACAGGTCTGTACCTATTTTAGCTAAGGTCTTAATATTAGGACCGTTTTGGGGGTACTGTCCCAGTGAGAGCTTCACTGCTTATACCAAAAAAGTTATGGTGGTTAACTAATAAACGATTGATAATATTCTTCATGCCACTGTGCATACCAAATTATTTAGAAATCTTTTTACAATGCATTTTAGCTTAGATGTTTTTAAGTACTAAAATTAAAATGCACTGAATTTGAATTAAATAATTCTGGCTGTACATTGTCAGAAAAAAAGTTCAAATAATGGTCCCAGGCTGTCACTGGGCCAGTAAAAAGGTCCTAATATGTACTATTTAGATACAGATATTTATGCATTTGGTACCAATATGTACATTTGAGGCACTAGTATGCACGCTTTGGTACCAATATGTACCTCTGAAGTACTAGTATGACCTCTTTAGGTGCAAGTGTGGTCTTTTTGAAAGTGTACCGCCCCAGTGACAGTTAGGGGCATTTTTTTGGACAATTCTTTCTGAGAGTGTAAACAGTAATGAAATTAATGTTTGTTATATAGTATTTACACAACTATTACAAGTATTTAATACAATTATTGTCTGGTAAGTGTGTGCATCATTAGTATAAAAACCAGGAAGATATTTTGATGAAGGAAAATAAATTGAATGCATTTAACAAATGAATGAAAATATATACTTAAACTTACATTCCTTAAGACAAATAGTCCTGCATCACATAAGTGTCCTTACTAAACAGAGCTCACGTGTGTTTATGTGGTGATAAGTAGTGTTGTAGTTCTCGAGACCGTTCTCAAGACCACTTTTCAAAGGTCTTGGTCTCGTCTTGGAATCGACCGCATTTTTACTCGTTCTTGTCTCGGTCTCAGACAAAGAGGATTTGGAATTTTATTTCAAGACCGGTCAAGACCACAACTGATGGCACATCACAAATTTATTTTTTATCATTAATTTTATGCAGTTTATTCAGGTTCGGCATATAGACAAAGATAAATTCTCACATTTCTGCAATGCCTTTGATTATTTTATCAACTTCTCTGATGGCATACACCCACACACAGATAAGAAGTGCCTAATCATATGCATATTCCACATTTTATCATAAGTGTTTTAATGGAGTGACTTGCAATGGTCTTGGTCTCGACCCTTTAAAGTCTTGGTCTTGTCTCGGCCTGTCTTGGTCATTACTTGGTCTCGGTTTAGGTGGTCTTCACTACAACACTAGTGATAAGTAGTCAGGTTGACAGCTGTATGGTTTTTTCATTGTGCGGTTTAACAAATACACTTTAAGGACTGTCTTAAGAGCTGGTTGCAGAAAACCGCCCCATACAAAAAGTGACAGTCTCCTCCCTCACATGGCAAACGCATCACTATGAATACTCCTTCAGGAAGCTTTACAGCAACGCCTACGTCTTTTCATGGAAGTTGGGCTATACGTGGCTTTTCTTATGAGAATGTCATAGGAATAAAGTGTTGATTTCTAGAAAGAGTCTGTGTGATTATTTGTTTAGTCTTTATAATGGGATCAGGGGTTTGTAAGTGTGCCTGAGGAAAACCGAAACAGAGAAGGCGGAAGGCTGAGAGGAAATTGAAAGAGGTGAGAGGAAAAGGCTGAGATGAGTGTGTAAAGCGGATTATAGAGGTAATCTTTTCACTCCTCCATGAGAGAAAAACTTGAAAATGTGTGAATGAGTGGGCGAGAGAGAGAAAGTGGTTATGTGGCGTAATGTTTGCAAGTAAAATTGGATTTGGATTGATGTCACCAATGATATTGATCAGCACTGAGCTCGTTTACATAGCCCATCGCTATTGGCTGTTGGTTTGCCTTCAGTTTTAGTAGCAGCTCTTATGCTATCAATCAAGGATTATTATGTACTTCAGGAAGTTGCTTACATATTATGTAGGATCAAACAGCTGTTGCAGGGAGGTAATAAGGAATTGGGCAAAAAAAAACATCCATTAATTTTACACTGCTTGTCACTGTTGGTGTGTTGGTGCAAAACGTGTACGGATAAAATATGAATCTCGAATGAATTTATAAGGTGGCTTTGGGTAAAAGTGTTCGAAGCTCCAAGGAGCGATTTATACCTGTAAATTGATTTGACAACGAGCACTTACAAAGATTGTATATTTCAACCCCATTTTAAATTGTAGGTGGTTCTGCAATTAAATAAAGCACCAGAAGATGGCAGTGTCCTCCAGGACATCACACTAGTCCGATTTTATGAGTTTTTTTTGTACTTATAGGTTATAAAAACAAGCAAATGAAGAAATAACGTGCTATCATTGTTTAATGCAAATGCAAAATGAATGTGAATAAAAAAAAAATCAAAAGATCAAATAACTAACGTTTAAAGTAGTCTAAGGTTGGCTTTTTAATCCAAGTAAATGCTTTTGCATTGCACTACTGGCCAGACTCCCAGCCTCCACAAACAAACCCCTACAGATGATCCAGAATGCAGCCGCAGGAGTGATCTTAAATGAGCCAAAGAGGGTGCACGTCACTCCTCTCTTTGTCAGGTTACACTGGCTTCCTATAGTAGCTCGAATCAAATTCAAATCTCTTCACCTGGCCTTTAAAGGAACACGTCCACATTTAGGGAATTTAGCTTATTCACCGTATCCCCCAGAGTTAGATGAGTCCATACATACCTTTCTCATCTCCGTGCGTGCTGTAACTCTGTCTGACGCAGCCCCCGCTAGCTTAGCTTAGCACAAAGACTGGAAGTGAATGGCTCCAGCTAGCATACTGCTCCCCATAAGTAACAAAATAACGCAAACATTTTCCTATGTATGTGTTGTGATTTGTATAGCCACAGCGTTTACAAATAACAAGGTCATATGAGACACAGCCATCTTTTAACAGTATACATTACATACTGGGAACTATAATCTCAAAAGGCGAAGCACTGCTACTTGGGCGGAGTGATTTGCTCGCAGCACCCGAGAAGCCCCCTGGTGAGGAGTAGTTATTAATAAACCCACAAATAACCTTGAATTTGGTTACATGCCGTTTTTGCCAAAATTACTTGGAGAAGTACTATATTTCATCATGTAAGCAAAGTCAACAGGTGTTCAAGGTGTTTGCTTTCATTTGTTCTAGACGTGTACGCGTCTATTCTTGGGCTATGGTTAGATGTCTATTAGACTTTCACTGACAGCCAAATTTTGCCTTGTTTTAGCTTGCTGAGCTCTTATACAGACTTATGTACCCTAGATCAGTTTCCCAACCAGGGGGTCAGGGCTCACAGGGGGGCCTCTGCATATTTCCAAGGGGGCCTCAAGATGACTTGTAAAAAATTGCACAAAACAAGAAAAAATCTTGGCCAATTTAGTAGCGAATATACATCTGTCCAGTCATTCCAAGTTCTATTTAATTTTTGTGGAAAAAATTGAGTGAGAAGGGGGCCTTCAAATATTGTTATGGGCAACTAGGGGGCCTTAAAGTTATAAAAGAATGGGAACCACTGCCCTATAGATCCCTGCGCTCTACTAATGAGCGACGTCTTGGGATGCCATCCCAAAAAGGGAAAAATCACTATTGCGTACCTTCTCTGGATCTTTTCCCACATCTGTGGAATAATCTGCCGGTTGTGACAAGATATGCTGATTGGTAACCATCTTAAAGAATCGGCTAAAAACCCATTTATTCTGCCATTCTATCTTTTACTTTCTATTTTTATCTTTTCTGTCTTAAAAAAAAACATTTGCGATGTATACTGTGTTAAATGAATAAATAAATATAACAAAAACATTTAAAAAACACAACTACTCCAACTTTCCTACATGCTGTAAATAACCAGTAGAGGGCGCCTTCGTCCTGTCTAATACAGCTGAAGGGCAAGAATAATCCTTTAAAACTTGTTTGCTAATAGTGTTCGTCATTATTATCAAGTTTGGTTCTAGGAAATATTATTTGGCTACTGTACTGGCTCAGTTAGATATTGGGCACATTTGTTTCAGTTCATCTTTGCGCTATATTAGGCATTATAAAATGAAGTCTACAAAATCATACAATAATTCAAGGGGCATTATCTGTTGTATCGTTCGCTTTCTCAAAATTCAGCTGAGATTAATTTAAAATAGGCCTATGAATATTATTGCATTTGTTTTGCATTTAAATATATATAAATATATAAATTAAATTCCATTCTTTATTCCTGTCACTTAACTGTCAGCTGTCAGAAATGCCATATTCTCTACAAAAGGTTAATTTGGCTTCATAAAGTGTTCAGTGCACGCCACCCATATGTCAATTACAAATCGGCAACCTTACTTACCACCGTTCACAAGAAGAAATGCCAGACCTCTAATAAAAAATAATAACACGCCTACACCCTGCATGAAATCTGTTGCGACAAAGCGCGCCAAAGTACAGATGCGGGAAGCACGTGCAGCGCGCAATTGTACGGCGGCGCAGAATTGACTTTCAGTTATTCGCTATACACTTAACATAAAGCCTGCTGTAAACAGATTACTGTAAACAAGTCTCCAACAGGTCCGATACCGCCACGGTCAAGCAGAATCGGATGTTGTTTATTATTGTGTGTGACGCCCAATGTTTGGTACAATGTGACCGACTTCATTTATTTTCGACAGTCGTACGGTTTGAATTGCATGGGCAAAAGGTGCTTTCATAGTTCACCACAGTGGGAGGAAACAGCGCAGTACTTTTATCACAATTATCCCCGCGGACAGCCGCCCGATTGGTCTATAGATGTCTTGCGCAATTACCTGATCCACGTGGGCTTTCCACAAACTCCCCCGGAGCTGTGTCTGAAATCGCCCCCTGTACCCGCATTCATTTCTCTGCATTACTTTTTTAATAGTCTACTACAAGTGAATGAAAACGGGTGAGTGAACTGGACACTGAATGCGCCGGAGGGCGCCATCCTCACCCTGCATCTCATTCAGGTACTGCAGTTCTACTCCTATAGCCTATTAAACAGTGCGGTTGCTAACAAGTTGCTAATTGGGACCACGGACCTTGTAGGCTAATTGACTTTAAGCGCAATCACGCATTAAAATCTCAACAATACAAAAATCCCTAAAAGGATTCATCCTCAGTATTTCCTTATCAGGGAACATGTTTTTAAATGTAGCCTAATCAGTTAAGTTTGAAAGAGTTGGAAGCTTGGTGGTGATGATGCTGAGGTCGAGCGACTGTGGTGTAGTTCGCTAAGGTTAGCTTTTTATTCCTAAATGCATTTAAACTACAAAATTCATTAAAGTTGTGTTAAATTGTGAAGATTATCTTCATGGACAAAACGTTAATTATTGTAAACTTTTGCTTATTTTTGTGATAATCCAAAAGCCTACTTTTTGTCAAGGGAACCAGAGTGAAACTAATTTCCAGGTTGGCCTACAAAAATACCTAATTCCTGCAGCTCTTTATTGTGGTGCATCATGGGATTGAAGGAGTCTACTCAATTAGGCCACTAAAATTGCTGAATTGTGCATTTATGGGGCTATTTAAGGGTTTATGGGGCTACTTCAGACACAGCCCAGGTTAAAAGCAGGCAGGCCTACTGAATTCTTGTACCAACTAGGTTTTTTGACTTGTTTTTGATTGTCTGACAACACGTGGCAGTTGGAAAGGGACAAAAAGAAACTTCTATAACTGAGATGTGACCAACCACTGCGACTTCTTAAACCATGTCGAAGAAATGGCTGTGACGCAGCGTGCCGCGAACTCCTCCGGCAGTTGCCATGACAGCCACGTGCGCCTGCTCTGCCTTTTCACCCCATGTGCTACCCGCTTAAAAGTGCACCCCCACCTCCACCTCTTTTTTGTGGACGTGAAAAAAACAGTCATCCAAATGTCAAACGCTTAGTCACCATTATTCACACTCAACGTGCAGTTTTATATTTTTGTAGTGCTAAAAAGATTGCTCGGATCCTTAAAACCTAAAAGAATCATGTCACAGATTTGCTAAAATTGGCAAAATCTCCTGCATTAGTGATAGGCTGCCACCTGGGCCGTATCTCATCCTGTAAAAGAGATTGTGGAACTCAGAAGTTCTTGGTTAAAATAAAAAAAAATTAAAATAAAGTTAATTAAATAAATTAAATGGTAAAACTTTACAATAAGGTTGTATTTGTTAACATTAGTAAATGCATTAGCTAACATGAATAAGCAATATTATTTTTTGGCATTTATTAACTTTTATTTGCACTCACCTAAAGGATTATTAGGAACACCATACTAATACTGTGTTTGACCCCCTTTCGCCTTCAGAACTGCCTTAATTCTATGTAGCATTGATTCAACAAGGTGCTGAAAGAATTCTTTAAAAAAGTTGGTCCATATTGATAGGATAGCATCTTGCAGTTGATGGAGATTTGTAGGATGCACATCCAAGGCATGAAGCTCCCGTTCCACCACATCCCAAAGATGGGTTAAAATCTGTTGACTGTGGGGGCCATTTTAGTACCGTGAAATCATTGTCATGTTCAAGCAACCAATTTGAAATAATTCGAGCTTTGTGACATGGTGCATTATCCTGGTGGAAGTAGCCATCAGAGGATGGGTACATGGTGGTCATAAAGGGATGGACATGGTCAGAAACAATGCTCAGGTAGGCCGTGGCATTTAAAAGATGCCCAATTGGCACTAAGGGGCCTATAGTGTGCCAAGAAATCATCCCCCACACCATTACACCACCACCACCAGCCTGCACAGTGGTAACAAGGCATGATGGATCCATGTTCTCATTCTGTTTACGCCAAATTCTGACTCTACCATCTGAATGTCTCAACAGAAATTGAGACTCATCAGACCAGGCAACATTTTTCTTGTCTTCAACTGTCCAATTTTGTTTAGCTTGTGCAAATTGTAGCCTCTTTTTCCTATTTGTAGTGGAGATGAGTGGTACCCTGTGGGGTCTTCTGCTGTTGTAGCCCATCCGCCTCAAGGTTGTGCGTGTTGTTGCTTCACAAATGCTTTGCTGCATACCACGATTGTAACGAGTGGTTATTTCAGTCAAAGTTGCTCTTCTATCAATACGTGCAATGGCCCCCTGTGATTTGTTGAGCGGATTTATTACATTCTGCAGACTAGGAGCACTGACGTTTATGCCGTTTTGGGAATAAAGGGAGAAAAGATGTCAGAATAACATGGCGGATGTCAGATTTTGCGTAAAATGAAGAATTAACTTTTTAATACTGACCAGATACAATATTGATGGCATTAATCGCATTTTGCATTTGATCACAGACATAAAATTATAGATTAAAAATTGCACTTTAAGGTCGCTTTGGATAAAAGTGTCTGCCAAGTGCATAAATGTAAATGCAATTATTACATTAAAAATAAATAATAAAAAAATAATCAAGCCGTAGCACATTAACACATGCTTTTGAAGCTTACCCTACATTGTAGCTTTATAACCCATTTAATGTGCACAATGCACAACATAAAGAATATTTTAAAAGGAAATAAACATACAGCTTCATGTCTTTCCTCTGGAACTGTTGTATTAAAGCAGGTGCCACCACCATGGGTTATTTTCCTCTGGAGTGTGTTATTTAGCTGTCTTAGACTGAGGGCAACTTGCCAGCAAACATGGCAGAATAAAATCAGCTCGCATCCTTTATGCGGGACAGACAGTTAGATCCACTTCTGCAATCGCCACCATTCTTGCTCTATGAGGAATGGTGTGTTTGATCAAAAGGGTTCAGTGTAACATATGCCGTAACTGTTGATCATGGGCCAGAATATGTGGGAGGAACCTTTACAGGAAAAACAAAGATGCACATTTTTTGCTTATCTATTTTATTACAGCACAGTTGCCAGTCAATATTTCTTTCGAGGAATTAATAGGTCGCATTACTTGTTTAATTTAGTTAGTTAAGCTTGAGGTTTAAAGCACATGACCCGTTTTATTACAGTAAATGTGCGTGTGCAACAGTGAGATGTGTGGCCCAGTGTCTTTCTTTGAGGAATGCGAGCTGGGGCAATAAATTCATTGTCTACTCTGAAAGGCTTGATAACCTATTCACAAACAAGCACTAAAGATTTTGATAGGCTAATGGAAAAAAGGTGGGCCGCGCACTTCTTTGTAATTGGGCATCATAAATCTGAAGAGGCCCTGGCAGCGATACAAAGCGCCGTTATTTCTGTCTTTCTTCGAATCGGCGCCTACCCATATATCTCGCCGTTTGCTCAATGGCTGATCTGAAGGGTGTGATCTACATGTTACGAACAAGACACATGACCGGGGCTCTGTGACATCGATTGCCTTCCACAAACCCCATCCGCCACTAGGAAACGGTCAGCCTTGGTGCAATAATACTAACCTCGTTCTTATCAAGATCTCTCATGCACATGCCTCTGTCAGAGGACATTAACCTTGCCTCTTTCATCCTGACAGCGGTGATTAGCGCAACGGCCTGATGCTGCCATTGATGTGGCCGCACCGGGGCAATGAGGTCTAAAGAGGAGAAACGGGATAGACTGAGACGATTATCGGTTGGCCGGTGGACAATCTGCTGACTGCCGAAAGATGCCTCGCGATAGTGTTTCAAAGCTTGGTGTAATTGTCCAAATGAGGCATTTTTTGTAGGAGAGACGTCAATACGATCACTCTGAGAAAGGAAAGGCTGTCTCAAAAAGGTCCCATTGGGGGGGGGGGGGGTGATCGGGTAGCCGGCATTTTAAAAGTGAGGGGGACAGAAAGTAAACTGTGACATATTATACCCAACAAATTCTTAATACAGTGGTCTACCAGTAAAATGTATAAAAAATTAGGACCAAGAATAATTTAAACATGTTTAGGGTCACGATTATGAAATTTGGCTGATGGTTAATTGTCTAATAAATTGTGACTATTAATTCTCTTGTTTTATTGCTTTGACATTTTGTTTGTTTATGAAATAATTTTCACACTTTGTGATTATTTAAATTAAAAATCTTTTTGCAAGGTTTACCTGGCAGTAAATATTAATACACATAACACATATTTAAAAGTAATCTAATACTGTCTCGTTTATACAGGCACTGCAGCTCCCCCTTTTGTTTTTTAGAGAGATGTGCAATCATTGCGGTGATCTGAAATCATCGCGATGAGGTCAAACAATCGCGATGAGGCGATTATTTAATCATTCTGACAGCCCTAGACACGTTGACCTGACCATGTGTTGCTTAAGTTTTTTTTTTCTTTTATTTAAGATGAATTTGTTCTTAAAGACAAGTAAACGGTCAGTAATAGCAAACAAATAATAAATAAATAATATAACAAATAATACAACAAATTATGAGCAATAGCCAACATGATTATAATATAACAAGCATACAAATAAACAGTGCTTTTTATGTTTTTCGTGTTGGTCTTTTGAAACGTAATCAAATTTAAAATAATACTGCATGCATAGTCTTATACTGTATAGCCTAAATTACCTATAGATTATTGATTTATGAAGTTACAAAAGTTATTCAGTCAAGACAAATTAATTATTTTTCTTTGTCCGTTGTTTGATTAACATTAGAAACAGCATACTTTGAGAGTAAATGCATGGATCCAATAGGCTAGACTAATATGCGTTTAATTTCTCTGCTTACGTTCAACTTTAGACATAGATTGTGTTTATGAGGAAAATTACGGCAAACAGTTTTGCGTAAATATGTGCGTTTAAGCGCAAGATAACATGAACTTACGGAACATTCACATGGGGCGAAAGCGTTAACGCTTGACGGAATGCTTGTCTGAAGCGTGGCCAACAGCCAATCACAGTGGCCGCAACACATGCTCCCGTCTTCTATAAACGTAATTGTCTGGCTCTGCCTAGGTTGAATCTGATTAGCTGACACGTTGCCGCTTGAAAAGTTAAGAAATGTTCAACTTCTGCCGCCAGCAACGGCACTGACCCGGCACCGACGGATCCACAGTTTAGTTCGGCAAAGCATGACGTCACCGATTAAAAGTGAATGGGAAGCGTCAACGCTAACGCCCCTTGTGAATGTACCATTAGCGTTTGCGCGCTGTCTTTTTGTTTATGTTTCCAGGCCCGTGCTTCAAGTGTACGTATACGCAACATTTTCAAACGGCATGTGAGTAAATCTGTTTTGTATCTTCTTGTGCTTAAATGTTTCAATTGGCAATGCGTAAAAGCATGTGAAATAGTCGTTTGTGATGACGCATGACCGACCTGATCAGGCAAGTGACAGTTCTGCGCTTTTCTCGTTTCACTCTTTTGAAAGATGCTTGCTCACTTGTGATTGGGTTAAAGGCGGGGTGCGTGATTTTTTAAAAACAGTTTGGAAAAGGGAGTCGGCCGACTACCAAAACACACTTGTATCCAATCAGCAGTAAGGGGCGTGTCTACTAACCAACACCGTTACCTGGGTTTCGTATGTGTGGGGTGGGTCTATCAAAAGAAGGTCCAGATTCTATTGGGGTAGGGGTGTGTGTGTTTAGGTGATTTCAAATGTCAACATTGGCTTTCAGAGAACATGCACCCCGCCTTTAATGTAACTTCACTCAAATTTAAGTAACAAACAAAAAACATGCGTGGAATGGTGACGGTGAGTTGAAAACTGTGGGGGGCATGTCCCCCGTGTCCCCCTCGTGATTTACACCCATGGTCCCATTTATAATACATTTACATTTATGCACTTGGCGTACACTTTTATCCAAAGCAACTTACAGTGTATTCATGCTACAGTATACATTTTTATCGCTATGTGTGTTCCCTGGGACAGAAACGCAAAACCTTTTGTGTGTGTGTGGGGGTTGCAGTCAGATGACATTTTTCTTAGAGATGCACCGATATTCAATTTTTTTCACAGATACAGATAGCTGATTCAGACTGATATCTGCCAATACCGAAAGTTTGGTGTTAAATTAACTTGCATTAACTAAATTGTAAGGATCACATTAACTGAATGTTAATTTATTCATATAATGACCATTAATATTAAACATTAAACTAGTGATGTTTCTTTAAATTTTTTATACACAAATCTGAAATGTATTGCATGTTCCTGTTCTCTTTTGATTGACAGGATATATCGGCCATGACTGTCGGCTATTTCAGCAGATTTTCAAGAAGATTCAACAAATTAATCAAAACCAGTTTTAACTCTTTATTTGCCAGAGCAGGTGAATGGTGTGATGTTCACGCCCTGAAGCTCTCAAATTAGCGCATTCAAGATTTTTTATAAACATGCTGATTTTTCAAATTTTTTTATTGCTTTAGGTACGTGAACATTACAGAAGGAGCTACTGAAACATTTAGGAGACCCTGAATCACAAGTCTTCTTTTTCACAAAGGTGTGAATGGTAAGTTAAGTATTTGGGCTTATTTTTTTATTAATCCTTCAGGTGCCGATAAAAGTCTAGTACTCTCAGATCTGCGTAACACATTTTACCACGTTTACATCCATTCCACTTCATTTCACAGATCTGTGTCCCATCAAGACAATGCATCACTCCATGTTTCAGTCCTGAACACACCATGGTACTGTACCAGTTCTGTAGCAGCGGTCTGTTGTTTAGGTAAGTCGTCCTCTTAAATGATTTGTGGTTGTGATCAACAGCCCTCCTGATAAGTGGGTGACACTTGTTTCTAACCCTACCTGAAGAGAGATCGCTGGTAGTTTTTGTGGAGTTTGATAATTGCGGCTGTTAGTCAGAAGTGGTGAATCCAGCCATAGAGGGACTCTCGGTGAGGTATTTTTTTGTTATAACAGAGAAGCTTTTGAGGGCACCGAACCACTGAACCAGTTTATTTAACTTAACTTATATAGCCTATACATACTTTGGCGGTATTACTGCAGTTTGTCCTTTTTGAGGACTAAAAATGATTTAAATATGTTTTTTTTTAATAAAAATTGTGTCAAAATAAATTTATCTTTCTAGTGCACTTCTTGTGCACACCCACAGAGGGCGCTGCCCATTGCAGCATTACATTCTACTTGCATTTAACTGTCTATACATTTGTATTTTCAGTTATTTAGTTTTAATAGTTATTTCGTCAGTTTTACTCAAAATATGCATACATTTCCTTGGTAAAGCATTGCAAAGGTCATTGGTTCGATCCAAGGCATCATCACACATACGAATGCACTGTAAGTCACTTTGGATAAAAGCATATTCCAAATGCATAAATGTAAATATACATTTTCAGCCCATGAGAATAAATAAACTGTAGATTGCATATAGCATTATATCGAGTGAAATATGGTTTTGTATATATGTGTATTTACATTCATGCATCTGGCAGGCGCTTTTATCCAAAGCAACTTACAGTGCATTACAAGCTATACATTTTTTTTGTCAGTATGTGTGTTGCCTTGGTTCAAACCCTTGACCTTTTGCGCAGATATACTAAACAAAAGAAAACGTGTGTTTTGTGTAGAAAAGCTCTTATGGCAAGGAAATTGTCAGCTTTCTCTCCAAAACCACGTGTATGTGGGAGTGTGTGACAGAGCGTCCGTGCTCTTTATATGCATTCATAGTCCGAGTTTAAATGAATGTAGATTATGAGACATAATTCAAAGCATATCAGTTTACACAATAACACAGGAAATCATGTTCGCTCCATTGTCTGCATATCTCTACCTCCTCAGGTAAAAGGAACAACATTTGATAGCTTAGATTTACTCTTGTTTACTTTCTGAAAACTGCTCGGCCCCCCCACCCCGTCCCTCCTTCTGTCGCCTCCTTCCTCTCAGCCCACCCAATTAAAAAGCAAAAGAGGGGAAAAAAGCACATTGCTGCCTTGCAAGTATTACTTATCACATTAATTAAAAACCGGTGGCACAATGGGAGCCCGCAGCTGCAGAGGAAAGCCAGGGAAATTAACAAACGTTTGATTTGTTGTGTTGTGGATGTGACATTTATTATACAGGTCAAAGTAAAACAAAGACCAAAGCCCAAATATGCTAATGGGGATCTGGCAACCTGGGGCAGTTGTACAAACACTGAAGACTGGCTAAATATCCCATGTTTATGACTGTTACCCACTGTCATCTGCTGATATATGATAGCAATCTCTTGGTAAATGGTGTACATTTCTGTAGTAAGGTTTAACTCAAAATTCTTTTAAAATTCATGGAAATTGATTGGTCAAAAGGTGTGGGAACCTCGGAGAGAGGTCAACACTTTCTTTGACATACTGTGACTAGACATTATGCAGATTTCACAGGGGCAGCAGGCAACTGAATCATCCCGAATAGTGTGGGCATTGATTTGTCGGGGTGGGTGGCCGGGTGTGTGATAAGGGGGGGGGGGGGGGTCACTTTTCAGAACATTTTACAATTACACAAGCCCATTCAATGACAACACCACACATGTGAAGTGTTACCTTTGTAGATTTTTCTCAAAGTTATATAGTGTTTGTAACCGCAGGCTCGCACAGGTTGTGGATGCTGCTAGATCTGCTCTCGGTGGTCATGCTAACTAATGATGATATGGTGAAAGATGAAGTAGTAATGAGTCAAATGGCAGAAAATGACAGTGAGTGATGCAGTGTGTAATTGCGAGTCTATCAAGAGGCATCAAGACGGTGGGCTTGTGCTGGGGGGAAACCATTGAAATGCTGCTTATTTGCCTGGGGCTGCACTTTAACATGACCCCAGTGGCAAAAAAAGACAATTTAAAGACTTCAAGTGCAACCCTGCAAGCTGCACACCAATTAAGGTGTCCTGATGGGTTCAGGGGCAATCCAGGATAATGTGTCCAACCTTAACTATCTCTCTCTCTCTCTCGCTCTCTCACATTCATTATTTTCTAATACATTCTGGCATTGTAAAACCTTGAGTTCATCAACTTCGTATCAAGGCATGAAACCCTTGAACCCATGAAAGTACTGTCATCGGTCATTGATTGAGTTGTTCTTTATTCAATTCACAAATGTATCATATTTTAAAGTGATAGTTCACCCAAAAATGAAAATTCTGTCATCATTTATTTAGTCCTGTATGTTGCTATGTTGCTTTATTCTGTTGAAAACCAATAAAGATATTTTAATATATGATGGTTACCACAGAGTTGCCGGTACACATTGACTTACAAAGTAGAATAAATAAATACTATGGAAGTCAGTAGGAAGTGGAACCGTCCATTGTGTGCTTACCGTCATTCATCAAAACATCTTCATTTGTGTTTAACAGAATATTACACAACTGATACAGGTTTATACCGAGCTCCTAAGGTGACATTGGAGTAAAAAAAAAACTAGAGTTTGTGCTCACGCGAAACCTTCATTTGCAGAATTTTTTCACGAAAGTTTCACGTGCGCACCCGAAAGTTTCACGTGCGCACGCGGAAGTTTCGCGTACGCACATGGAAGTTTCACGTGCACATGCGAAACTAAAGCGATAGTTTCATGTGCGGATGTAAAAGTTTCGCGTGAGCATGCGATAGTTTCACTTGCGCATGCGAAACTAAACTTCATTAAATTTTTGCTCCATGTCCCCTTAGGGGCTCCGTAGGTTTAGAACAACATTAGGGTAAATTTTTTGGTTGGATAAAATATGGACAAACCCAGCCATTGGTTTAATTTATTTTAGAAAATGTCCATATTTGATCAAACCATGGGTTTAAACTACCTAGCATTTTAAGCCTTTCCTAAATTGTCTGAAATGTTCAAGAGCAAATGTGTTAATTTTTACAATGCTATCTCATGGAAATTCATACGTATTTTACTAGGTGGTAAAAGCCCAAAGTGTAGTCTGTTTTTTAAGTGTATGTGAACGTATGCACACGGTCGAACACAAAGCCTTGCAAAGAATAATTTATTTGACTTGTACGTGTACACAGACATTTAGCGCATTTCGACAAATTGCAATGCATCTCCTGGGCTAGGTACTACATACTCCTGTACGCGCATGCAAAACCCACACGCACACGTACGTGAACCCTCGCTTATGCATAAAAACTGGACTATACTTCTAGCTTAACGCTTTCCCTGCTATTGATAAGTGATCTCTTCAATTAGGAGAAAACATTTTCCTGCCTATGATGCTTTCCTGACAAGTTTCTACTGTAATCTATAATTCCGCTATTATCCACCAGGTGGCGGATGGCCAGGTTTGAGAGGTTATAAAAAGAGAATAAAAGAAGATAGGATTAAACTTTTTTCCGTTTTGTATATTTGTTTGTTTGTTTAAAGCAAAGGGTTTGTTCTTTCATTTGAAATATATTGTATGTTTATATATTTATAGAAGAAAATTTTCCTGCAAGGAATTTTGTGAAAACCACAAAAAAATGCTGCCGGGCAACTGTTTTGAAAAAGGCTGGCGGGGAATGAGTTAATTCATATTAATTCATACGACCACATTTGTGATTGATTTGTGGTGTTAGGGGCGATTTCGACGATTTACTTTTGTTTGAATTCATATGAATTAGCAAACTCAAATACGTACAAATTCTTGCGAGATCAAGCGTGTAAAATTTAATTCTGAAAAATATATTGCAAATGAATGCAGTGATGTCATTTCTCATGCTGTTATCAAGGATAAAACTGTAATTAAAAAATGTTTGTAAAATACATTAATGATAATGATTGTCTGACTATACGTACATTCGAAACCTGAACAATGAAAATAACAACGTTCTGGTAGTTCTGTTCAGAAACAATGTTGCCTTGACGCTATAGGTTTTAATATACTAAATTATGAACACCAAAATAAAGTGAGTGAATTTATATTTCATATAATATCTAACCTGTGTAAAATTTTAAGCAGGAACATTAGTTGTGCATGCATTGTGTCGTGTCTCCCTCTCTTTCTTCCCAAAACCTGTTAGTTAATTCTCTCCAAACTGTCAACAGCGGTAGCCTCCATTTCCCAATGTTTTTTTTCTCTCACTGCAAATGATAAATGACTTGCGGTCGCCAGATTTTCATTAAAACCCCCGTGTGTCACATTTAACCTGCGTTCACTGAAATCAATTATCCAGCTATCACAGGGGCAGACGCTTCGGGGGAAGCAGGAGATCGGCATCCCTCCATCAGCGTTTCAATTAGGAGGTAAATAATCAGCATTTGAAGGCCTCTCTCTCTCTTTTGGGCCCTCCCTAGAGTCCTCTCTGTCTTTCTCAAGCATATTGGCAATAGGCTGATGACTCAATATGGTGTTTAATAGCAGTTGCAGCTGGGCTGAGAAAAATTAATTTTATTAACGCTGATCTGAAATCAGGCTTTAGGGCTTCTCTTTTAAAGGCTCGAAAGGATTTAGATAAACGGAGGCTGATCATGGATCAGTGAGGGTCTCGCCACCTGGTGCTAATGTTTTGTTTGCTCTGTCTGTGTTTGGTATCTGCTGAGCTCCCAGCAGCCCCTGGGGCATACGGATGGCATGATGCCAGTGTGGAGGTGGGGTATCTCGTGGGTGGATGATTGTGGCACAGAAAGACGGCTGTTTAGGCCTAAGGCAACAGTCTGAAGGGTCAATGGTGGGTATTTTGGTGTCAGAACGCATTTAAAAATGTGTTTCATTAGGTTAATTAATGTACAAGCACCATTTAGAAGCAGCTGGAGGCAAGAGTCTTCACGCACACATTGGGAACATGGGAATGTAACAGGCACTGTATGGATCTTCTTCACACACTATGTGTACAAATAATTTCTACTTAAGCTATACGACACACATTTTATTGTAAGGCCACACACAAATATCATTCTCACTAATATATTTGCTAGCCTTCATGCTGTGCCTGAATTTTTCCAGATTGATATGTAATTTCTCTGTTTGGCTCCTGTGTGTGTTTGCGGTGTTTTTGCCTGGTAGCATTCCTACAGATTATCACAAACAGAAAGCTGGAAAATGCCAATGTCAACAGCACGGATACAAACACACTGTGTCTGGAGACAGAAACAAATCGACTTTGGCATTTACTCAATAGGGAACCTATGATTACAGAGAGGTTCAATCATAGGCTGCGTCCAAATACACACACTTGCTATCTTTGCACTTGACCCCTTGACTACTTACGTGACGTATTTCCTGTATTTGGCACAAATGTTGTAGTGGGCATGAAGATCCCAAGCGTGCATGTAGAATTATTCACCGGATGGGAAAAATGTCAATCCAAGCAATCTGCACCAAAACATATTCATTTTTATATATTTTTAAGTTTTTATTTAAATAAAATGAACACTCTGAAATAAAATTTTCTGAACTTAAAGATTATTATCTACTTGGGCTGGGTCAGATGTTCCAGGTCGATTCAATTTCGATTCAAAAGCTATCGATTCGATTTCGATTCTCGCTCCGGTTTTCGATTCCGTATCGACTCGATTTTTATACTCGATTCTCGATTCAACTCAATGAATATAGATTATATAGAATATTATATTATATTATATTATAATATATTATAATATAGACTGAATGAATGAATGACAGGCTTGCCTCTCGCTCCTTGGTAACATCGCGCAAGGCAAAAAAAGTGTGACATCTAGTGGAGAAGTAGACTAGTAATTAGATTAACGTTAATCTTACGTTCAATGTTGGTGGAAATAAAATGGGAAAAAACGATTTGTGGCCTGTGAGAATCGATTTTGAGTCAACCACGGAAAAAAACGATTAATCGAAAAATCTATTTTTTTGCCCAGCCCTATTATCTACACGGAAGCAGAATTCTATGCACATGTAAAAAATCTCTTTATTTCTCTTTATTAAAGTTTATTGTTTATTCAGTAGTCCCTGAATAAACCACACAATTAATGTTGTTTCTAATTATGTGATAAAATTAGTTGCAGATGTTTTACAAAATACATAACAAGGTTTGCACCAATGAAACGTGCAACACTTTTCTGTTTTACTACCAAAATATGTCATATCCATTTATTAACTTACAATTAAAATTTTTTGCGACATATCGCGAGGTTTGGGCAAAAATCTCACGATTTACTTTCAGAACATGATGCATGATGGGAAACGCTTATCCCTGAATACCTCTTTAGTTAGTTTATAGGTTAAGGGCACTGCACTTTACCAGTTTTAAGACATGGTACAGTCTTGTGCACTTATTTGCTGTCACGTGCACGTGCTCTCGAGTGGCCACGAACGCAAGTGTGGGTATTTGGACGCAGCCATAGACTGGTTCATGGCTCTTCAGACCCCCCAAATCACTGGTCACACGGTTTGATTCGATTACCGTTATTATGTCTATGATTCAATTCGGTATCGCAATGTATCACGATGCTTGCATCCTCAATTTTTTATATTACTGCACAGGTAAATCTGTCTCCCTCACACTTTAAAGGAACAGTGTGTAGGATTGTGGCCAAAACTGGTATTGCAATCACAAAACGTGTGGCTAAAACTGGTACTGCAATCACACAGCTGGTGGCCAATATACCAAACGACAACATAAACATCAGTTGAGGGCTGCAACTCCACTTTTTAAATGACAATATCCTGGCCAGACCACTGTTGTGAGTGATATAAGTATTTGAAATGAAAATGATTTCTTAATGTCTAGTGACATATCAGGGCCGTTTTATGATTAATTGATATAAATTTCTTACATACTGTTCCTTTAACTATTGCGAGTCTTTGAGAGAGAGCCCTGCTTAAAAAAAAAAGATTATTATTTTTTATGCATCGATGCAGTAATCGTTCGCATTAGCATCACGATGCATCAAAAAACGATTATATTCAACAGCCTTAGTTCACACAGTCCTGTTCTGTTGATGTATGTACGAGTCCATGCCAAGTTCACACCCATTTTTGATCTCTTTCAACTCCCTGACAAATTACTTTTTTTGGGTTCTCTTACAAAAGTGGGGATTGATCTCACACCCTTTGCCCTCTGATCATTTAGAGCTAACACAGATCAAAGCTGATAAAAGAAAATGTCTGTCTTTCCCCCCTTTTTCTTTGTTTCCCTATACAAGGTGTTCTGTCATCTTTTGGAATTGCTTCATCTTCAGGTATGGATGTATCCAAAAAGTTTTTTGTTACCATAAAGTTATTCTTTTCATCTTGTTATTGTTCCACTAGTACCAACCCATGGACCAGGTCAGTATGGCAAACTCTTGCATAAGTTTAATGCCTGCACTACAGTATGAAGTAGTTTTCGGATGCTGGTTTTCAACACGAAATTGTGAGAGTTACATTTAATTTAAGACAATCAAAACTTGGCCACCTGGCTTTTTCATGTTGGTCCACCTAGCCAGCATAAACTATTAAAATGCTAGTTCAATTGATTTCAAATTAAGACATTTATAAGCATTTCAATGATGCATTCTTAATCCACGTTCTGTCTAATTACTAAAGGATCAATTTTGAAAGGAGCAGAAATATGCTTTGTATCAAATACATTTAAAAATCAGCTTGGGTTCATGTATTTTCAATGCAATATGTTCTTATTTCTCGTGTGTATTTCCAAGGACAGTGAGTTTTAAGCGTTCGCTAATTGTGAAAGAGAGACAGCTTCAGTAATGCAGTAATGCGCTGTGGGACGGCCGTTTGTTAGTTTGGCATTTGCTGGAACCTCATTTCAAGAGACCACTATTTGTCTTCAACACACACACCTGCTGGAGAATATGTGACTTCAGTTTTCAATTATCCAATGGAGAGAGAGAGAGAGAGAGAGAGAGAGAGAGAGAGAGAGAGATAGCGTGACTGCTCTACCCTCCTGTCAATATTTACTTGTCCCTCTGTTAATGCGCAGTCTTCTGGGAAACATTTCATATTAAGTGATTTGAAACTCTGTTTGCATATCAGTCAGCTGTATTACACGAAGCCTCTCTCAATTGATGATATTGGGATTACCTTACGTTTTTGGAATCCCATAGGAACATTTTATATTCATTTTATAGCTGTGAACACTTCATGAACATTTCAGTCTAAGTTTCAACTTTTTTTCAGATTTTTAAAAACCCTTAGTATGAAAAATGAAAGTAGAGATAAATAATGCAATTGCATCAAGGCTAAAGAGTATATAGCTATAAATATGATGTGTATAGCTAGCTCGGGTAATTTGGCCTTGGAAGTAGTAAATGTGACCTTAGATATTTGTAGCAATAACCAAAAATCTATTGTAGGCATCAAAATTATCTATTTTTATGCCAGATCATGTTCCATTAAATTGTTTTGTACTATTTTCTACCGTAAATATATAAATTGGACAACTTGCGATTTTCTCAATCTCAATAATTTTTTTTTTGCAACCTCAGATTCCAGATTTTCAAGTAGTTGCATATTGACTAAATATTGTCCCATCCTAACAAAGCATACAGCAAAGCATATTTATTAAAGCTTTCAGATGATGTATAAATCTTTATTTACAACAATGGTCACATATGGAAACAGAAATAACATTTAATTGTCTTTTATTGTAATTTTTCTTTATTGTAGGTTTGCTTTCTGTTGTATTTTGGCAAATGTGAGCCCATATTGAGCCCATATTGTCCATTTCACCAAATACGACCAATGCATTTACTAAATTAGCGCCTCTACCGGCAGCAAGTGAAACTTTATATATGGGTATGAAATGATATTTTGGGGTATAATTTAGGGATCGGCCGATATGGATTTTTCAGTGCCGATACCGATTTTTGTTTCATCAGCCTAAGCCAATGACCGATACAGGTTGCCGATTTTCTTGAGCCGATACTGCTTTTGCTCACTCAATTTACATCATAAAAATGACACAATGATGATGCCAAATGTTACAAGTCTCAATTTTAAAAAGTAACATTTATAGAACTTAAACAAACTATATTTAAAGCAACACTATGTTGTTTTTTTTACCTATGAGGCTGTTTACACTTGGCATTAACATGTGTTTTTGTCTATCGGATCACAAGTGGACGACGTTAATGCCAGGTGTAAACGGTGTTCAAAACGTTTTGAGCTTGTCCACTTTCGACCACTTTCAACCACATCCAGAGGTAGTCGAAACCACTTTCGATCGGATCGCTTTGGAGTTGCGGAACGCACATGTGATTGAATGTGTTCGAACAGCCACACGCGACTGCCCATTTATCTAATCTGAGGTATTAAACACCAGTTTTACGTCTTTTTTTACTTCTGGCGTGAACATACGGTAAACAGCGCTATTTTTAGCCTTTCATTGATAAAACTAAAGCGGCTGATCTCCGTAGTTTCGTTTTGAAAGCGTGTGAAAGTTGCGCGATCTTATTTCATCAATTGCGCTGAAAATTCAGAGAAAGCTCTAACATATACACGTACAAAACTCTGTGCAGCACGTTTACTTGCTAAACAAGCAGTGGACTCCGACATAATATAAGTTTGCGTCAATATAAACTCATAATTACTCCCGCTCGCGTTTGAATGACAGCAGAGAGACTCGCCCACCGTCTCACAGACCACCCCCTCACAGTATTCAGTACAGAAGCGGTCGAAAGTGGACAAAAGAGACGGATTTAAATACCAGGTGTAAACGTTATGTGTCTCTCTCGTCCACTTGTGATCGATGAAAACACATCTTAATACCAAGTGTAAACAGCCCCAATGATTGTGAAAAGGCATTGGCTTTCGTGTGTCTCCTGACCAATCGCATCATTACGTTAGCTAAGAAAGTGAAGCGCTATTGTCCTGTGACCGACTACGTCATGCTGGTTTATGTTTGAATGAGATCTGACTGTGCGTTTTAATCACAGAGTTCTTCATTTAAGTAATCGTATGGCTTCACTTCGCAAGGTTTGCAATGTGAATGGTTAGTAATACTTTTATACTGTTTTATGCATAAATACCTGACTGTACTTTTACTTGCGTGTTGTGTTTTATATGGTTGAGAAGTGGTTGGGTTTAGGGTAAGGGTGAGGGTGGGGCTAGATGCTCCAAAATATCTTTAAAACCATAATTGTTTATAAAACAGTTTCTACATTTACAAAATCGTAAAATAAAATGTGTCTAATCTAATCAAAAACCTTAAAATGTAACAACAGGTTGTATTTATAAGCTACTGCCGCTAGATGACACAAATATGTCACTTTACGTCGTAATAAGGTGCTTGCACAAACGACTTATGAGGTCGTTATTTTTTGCAGGACAGTCTCAAGATGAATGAGGTTTGTTTCCCTTAAAGGGGACAGAGAATGAAAAACCATTTTTACCTTGTCTTTGTTGAATAATGGTAGTCTACCCGCATTCACAAAACATACAAAAAGTGCTAGACATGCTAAACATCTCAGTCTCATAGAAATTCCTCTTTTAGAAATTTCAGCCATGAAACGGCACAATCTGAAAAACTGATACTTATGACATCACGGCATCTCCCTGCCCCTCCACTTTAAAATAATTGGCTACATTTTTTGAGTGGCAGCAAAGTCAGCCAATCAGTAATGAGATTGCAAGTTAAGCCAGTAGGGGGAGCCAGATAGGTGCAAAACCACTTGTTTAAAATCCCCCACCCTAATAGAGCTATTTGAGAGAGGTTTTTAGGAAACTTCTAAGGCATTACAGAGCCAAACAAAAATATTTTGTCTACATGTCACATCACAGAACAAGGATAAATACTCCGTTCAATCATTCTATGTCATCTTTAACTCTTTCACCGCCAGCGTTTTTAAAAAAAGTTGCCAGCCAGCGCCAGCGTTTTTCATGATTTTCACCAAAGTTTAATGCCTTCCAGAAAATGTTCTTCTTTAAATATATAAACATACAATATACCAATTGAAAGAACAGACCCTCTGCTTTCAAACAAAAAAAACCGTTTCATCCTACCTTTAGTGGTTCTTTTGCAATCAGCTTTTGAATATGGGTAGGTTTTTGCAAAAACACCATATTTTGAGCAAAAAGCAGAGATAATTCCATTTTTATGACGGACTTTTCATACAGATCCCATTTAGAGCGATCCTTAAACCAGACACGGACATGCAGCAGCTTGCCATAGGGCAATACTTCCGGTTTTAAAAAGTTGCGGAAGGGCGCCACCTGGTGGATAATAGCGGTATTGCGGAAAGACGGAAAATCTCGTCATTGGCGGGGAAGCGTTTTCTCTTAATTGACGAGATATCTCGTCAATGGCGGGGAAAGAGTTAATAAAAAAGCCAAGTGAACTTGACACTAAGCAAAAGTCTCAGTTGATCTCAAATCAATCTCTGCTGACTAATAAAATATCTCACTTTCATTTGTGGTGCCCTCTATATCGTAATTATTTCCATTAAAACAAACCTGAGTCAAAACTTTAGTATAATTTCCCAATCCTCTCTGTTAAACTTTAATCAGTAAAGCTTGTCATATGTTTACAAGTATACTTTTATTGGCTAAAACCTGATTTACGCACACAGCATTTGAGTTCAAATGAAACCAAATTAAGAAATGGCCCGCCATCTGCTTTTGATGGGCACCGGGTCCGATGCAAAGTCACCCTTGTCATCCACAGCTGTTGCCGTATAGCGATGTCAGAAATGGTCCGCCTTTGTGAGACAACACGGTTAATTTATTAGAGATTGATTCTCGTTCTCTGGCCCTGTCAGAAACCCTGAGGAGGTAATTGAGGTTGAAAGCCTGCTATATTTTGCAGCTCCAGTGTATGATGTGGTTCTTTTGTGGTTCATTGTACGTTTACAATGATGAAGGACAGACCTTGAGATATAGATTCTATAAGAATCATGTCAAAGGAGGCCCATACTGTCAGTTTGCGTCTTTGTTCCACTCAGACAAGGACGCTAGTTACGTGTTAGCAAAACATAACCAATCACGCAGAGCAGAATATGTTGAATTTGAAGGACACATTTCAGTACTTGAATACTGACATTGTTCTCGGCAAACACTTCAAAATCATTTTCTGAACGTCACGATTTTCGCAGAATTTCTAAATTAAATCAAATCGTAATCCGTGCATCCAAATTGGCGGGACTATCTCGGAGGCTCACGTGGTTTATCAAATCAATGTGACAAGATAATCTCGGCTTCTGTACTAATCTTTCACATCTGGATGTTTGAAAGCATGGGCGTTTGCCGCCTTCTGTTTGAACGAAGCAGAGGGTTCTCCAACTTTACACGGCATATATGAACAATTAAACCTAATCCCTAATCCAGCTCGCATCACCCAAGCCAAGTTTATTTTTATATGGAACAAGGGCCCTTGCCAAGGAATTCTGGAATGCTGTTCGGAGCTAAAACCCTGAAAATCCACAAAGGGTTCCAGTCAACCCAATTACAAATCCCTACACCAGTATGGTCATCAAAACACTGGAGAATAATATTACACTCCTGGGTTGTTTGAAATCACGCTTGGGTAAATATGGTCAAACCCAACAATAGGTTGAAATAAACCAGCATAGATTAATTTAAACCCATTTTGTCCATATGTCACCCAACTATGGGTTGAAACACTTAGAAAGCATCGCGCAAATTCCTTTATTTTTAGGCAACTTTGGGAAAAAGCAAGCCCTTGTAGGTTGGAAGTTCAATGTTAAGAGCAAAACAACATCTACCTGCTTAAAAATTGATGGAGATGTTGAGTGAACTTGTATGTCCAAAAAGTGTAATCATCACAAATCATTAAATTTTCATCGAACCAGTTAATCAGTCAGCCCGCATTCTTTCAGCCTGTAAGGAGATACGAAACATTTGCGGTATGGAGCCATCTGACACCCGTTTCCACGTCAACCCCTCTCCATCCTTCGGCATACCGTTCTGGATGAACGTCTCTCTAACTGTTTTTTAATCAACTGGTTTGCATATGGAGTCCCCACGGGTCAGTTCCTCAGAGAATACGGGGTCATTGGTTCCTACACAGCTGACTGGGTGGCCAGAATAGGAGGAGGGAACTTAGGGCGGTTAACTTCACCTGCTAGCTTGATTCAATACAAAGGCATTAGCATTTAGTGCATTCAAACTCAATACAAGAAGTTTACAGCAACAACGATATCCAGGCAGAATTATGCGTAGTAACCACCATGAATAGCCAGCTTTGTGCGCAGGTTAAACACTGCCGAGCTATCCGTGTTGGGCTGTGAGGACATTAGCAAAGGGGTGATGCACTGAATTTGAATGGAGACGAATGATAGGGGCGTATTTGGGAAAATTACCCATCATACTCTCCGGGTATCACTCACACACAACACAATCCCACTGGGACGGCGTGCCAGACCTAGTGGATAGACACGCATTAACACTGTGACTTCCCTTCTTCCCAGCTTGGAAAAATGAAGATGTTCATTAACTTGAGGGGATTAGTGAACCTTTAAATCATTTCTATGATAATACATGGCTGGATGTGAGCAGATAACTGGAGGCTCGCCTTATCTACACAAACACCTTCAATGTAGATCTCCTCCTGGAATTTACACCTAATGTGACATTTTTCCTTAAACTTCCCACCTTATATTTTAACATATTTGTACCGTTCACAGACTCACAGATCTGGAAATAAAAGTTTTTGTACTTAAAATAATTATACATTTTATTTTTAAAGATTCAATGATTACATTTTATAGTGCAGACGCACACATTTTACACTTTCAGAAAAGATGGTTCAAAAATGCTCCCAGGCTGTCATTGGGGCAGTACACTTTAAAAAAGTCCTAATACCATTTAGGTACAGATATGTAATAAATATATATACATTTAGTTAAACTTACTCAATTGTTTTTAGTTAGCTCCGTACAATTAAATTGATCTGATTAAAAAATTAGTTAAATTTAGCAATGCTACTATTGTCTAATCATGTTAGTACTTAAATTTAGAAATATAAAGTTACTACAGCAACAGCACACATTAGCAAGCTAACCATAACTAACATTTAAAATTGAAACAGAAGCTGATTATGACATAAACATTTCCAATGCTTTCAAATCAAGGTAATTAAGGTAATGTGGCTGTGCTTTCTTATCAAAACAACACTAAATAATTGATACATGTCAATGAGAAGCAAATGTCCTACTCGTCTGCACAATGGTAACCATTTAAAAACCCAACAACAAAACAGAAACTCTTTTAAATACTTATATAACAACATTCTAAACATTACTAAGTCCCCCTCTTTTCTTAATTAATAATGCATTAAATAACATTTAATTTTGATATTTACTCTCATTATTCCGTCTCATGCAAAGCATGCTGGGAACTGGAAATCCCCACCCAGTTTTAGCAATATTGCTTTAATGCAACACAAGTTATGTTCACATAGGTAAGGGATAATCTGCAAAAAACCTATCTGCAAAAAATACTGCAATTTTTTTTTAACTAATCCAGCTGCGGTAGTTAGCTGCGTTGTGGATTATGGGATGAGGAAGTGTTTGTAGACTTGTGGACAAACTTTGCCATTTGCAGTGCATTTAAACAATATTTTTAAGCCACATCTGCACTTTATTCTTAAAATGAATAGTGGTGTATGTAGTATAAAACAATCACAAATACAATCAGAATGCAGTCATCTCTCCGTACTATATAATCGGCGGCATGATTTCTGCTGTATTCTCCTCTTCTTTTGTTTACTTCCGGGGTTCCGTTGGAATTTCCCACACGTTGATTCTGACCAATCAAAAAGCAGTTTAGGAAATACTTTCAAAGCAACATTTGGCCAACGAGTGTTGAGGATGTTATCACGACTGCATTTTGGTTAGTTTCAACTATAGTAGGTCGGACCAGACCAATCAGTGTGGCGTGAAACAAAACTGCTAAAAAAAACTACAATGTATAATTTTTTGGGTACTACGGATGTGAAAGGACCCAAAAAGGTAACATCATACATTTAGTAACTTGACAAATGTGTGATAAATCTTTACTGATGCTGTTCCCTTTGCAGTTTATTCATACATGCTTTCCTGTGGGTACTTGGATTTGTGCCTGTGATGTAGACCCCCCCCCAAAAAAAATTCATGCCGCTCACACTCTTTATAACAATAAATGTGCAAGAAACGCCTCTTCTGCCAGAGTCAGGAAAGATAACTTTCCAACTTTGTTTTGACACTTTTGATTAAGGAGCTGTGGAGGAACACCTGTACATCTGCCGGCACAATGCCTCCCTCCTCTGGGAGATTGATTTTTTCCCTTTTTTTTTACATTAAACCCCCTGCTTTTGTCTAAAGCAACAAGGTCCTTTGTTATGCTAACAACCCCGTGGAAGATTTCCAATTCAATTCCACCTGAGCGCTGGTCAGCTCCGCGCTTCTTTTGTACCCTCCCCAGGGCCCCTTCTTGTCTTCTAAACGGCAATTTAGCGATCACAGCGGACGGAGGAAAATTGACAGACGGTGGAGGAGGAGGAGGGAAATCTTTGTCATGATATTAGAGCCATCAAGTCTAATTCCGTTTTCCCGTATTAGGAGCTGTATTAGTTTAGGGGGTTTAACATATACTTGCAATCATAACATTAAAGATGTTTTATGCTGAGAGAAGGAGAAAACTTTCGGTGAGCAATACAGTAGATGGCACACATATGTAAGTTTATATTAGCTAATGCATGTTAACAAATACAAATTTACTCGAATAAGTTCACAATTAGAAATATATACAGTAATATATACAGTATAAGGGTCATTCAAGTCAAACCGGGATGTGTCTGCTATCTCTCTTTATGTTCATCCTTTAAGGTAAAGCTCAGTTTTTACAATCTGCCGTACTCATCACTCATCACAAGAACGCTCCTTTGGGGCCCACTGTCCCGAGCGGCAGGTACCAGGCGCTAATAGAGGCGAAATTACGCGTGGCAGCGAGAGGGGTGAAGTGTTTCTCATGACCAGAATGCACATGAAAGTGTAGCGCTCGGATCCGTGGCTAAACTCCCTCTTTAATGTGATACCAGTAATGGAAGCATTTGGAGATGAGCTGCGTCTTCGACATCAAAGCTAATCGAGAAATGGAAGCCAATTGGCGTTCGGCCTTAGCGGTGTGCGCGAGCGAGGGAGATGCGCACAAAAGCGGATGAGCTCTCTACCTAAGAGGATAGATGTAAGAGATGAGACTTGACAAGATCCAGAGTAAAGAGGCTTCCTCTTTTAAAAACACATGTGAGCTGCCACACTGGGCCAGGGTGCAACCTGTCTAATGTAATTACGTTCACAAGCATCAAAAGCGGCCCAGAATATCCCTGTTCGCTCCTCCCTTCCCTCCCATCCCTATCCCTCTCATTCTTTCACAGCATCACAAACTGACATGTAAATGGACTGTCGTTAAATCCTATTAGTTTGGCCTGTCATATTACAGCAAGCCAAGTCCTTTATTAAGTACTTTGCGTGACTCTTGTTGTCTATATCCAGATTAGAGGAGAGAGTGAGATAAACAGACAGTATCAGAGGCAAACACGCTGTGGATCAGTGTCTCATGTCGTCCTGAAGATTTTCTGGTGGAGAAACACCACTGTCTTCTTCTGTGGTTCTAGATTTAAACATTCAATTAGAAGAAGGTCAGATCATTCAATTAAACCCACAGAGCTGGGTAGCTTTACAATCAGTGCCGGCCTGAGCCTCTTGGGGGCCCTAAGCAGAATGTGTTTGGGGGCCCCCCTCCCACCACGCGGACACAAATGTCACGCTCTAATGTTACATTATAAATGAATAATAATTTAAATAATGAAAAAAATCTATACTTAAATAAAATACTTTATTCTTCAATGTGTCATGTCATATTAACAGGCTATGGAATGTTAACATTGGCCAACAAGAAAAACCTCATCTGCTGCATCATCAGCTGTGGAGACACTGACACTTGATGAAACATCAGGGGCGGGTGGAGTTGGTTGTGCTCCAAAGTACTTCAACAGTGTTCCTGAAAAAAATAGCATTGGATAAGTGCATAGTTGATCGAGCAGAATGAGTTTATTTTGCTTATTTTTCATTACTTACACAACAAGCAATAAATAAATAAATATAGGATAGCACTGTTACATCACTACCCACCATATAAATAAGATTGAAGTCCATTTTCATCAAAGAAATCTCCCTACCCAACATGGTATTGGTATATATTCTCATAAAGTCCAATACCATCTCTTACCAAAGATCTTAGACAGAGAGCGCATGTGCTTTGCCTATGAAGCTGGAACGTTACCGATGTTGGAACGTTCACTTCAACACATACAGCAATGCTAGCTAGGGGTGTGATATATCACAAAACTCACGGTTCGGATCACATTATGGTTTTTGAGGCACAGATCTGATCATTTTTCGGATCAGCAGAATAAGGGGTTGGAAAAACTAATAAAAAAATGAAGAAATTACTTACAAACATTTATAAAAAGAACAAAGTTGCACATTAAGTAAGGGCTAAAATTAGCATTAGGAACAGAAATCAAATCAAATGAATCATAACACTTTATTGTATGAATTAAATATAATTATTCTTTTTTAGAGCTACAGAAGTGATTTTCTCTTTGTCTTGGAAGGTTTGATTAACATTAATGACACAGACTTAAGTAGGTTAATTAAGGTTACTGTCTCTTTAAGAGAAGCACGGACCTGGTTTCTGCCTAATCTATACATAAACCGTCTAAAGACATAAACAACTGTTTTTATTGGAAAAGAGTACTGTGGAGATCATTTTGTTTGTATGTGCCCTGTCAAGAACAGAAAGATTTTATGTGTGCCCTACTAAGTGCACTTATACGCGGCGCGCTCACACAGACGGAAATACAGACGGCGGAGCATAAAAACGTTATGTTCTTTTCAGTGCTCTATTCCTCAAATATATGTTAATGGACTACAGTATGACACAAAATAGCGGAACTCTCTCTAAAGTTTAAACATCAAGTGTTAGTGTTCTGATCTCTGAAGGGAGCTGGGCTGGACAATTTAAACCGCATGGGCTTGCAGAATACTGCTCACTTTAGCGCCTTTTTGCGGGATAAAATGTTTAAAATCACTTGAAATGTTAACTTTTGCAAGCCTTTGAAACACGTGCAAATGATAAACTTTCACTATTTAAGCGCATGCGAGCCGAACCGTGGGTCGATCACGGTCACGGATTAACGTCGATCTGTCACACCACTAACACAAATTAAACATACTGTATATAATCATGCAAACATACCTTTATCTTGCTCTTTTTTCTCATCCTCGGTCCTTTTCTTTGTTCTCTTTTCGGCCCCAGAGGGATATATCCTTTTTTTTGACATGTCAAATGGCTCATCATTGTTTACAGTGAGTGACGACGTTGTGCACTTGCGCGCTGACGCGCAGGTGGCGCAGGTGTCTATGTTGCGCCTGACTAAAACGCTAGCACTGCAGACACATAGTTGTCTGCAAATCAAAATTTTCTTGTCTTTAATTATTCATTTATAAATTCGTATTCATTCATTCATCCATTTATATTACCTGTTTAAGTTATTTAATTGTATAAAAAATAAAAATAAAAAAACGATTGGGGCGGGGGCCCCCTGGTGGCCAGCGGGGCCCTAAGCAGCCGCTTGGTTCGCTTATGCCTCGGGCCGGCCCTGTTTACAATGGTATTGAGTACACGGGAACTCACTGGTATTTTTATCCAGGGGTTAGGAGATGGCACTTGTACATACATATACATACATCTCAGGCATCTCAGACTAAATAAATTACAAAAAAAGTTAACGGCTCATTAAAGTTGTGCGTAGGTCCTACGGCGTAGCCGATATGGCGTAGGTTTCGCGTCGGTCTTCATATATACTTTTGCGTCGACGTGCAAACGCGCGCAGACCGCTGGTAGGCAGAATCCACGTGTGTAAACACAGTAGCAGCGCGACCGTCAAAGAAGAAGCTGCTTGGCAAGTTAACCCACAAACGAAGAAGAAACAGTAACTTGTTGTGTATGATTTGAGAAGACCATCAATGATGGAAGTAAATAAACAGCGACTTTTGTTGCAGTTTGAGTTCCTCAACTTGGCTCATCTTTGTTTTCACCGTCGCAAGCGGAAATACCTATGACGCATTTTTTTTACCTGACGGGAGGAGTTCTGGTGGAACAATCACAGCGCTTGCGGTCCGCGTAGAACTGAAGCGCTGTTAAAAATTTTGCGAGGTGCACATCAGGCTACGCAGAGGCTACGGATAAACTACCGCGTAGCTGCGGCGTAGGGCTTACGCACGACTATAAATCGGGCTTTAGTTACCTGTATATAAACACTGTACAAAGGGATTTGTTGGTTCAACTTAAAAAAGTAAGTTGCCTGCACTGTAAAAATGCAGCATGAATTAAAACAACTTGGTTACTATTTTAAGTTTTGACCTGTGATAAGTTGACATAATGTGCAAAAACAAGTTGAAATTGTTTAAGTTGATTTGTTAACTTAAAGTAACATAAAAATATATGTTGATTTGACAAAAATGCTATTTTTTGGCTGACTTAAAATGTTGAGTTAAATAAATAAAATAAAAAATATTAGTTTAAGTTGAGTAAAATATGTTGTAGGGATGCACCGAATGTTCGGCAACTGAAAATACTCTGATGAAAATAGAAAAAAACAAATTTGAAAAGTGAAAAGGCCAAATAAATTTCACAGGACAATAAGGTCTTTAAAGCTCATGTAACACACGCTGTTTCTGCATTTCTGATGTTAATCTGGAGTACCTATAGACCGTTTCAGCGGTAACAACATAAACAAGCCGCTGTCGCGGTCCGCACGTAACTTCCGGTAAACTCCGCTAATAATAAATAACAACAAATTCTTTAAACATAGTTTATTTATATAACAAGCAAACAAAACAACACATAGATTACCTAGGAAACAAAAACATTTGTTATTTTCGACGAGGAATTTGTTTAAGAGATCAGTTTAGCAACTAGTCAGAGTACCATTAAAAAAACGAAACCGGAAGTAAGGTTCGGATCCAGACGTGTATCACGTGCGTCCGATGAAACCATCTATAGAGTAGTATTACATCCTTTATATCTCCGAAGAGTCTTTAGTTTAATCAGATTTATAAAAGAAAGATTAGCTTTACCGAATCTTTCCGATAACGTACGAAAAAATGAAGAAGGAGGAGTTACTACCGCGGGTGGAGCGAGTACGAGTCATGCAACACTATACAACACTTGTAACTTATGATTCACTACATGTTCGTGTCATTTATATAATATGCACGCGCCTATTTCCAACATAAGACAGAAGTCTGTCTTACCGCATGCAACTCGTCATGACCCGGTTGGGAAAATCCACCGCATCAAACACACACGCAAAATTCCGCTGCTTCCCCGGATAACAAACTATATCCATTGTTTTCATAAGGCTGACTTTCTTCTCCTTACATCCAAAAACACACTTCATCTTTCGTGCCATTGTTGAGTTTTGAAATTAAACAAAGCCAAGTGGCGTGATAAGATTTTTGCAAGCTCTAGCGTCTCCGCTGATTGACGGGTGGGCAGGGTTTTCCGGGGGAAGTGCCCATATAAAGAAGTGATCCGTATAGAAAACCCCTGAAACGTCAGTTGGACCTGTAATCGAAAAAAACTTTCCGAAACTTGTACGAACCCTGGCGAAGTGCATTCGGCACAGAAATACTCTGTAACATGTCCAACTGCTTTTTTTAAAACTTTGCCTACGTTTAGCATGAGGAAAACAACTCTATAACTGTGTTAATAAGTCAGAATGCTTGAAATACCATTGAACCCCCCCCCCCCCCTTTAATGACTTGATCAAATAGTAAGTTAACCAGCGCAAATGCAGCAAACATGTTTGTAAAAGCATTTTAAAATGTCTGAGAAAGACCTAAAAACATACAGCACTACAAGTTTTATTTATCATTTAAAATCAAGACATCCTGAACACCATGAAGCGTATAGAAAGAAACGGTGGCGGCGATCGTGGGTATTTGTCTGCTGAATGCACAAGACTTTAGCTCTTCATCTCATGTCATAGAATGACGAAGAATGTCAGCAGTATGTAATAAAAACTTCCTAAAGCCAGTTAAGTACTACAATGACAAACATGCTTATAGTAAACGTGAAATAAAACATTTATTAACAATGAGATTTTCGTTAGACTGCTGTTTTGAGCACTTTTTCCTTTGTCAACTCCTGTCAATCTTGCCGCTGTCTCTCTCCCTGCTTTTACTCGTGCTTGACTGTGCATGCAGGCGCGCCTCCGCTGCTCAACAAACAATGCTATATAAGCATTGTTGCAAGTTTCTTGAAGAGTAATAAATAGGTTATTTGCATTTTGCGGGGGAATAGAAGATCGGATTAATATCTGTTAAGCCAAGACTCATTTATGTGGTCGAATGTAAATGGAACAGTTTTAACAAGTCAAATAGCTATCTGATCAGAGAAGTGACCAGGTGTAAAAGGCCCTACTGTATAATGACTGCTGGAATGTTAAAAAAATCACTTTTAAATAATTTGGATGTTCTGAAAATGTAACTTGTGCAATGGTAAGAAAATTGGCAAAATAATTAGGAAAATTAAAAATTTAAAAAAGGTTTGATTGTTCGGTATTTAACCTTCGGCTGAGCTTTTAATTTTATTCGGCTTCGGCCAAGAATTTTCTTTTCGCTGCATCCCTAGTTGAATTAACTCAAAATTTTAAGGCAACCAGCTAACTTACTTTTTTACTAAAGCAAAGTGTAAAGGACATTTAAAGGTGCAGTGTGTAAATTTTAGTGGCATCTAGTGGTGAGGTTGCAAATTGCGACCAACGGCTCAGTCCACTGCTCACCCCTCGGTTTTGCAATGCATAGAGAAGCTACGGTAGCCGCCACCGGACAAACATGTCATCTTCGAAGATAACTTAGTAAAAAAGTTTGTCCGTTAAGGGCTTCTGTAGAAACATGGCGGCACAAAATGGCAACTTCCATGTAAGGGGACCCTCGGTGTATGTAGATGAAAACGTCTCATTCTAAGGTAATAAAAACATAACGGCTCATTATGAAAGGTTTTTATACACCACTGATACTATAGTTCTGTATATTATTTTGCATTTCTGTCAAGAGATCCTTATAAAAATTACACACTGCACCTTTAAAGGACTCTTTATGCAATCAAAAATCATAAGATTTTATTCATTGACTAATACAGTAAGAAATATTAAAATGAAATATTATGACCCTGCCTGTAAAAACCCAGCTAAACAATTTTGTGAAGCAAAATGGTGAAGCAAATGACGTTGAAAAATATTTAACTCAAGCGGGAAATTAGCATGACACAAAATTAAATCCCGCGTATAATCTAGAGCAAAGAACGCGATGCATCACGTTTAGTGTGTATGCCCCTTTACTGTTTGTAAAACAATCATGTACTCACAATCTGTGGTGCTACTGTAAGTAAACCTCTATGTACAAATCTGTGAAATGTAAGTGAGAAAGAGCGAGAGAGGGTAGTAAAAGGATTGTCCTGCATCTTTCTCACACTCTTTTCCGTTCGTTCTCGCTCTTCATCACCATCTTCATCAAACTCTTAGATGCAATTCAAGTCAGAGTCAGACTCGATCTCATTAAATGAATTACGACCACTCAATTGAATTATGATCAAAGACTCTACAGAAACCCAATTAGCATTGTTTTGATCTCCGGCAATCAATTGAGAGACGTCTCTCCACCTGCTTCATCAGCACAATTAGGGCCAAATTCACCAAGCTATTAAATGATGAAGAGAGTTTTACTCTTCTGAGTTTTACATTTTTACAAGTGTTACATTTTTTTCATTTAGCAAATGCTTTTATCCAAACGTGTATTTTTTTAACATTATGTTTATGTGTAGGACTGGAGTTGAAGTTGTGTCCTTCCTTACAGACTGACAGATTAATATTTGAAAAAAAGTTTCCCGATTCCAACTGCACACCGTCTAACTAAACAGAAGTTCACTATACTTCAATTACAGAATAATATGGATTTGTTTAGCAGGCTAAACTGTAACATGGTGAGATTATCAGATTGCTTTCTCGCATAAACCTTGTGGTAATCACATAAAACTCAAATTTTCTACTACAAGTGAATAAAAATGTGTTTGCAGTTTCTAAAGCCAAAGCAATAGAGCTAATGCACGAGCCAGGTCAATAATCAATAGACCGTTGGCTGTTGCATGCAACCATTGTGAGTAACAAAGTAAAGTGCTTGATTATTGAAATATCTGCTTTGTTCTTTCGGCTTTTGTTCTGTTGTGTGCTATTTAAAATTCATCAGCTAGACAACTAGAAAGGAAATCTGGACTGATGTATTTAAATGTAAGCTAGACTGGACTAAAGTATAGCTTATATTACATTTTCAGGAATGTGATGTACAGTACTGTAATGCTTTTCTTGCCATTATTTTTGTATGACAACAAAGAGCAAAGTTTTAAAAGAAATCATCCCGAACACAATGCGTTATTAAAAAAATTAACTTTATACTTTTATGATGCAATGTGTGTGTTTTTCTTTAATTGTGGTGTGTGTGTAATTCTGATCCTCTGAGGAGTGGAAGGATTTAATCCTTTGCCTGAGGAGGGTCTCAAAGCTCTAAAACTGTGTATTATTTGTGCTGGCACTAATGCATCCAGCTGAGGGTGGCGATGAGGGCGGAATCAATGTTTTTTTAGAGCAACGATGAATGAAAATCACTGAGAGCTAAATATATGCATCACACAATGCCAAACGCACATCCTTTAACCAGCTGGAGTGCCCAGAGATTATGGGCGATAATCCCAAATGCATCCAGCTAGATGCATCTTGGAGTTTAAACATTTTTTGTATGTATGTTGTGATAACAACACATGAGAAAATTAATTGGACACAAAATATTTTAAATTATTTTATTAGCTCATTAGCTTCTGCAAGAAAAAACTTTCCCTGCCAAGACGCAAAGTTCAAACAAGATAAACATGCATGTTGGTTTAATAATTTTTTTTAAAGTAATCTCATATATGTTATATTTCTATTATTTATACACTGTAAAAGTTGGATTAAAGGGATAAATAAAAAAATAATATTAAACCCATGATTTACTCACCCCCAAACTGTCCGAGTTGCATATGTCCATCATTTTTCAGACAAACACATTTTCGGATATTTTAGAAAATGTTTTAGATCTTACAGTTGATTAAGGGCCTGTTTACACGAGAACGCTCGAGGGTAAAAACGTAAAAATATTTTATCGGATGTGCCTTTCGTTTACACGGCGACGGCGTTTTGGGGGCTTAAAAACGCAAAAAAGTGAAACCACCCTTCAGAGTGGAAATCTTAAAAACTATCTACCGTCGCGTTCTCGTCTAAAGAGTAAAAACGCAAAAGTCTGCTCATGGTGGCTCTCGTCGCGCACGCGTTTACGTCACAGGCATGCGCCAGTTCAGGAAAATAACAACAAACATGTCAGATTATTTCCATACGTCGGACCTTCAAGTTGCCATAGCAGCTCTAATAAATATACAAGTCTTTCCAGCAGTTGTACGAATTATTCACAGCAAGTATTACTGATCAGAGAAGGCACATTAATTACCTCAGTGAAACTGTTGATGCGCCAATTCGTCGGAGGCAAACCAGACGGCTTTGAATGAGACCTGGGAGAACCAGGAAGAAGGTTGTACGCAGGCTCACGGACTTGGTGTTGTTGTGTGTCAGTGCTTCACATTGCCACCTAGCCACCTGGAGTGCATACTACATCGAATATCACACACTTTTGCGTCACCATATGGACGCAGATTTCCCCCTCAAAATGCTCGTATAAACGCGGAATAAAAAGTGATAACGCAACACCACTTTTGCGGTTTCTTTCCAGATCGTTTCCATGTAAACGTAGCCTAAATGTAATGTTACGGGGTCCACCCATAGTCCAGGATCTTCAAGTCCAAAAAAAAGTGCGTCCATCCTTCACAAATTAAATCCAAACGGCTCCAGGATGATAAACAAAGGTCTTCTGAGGGTAAATGTCATATTTAAAACTTTGTAAGACCTTTGTTTATCATCCTGGAGCCGTTTGGATTTAATTTGTGAAGGATGGGCACACTTTTTTTGGACTTGATGGTCGTGGACTATGGGTGGACACTGTAACATTACATTTAATCAACTGAAAGATCTAAAACATTTTCTAAAATATCCGAAAATGTGTTTGTCTGAAAAACAATGGACATATGCAACTCGGACAGCTTGGGGGTGAGTAAATCATGGGTTTAATATCATTTTTGGCCGAACTATCCCTTTAACCTTCAAAAAAATAAAAAATGACTTCAATTGGTTTATTCAACTTTTAAAATTCAAATTTCACTTTTGTTTCACTTTAAGTAAAACATTTAGGTTGAAATAACATAAATTTTTTAGGTGTTACCAATTGAAGTCATTTTTTAAGTTGATCCAACTTTTAACTTTTTACACTGTAGGGGAGAACCAAGGCGAAAGTAACGCGGGACAAATGTAACAAAACGATTTTCTCTGAGCCCTTATTACATTTGCATTTCAAACTATGACAGCATCTTAAGCACGCTACCCTTGATAGAGCTGACAAATATTGCGTTATTTCGTCACCATTTTGCGCGTGTAGGTCCAGAAAGCTTTTTTCATCCATGATAAGTAAACTCCGAAAGCAGTCATTTTTGTGTTTCTGGTTTCATGTGTTAAAGTACTGATGCCCTCTGATTTGGGCATCTCATTGTTGGCCTCAGATGACTCTCATAAGTTGACCTTTGACTTTCATAAAGATTTACAGTTTCTTTTCCTACGAATGGAAGTGAAACTGACCGCATTCGACTGAACAGTAACATGTCGGATATTTCTTATGTTTATTAGCTTGGCAACACTGCAGGCTTCTGATTTTACCACTCTACCCTACTCTTGAATAATTACACAAAGAGCATGTGTGTGTGTGTTTGTGTGTGTGTGTGTGTTTGTGAGATAGTGGGGTTGGTTTCCATAGCAATGCGACCCAAAGTGCTCACAGGAACCTAATTGGTATGCTTCTCCTGACCGCCCTTATTGTAGCCACACTAATCATAGTCCTTTTGTAGTAATAAAGGACGGTACTAAAGAAATCTCCAGCCTTGCTAGGGTTTTCCTGTTCGTGTGCACCCCGCCCACCCCCTCCTGCTTTTCTTCAAGCCCCTTCAGCGCCCAGAATCCGCTACAGTGATTGGCAGCTGTGCTCTCTGAATACAGTGGGAAAGGTTCGAGAGTCCTTCCGTATGTTAGAAACCGTTCAGGATCATGCCACCTGCTTCACATCCCCCTTCATAAAAATAAATCTTACCCCATTCAGGAGGACAACTGACCTGGGTCAGAAATATACAGTAGAGTCATAATTTGGGTGTCAAACAGCAGTGTATAATTGTGGTGCTTTCCACAAATGTCCTATTTGTCAATCAAAACATTTTAAACTAAATCTGATATAAGCCTTTTCATTTTCAATTCACTTTATGTGAGATGTGTGGTCATTTTTTTTTTTTTTTAATAACAGGATTGAATCTTTAGCCAAATCGGTCAGTGGGGGCTAGTAAGTGTGGGTATTTTGTAACAGATGAATAAATTTATTAAGTATACAGTACAGTATTCATTGTTTTATTGTTGAGTGCAGTCACTACAATATTTAGTAATTGTGAAAATGATGTGAAATTAACCACTAGAACCCATGCCGTCAGGTCAAAAATATATTTTTCATTTCGCATTTCTTCATGGGCATTTCCGCTTACAATGTTAAGAACAAGGATGGGCCGAGTTGAGGAGTGATTTAACTCAAACTGCAATAAAAGTCGCTGTTTATTTACCTCAATCACTGCTGGTCTTTTCACATCATACACAACATTGCTGCTTCTTCTTCGTTTGTGGTTTTACTGTCCAAGCTGCTGCTTCTTTGGTGGTTGAGCTGCTACTGTGGGTTATACTGCCTACTAGTGGTCTTTATGTGTGTTTGCACCATACCTGTCAACCCTCCCGTTTTTCCCAGGATTCTCTCATATTTTACAATTCTTTCCCGTTTAAATAATTTCCTGTATTTCTTCCGTAATTTTAGTCTTTCTATATAAAAAATCCCACTGGCCGTATTTGATGTTTGCTACATTCACCTCCGGTAAAGCAGGCGGCATATTTGTTAACAAATCTCAATGTTGACAGGTATGGTTTGCACGTCAACACAGACAATGATGCAGAAGAATATATGAAAACCGACGCTGTACCGCTACGCCATAGGACCTACGCACAACTATAATGAGCACTTACAAGTATATATTAGTACCTGAGAGGTACATTTTGGTACCAAATATAAATACATATATGTACTTAATTGTACAGTACATATATGCAACTTTTTAAAGGGTGCTGCCCCAGTGACAGCTGAGTTTGGTTCAAAAACGCGATAAACGCCATAAAAAAAAAAAAAATGAGTTACCACCAAAATCAGTATTTGTATCAGGTCAGTATTAAAAAGTAAATTCTTAATTTTACGCAAAATTCGATATCTGCCGTGTTATTCTGTCATCTTTTCTCCCTTTTTTCCCAAAACGCGATAAACGCCAGTCCTTCTTCTCTGCAGAATGCAATAAATCCGCTCAACAAATCACAGCGCACCATTCCACGCATTGTGCCAAACAATGGCGGCACCTTGAATACACACAGAATCCTAGTCACTTTCTTGGTATAGAAAACACATTTTTATATCGAATTTAGTCAAAATGGATTTATTGCATTTTGGAACCAAACTCTTTATATTTTGATTTATTTTTCTAACAGTATAATAGCATCTCCAGTTATTTTTTACATGGGATTTTAAAGCTTTTAAAAGTCCAATAGGTGCTATATTCATAAAAAGTTATACATCCATATCTTTCATGCTGTACAGTTTTTAAACCCACCTTCATCATTAGAGATGCACCGATATTACATTTTTCAACCGATACATTCAGACTGATATCTGCCGATATTTTGTTGGTAAGATAAAGATTAAATTTTCTGAATGTTATTCATTCATATAATGACCATTAATATTACTTATGTTTCTTTACATTTTCTTTACATTCATTGCATTGTTCTGTTCTCTTTTGATTGACAGGATATATCGGCCATGACTATCGGCTGTTTATAAACTATCACCCGATAGCCGATAGTGTGAAAATTGTTTTATTCTTTTTTACCGATACATCGGTGCACCTTTATTCATCATATATTGTTATTTTATTTCCTATAGAACTTCTATGTAGGCATCTTTCTGATCTCTCTTTAGCCCAGCAGTGGTTAACAGGTAGCCCTCCTTCTGGGCTCCTGTTTCATCCTAGCCTTTTAATGAGTTTCTTCAATCTGTTAGAGGTTGCAATTACTAATTTACAAATGCTTCAAATAATTTATAATTAGCATGAGTGCAGTAATAATTGTCTCCCTAATCTGGCGGAATAATTAGCGGTATAGTAAGTAGCGAGTCCTCCCCGCTTGAATGATCTCGGCAGGACGTCCAATGTTGACTGTCCACTCGAGGGGTCTCATGCAGAGAGTTCAAACGCAGAGACAGAGATGTCTTTGTTAAATGGTGGTTTGTGGGTGGCCCATACTTACCATGGGAATTGGGTCTAGGGTTAGTAATTGAGCTGCTAACTATGGCTTTGAATGGACGCTATGTGCCGAGATTTGAAGCTGGGAGTTTGGAATCATCGCAGCTTTAGAATAAAGCTGTGTATGTAACAAAGAAAGGTTATATTTCTTTGATAGTTGTATGGATCATTCTTAACACCGTTTCATGTTCTTGCAATTCTGAAGAAAGTAGGAATACTAAGGAATTCTACTTCCGGTAGGGTCATCCTTCGTGTATTGTCAGGAAATCTCTCATGGACTTTCATCGCTGACCTATTGCTCCCATAACGCAGGATAGAAATACCCTACAGGCAAGCTAGAACAACTCCAGTGCCCTCTAATTAGACTCTAATGTGCTAAATTGGTGGAAAATTAGCTGCTAATAATCCCCTAATTTGTGTCCTGCTAATGGCCTGTTATCTTAAATTGTTATGTTAATTGAGGTTCCATCATAGGACGAGATGATCACACTGTCATGGGTTAATGCAGATCTCACTTATTATTTTTCTCTACAATTAAATCTGCTAATAAAGTACACCGTTTCAATTGTCTTCAGCTGTTTCACCTAGTCTCTCTAATACTTACCAGTGTACACTTTTACGTAACCCCTTAATGGAGAAAATCTATTAAAATTACATTTCAAAATTGCTGAAGCACTTATAGCTGTAGTAGCAATGTGAATTAATATACAATTCACATACAGGGTCATTTGTCTTTCCTGATGCTCAATAGCAGTGGATCTCAACTGTTCTGAGGAAAGAAACAACGCTAAATGCTAATTTAAAATGCGACTGACCATATATGTATGCAATACGGTACGATAGGCTGGGCTATATTGTGATATAAAGGGGTCATTATAGTTGTGCGTACGTCCTACGACATAGCCGCTATGGCTTAGGCTACGCGCCAGTTTTCATACTTCTGCGTCGTTGTCTGTGTCAACGTGCAAACTCACTTGCAGACCGCTGGTAGGCAGTATCCACGCATGTAACCACAATAGCAACGCGACCGATCTTTGTTCTCACCGTCGCAAACGGAAATACCTATGATGCAGGTTTTTAACCTGATGGGAGGGGCTCTAGTGGACCAATCACAATGCTTGTGGTTTGTGTAGAACTGACACGCTGTTAAAAATATGGCAAGGTGCACATCAGGCTACGCAGAGGCTATGTCGTAGACCTTACGCACAACTATAAATTGGACTTAAGTCACGACTGAAGAGCGCTGTTAGGCACGGCGTGGAGCTGACTTAACTGCAACCCCTTCAGCCTTGACTTATTCACGATACTGTGTCAATCGTATTTCAAATCAATATTTAATGTTGCTCACCTTACTTGAGGTAATATGAGGTAATAGCTGTGTAATAAACAGGATAATGTACAGGCAGCAGGTTGTTGTCGTGAAATAAGCTACCCAGTCTCACAAAGTTTCGTGATATAGTCACATTTTTTTTTTCGTGCTATCACGAATTTTTGCGTTTTTTCGTGATTGTATAACGAATTCCTGTTTTCGTGTGATTATCACGTATTGGTTACTCAACTGCTTTTTCCTATTTTTAAACCATTGTCGCTTCGGTTTAGGGTTAGATTTGGTGCTTGCATTAGAATGTCACTTTATATATGGGTTTATACTATTTTTTCTGATTTATTTTTTTATAAGTCGCCTGGCATTAGGGTTAGAGTTGGGTTTGGTTAGGGATGTCATTTTATGTAAATCTAACCCTAAACCGAAGCGACAATGGTCAGAAAATAGGACAAAACAGTCGAGTAAACAATACGTGATAATCACACGAAAACAGGAATTCGTTATACGATCACAAAAAATTCGTGATAATAGCACAAAAAAGAATCAAAAAAATATGTGACTACATAACGAAATTTCGTGAGACTGAAGCCCCTTCAGTGTGATACAAGACCTGATCACACTGTCGGGGCTTATTTGTGCAAAAACGACCTGAAATTATTATCCCTTTCTTAAAAAACACCACATACTCACTTCACTTAAAGCTGAGCATGTGTTTTCTGCAAAGAAAATGTACTACTGTCAGAGAGTATGAAAAAAAAAGATTTTCCAATTGGCCTTCTGTATTTGGTGTCCAAATTTGCATGTTGTTGGATCTATGCATTTTTACTAATAACAAATATCAGTGTTTGACCTTATGTATTATGTTTTATGTGTTCTGTAGAACTAACAATTTTAGTTCGGTATTGGGTCACCCCTGTCCAGCATAAAATTTGTGTCCTGAAACAAAACAATAGGAGTGCCACTGTGTTGTGGAGATATGGAGATTCGTATGGAGGTAGGGCTCCCTTAGAGGTGGCCATCCAGCCACTGTCTGTTTGTAAAATATGCTAAAGTATATAAAGAAATGGTGGGTCTCCTGGCCTTTTGGTGACATTTACAGCTAGTGGGCAAGGACACGGCCTTTTCTTTCTCTTCCTCTTTTTCTCAGCTAATCAGGTGGCTTGAATAGGAGCCAGATAAGGCTATTGTTTGCCCTGACAATGTCCTGATGGTTTAGCCCTGTGGAGATCGTAGGTTTCTCTTTTTAAAGAAGGTAGGCCACCAGAGAGAACTCATTACTATGGTGCATCTGGGTTAATTAGTTGGCAAAAATGCTTCTTGGGCGGAAAGAAAGTAACATAATAGTTTTTCATAGAAATATAGGGACGAAAATACATTTAGAAAAGAAATACATTTAGAAAAAGAATATACATTTAGTTTTAAAGTCAGTATGAGCATATAGCTTAATCCAACAGTGGAAATTCTGTCACCATTTACTCACTCTCATGTTGTTTCATAGTATGAAAAAATAATACAATGGAAGTGAATGGGGCCCATAAAAAGGTTTGGTTAAAAACATTCCTAAAAATTTTCTTCCTTTGTGTTTATCTGTAATTAAGGAGACGCTTATATCCAAAGTGACTTACAAATGAGGTAAACCATAGAATAGAATAATTCTGTCATTATTCACCACCTTCCTGTTGTTTTAACAACCCCTGTATCATGAAATTATGTACCTATAGTCACGTAAATTTGTGAGTCTTTTGCGTGACACTGACACATGTCACCATTTCTGTTTACGTGTCACTGTCACATATTTGTTACTCAACTGTTTTGTCCTATTTTCAAACCATTGACGCTTCGGTTTAGGGTTAGATTTGGTGTTTTCATTAGGATGTCACTTTAAGTATTGGTTTGTACCTTTTTTTATGATTTATTTTTTTTATATTTTATGATTTTTAAACCTCTGTCGCCTGGCATTAGGGTTAGGGTTAGGGTAAGGGTTTGGGTAAGGATGTCATTTTATGTAAATCTAACCCTAAATTGAAGGGACAATGGTAAGAAAATAGGACAAAACAGTTGAGTAACAAACGTGACAGTAGCCATTTCCATCCACACGTTTTTATCCGAATTAAGTGATATCGAATGAAAAATGCCTTATGGAAACAGTAAAATTCGATTGAATTTCATGAATATCGACTCAAAAGAAATACGTTCGGTCTAGTTGGATTTTATCTTGATCGATATATGGCTTATGCGATAAACGCTGATGAAAACGTTATTTGCCGAATAAATAATGAATTGCGATTAAGTTTTAGATAATTTTATGGTTGCAACCCACCACAAAACAAAGAAGAAAAGTTTTAGGTAATTTCCGCTCTGTTGGCACACATGGCAGGTGTCAACAAAGTCAAATGTAAGTGGACAAACGAGGAGACGAGATACTTTTTAAATTTCATTTACCAGAGAAATGTAACGGCTATTTTAGATAGCAAAAATCTAAGAAATGCCATAATTTATCAGGAACTCGCATAGGAAATGTCCAACAATGGTTATGAAAAGACGTGGGACGTCCTCAGGAGTAAATAGAAGGCGCTCAACAGCAATACATGTTTTAAAAAAGAAAGTTATCTAGCAGGGGTGCCGGAGGGAAAATAAAAGGCAAGTTCAACCTTTTTGATGAGATGGATCAGATCCTCGGCCAAAGACCCATAGTAACTTCCTTGGCGTGCCTCTGCATCATCATAGCAATTTGTTAATAGCGTCGTTTTCTTATTATTATAGCTTAATATAACAATTTACAAAAACAACATAAAACACTCAATAACTTCATCATTTTAAATAGCATTTACAAATTCTTAATTAAATAATGGAATTTCAAAATGTATTTCAAAAAGCGATTTAAAAAGAGAAATAAATAACTGGATTTATAAATTGAACTTCAAATACAGGTTTAAATTATGCATTTAAAGGGGCATTTCCGTTTAACATTTCTGTTTTCATTTTACCGATGGTTCTCCTTATTCTTTTCGCTATTCGATTTGCTTTTCGCTTTAGCCTCTCTATTTAGCTTTTCCGTGACTCTTTGGGTCCTTGCAAATGGTCAAATGAGAAATGCAAATTAGCTATGGCCAGGTGGATGTAACAAGCTCGCTGATTGGCTCTGATTGTACTTCATGCGCAGATTTATAGATCTCGGATGAGGACCCAAAGAGTCACGGAAAAGCTAAATGGAGAGACTAAACCGAAAAGCAAATCGAATAGAGAAAAGAATAAGGAGAACCATCGGGAAATGAAAACAGAAATGTTAAACGGAAATGCTTTTAAATGCCTAATTTAAACCTGTATTTGTAGTTCAATTTATAAATCCAGTTATTTATTTCTCTTTTTGAAATACATTTTGAAATTTCATTATTTCATTGAGAATTTGTAAATGCAATTTAAAATGATGAAGTTATTGAGTAGTATGTTGTTTTTGTAAATTGTTATATTAATTTGAACTATTTATTAATGGATTAATATTTCATTTCTACATTATTTTTTGTAACTTTGTCTATTTATTTATAGATTAATTAATGATTTTTTAAACAAATGTATTAATTGCTATTTTTATTGTCCAGGTAGTTATTAAATATTGAAGTTCTTTATTACATTTTGCATGACTCTTCTGGTCCTCCATAGTGGCTCGTGACTGCTCATTCAGGGGGCGCTAATTCAAAATAAGTGTTCGAAATACACACAAGACACTCCCTTAACAGTAAACTCTCTTTTATCATAAACCCTTTAGACGCGTCTGCAGCAGGCACTTATTTTGACAAGACACGTGATGCACATAGGATCACTCGACTTGCAGAACACATACAGTATTTTGAAAAAAGGAACCACACACATGACGGGCTACATACATGTTGTGACAAACTTCGCATCGAGTGCCCTCGAAAAAAGAAGTCACCGGGCGCCACTGGTTATTAGTATCGGTAAAATCTACTATCGGTTGACCCAGGGCTCAAAATAGAGGAGTGCCCAGTGGCCCGGGGCCAGTGTGAGAGACACTCGGACCAGTGACAATACCGTTTACTGGCCTGAGTGTCTCTCACATTGGCCCTGAGCCACCGGGCAGTCCTTTTATTGACCCTCAGTGACTAAAATATATTTTCTGTCTGTGGCAGTTTTTCTGTATGTATTTTTATGCAATGTAACCATCAAGACACGTTTTAGGTGTTGCAAACAAGCAACTACCGTTAGGCCTGTCGCGATAAACGATAAATCGATTAATCGCACGGTAAATAAAATGAGCTCGATCATTTTTTTAGGCCGCGATAATTCACATTTGCATGCTTGTTTGTTTTCCTTGTCTCTCTCTCTCTCTACCAAAGAGACTGGATGACCGCTCCGTGCAACGAGTGACAAGGAGTGAACCCATTTGTCATTTGTCAGTCGCATGATCTGTGTGGGGAGGGGGGACTCCTGGCGTAGCCTATCACAGTAGGAGTACTGAGGAGGATGAGAGCCGCGTGAGAAGTGCAGCAGGAGAAAACACTAGTTAAGACGAGAGTTGGAGAAAAAGATGGATTTACTAGAGGCTGTTTACACTTGTCATTAAAATGCGTTTTTATCGATCGGATCACAATGTTTTACGTCTTTTCTGACTTTTCTGACACAAGGTGAACAGTGCTATTTTAGCCTTTCATTGATAAACTAAAGCGGGTGATCTCCGCAGTTTCATTTTGCAAGCGTGTGAAAGTTGCGCGATCTTATTTCATCAATTGCGCTGAAAATTCAGAGAAAGCTCTAACATATCAACGTACAAAACACTGTGCAGCATGTATACTTGCTAAACAAGCAGCGGACTCCGACATAATATTAGTTTGCGTCCATATAAACTCATAATTACTCCCGCTGGCGTTCAAATGACAGCGGAGAGACTCGCCCACCGTCTCACGGACCGTCCCCTCACAGTATTCAGCACAGAAGCGGTCGAAAGTGGACAAAAGAGACGGATTTAAATACCAGGTGTAAATGTGATATGTCTCTCTCGTCCACTTGTGATCTGATAAAAAACACATCTTGATACCAAGTGTAAACAGCCAAGTTTCAAAACCAAACGCTACAGCTGCAGTGTGGGAGTACTTTGGATTTAAACCTAATGACCGAGGTGAACCACTAAACCTGAACGAACCACTAAACCTGAACGAGCCGTTATGTCGCATTTGTGGTAATAACGTAGCACTTAAAAGTGGCAACACGACAAACATGCATATGCACCTAAAACGCTGATGGAAATATTGACCCTGATGAGAGTATTGTGAAATTTCAGAATTAGAGTTTACATTTAAAATTGCCAATTGTCTTAACGAATGATAAATAAAATGTATATGCATACACTTATATTTGACTTTTGAATTATTCTATGTGAATTATTATTATTTTTGTTGGTGGGGCCAGTGAACATTTTGGCAGGGCAAGCGAAAACCTAACCCACTGGCTCGATCGGGCCAGTATAAAAAATATTTTCGTTGAGCCCTGTGACCTCTATTCAAAACCTTATACTCAGATCCCTTGTTACATCACCCTGATGGAAGTGGTTTTTTTCAGCATGATATTTTGGGAAAACATGACTATTAACATAGTTTTTTGCCCATACTAAACTGAATTTCTGATTATTATGAAGCATCTACAGCAGTCCTCAAGTGCCTTGAAGTGAATGTGAGTGTTTTGAGAGCATGCAATATTCAAACAAAGTAGATTTGACCCTTAATTTGACACACAGATAATTGCCATTTTAATTTCAGTCGTCTTAAAGCTACTCTTTATTTTTAATGTGAGATGTGGACAGGATTACACATGACAGGAAATTACTAAAAGATAGCGGTGTTATCATTATGTGCCCTCTGATCAGAAGATTCTGACAGATTCACTAAGAGGACACTTAACCGTCTTAAGACAGACAATGTGTTCAGAGGAAGGAAATGTCAAAGTTAACATGAGGCTTTGAAAACAAAAGCAATAGAATTTATATGACTAATTCTGATGTGACCCCGAAATTAGTACACTGTAAAAAATTCTTTGCTTCCTTAAATTTTTAGTTGAATCAACTCAGATTTACAAGTCATGTCAACTATACTATTATTTATCTGGACTAGAGATGAGTTGTTAGGCAGCAAAGATAGCGCACTAACTCTAAGGTTATGTTTACATGGAAACGATCTGAAGAGAAAGCGCAAAAGTGGCGTTGCATTACCACTTTTTATTTTCCGCATTAATGTGAGCGTTTTGGGGGGGGTCTGCGTGCATATGTTGAGCAAAAGTGTGTGATATTTGATGTAGTATTCACTCCAGGCGGCTAGGTGGCAATGTGAAGCACTGACACACAACAACACCAAATCCGCGCGCCGCATACAATTTTTCTTCTACTTCTCTCCTTAGTAGAGCATTCTCGTCCAAAGCCGTCTGGTTTGCGTCCGACGAATTGGCGCATCAACAATTTGATGGAGGTAATTAATGTGACTTCTCTGATCAGTAATACGAGCTGTGAATATTTTTTACATCTGCTGGAAAGACTCTTGTATATTATCAGAGCTGCTTGAAGGTCCGACGCATGGAAAAAATCTGACATGTTTGTTGTAATTTTCCTGAACTGGCGCATGCCTGTGATGTAAACGCGTACACGACAAGAGCCACCGTGAGCAGACTTTTGCGTTTTTACCCTTTGAACTGCTATTTAAACTGCTGGTTAAAAAGCCACTACAGGCAACCAGCTTTACCTTTATCCATTTACCTTCCACTGAATTAATAAATTCAAGCTGCTTATTAATTATAAATGCAATTATATTAATGTTGTATACTTATATGATTTATTTTAACATATATGTAATTATATAAAAAGAGAAAATATGAATATATTATTTATATATATATAATAAAAAATAATAATAAACAAATAAAAATACATTATAATATTTCTATAAACTTTTTGGCATTATTATTATTAAAACAAACCATTAAAGGAATTATGAATGATTGCATGATCCATCAAATAATTTACAAAAAAATCAACAATTTGATGGAGGTAATTAATGTGACTTCTCTGATCAGTAATACGAGCTGTGAATATTTTTTACATCTGCTGGAAAGACTCTTGTATATTATCAGAGCTGCTTGAAGGTCCGACGCATGGAAAAAATCTGACATGTTTGTTGTAATTTTCCTGAACTGGCGCATGCCTGTGATGTAAACGCGTACACGACAAGAGCCACCGTGAGCAGACTTTTGCGTTTTTACCCTTTAAACGCAATGGTAGAGCGTTTTTAAAGGGTTTTTTAAAGCACCAAAAACACAGTCGTGTACACGAAAGGCACATCCGATAAAATATTTTTACGTTTTGCCTTTAATGTCCTATCCTTGCATGAATTAAAAGTATGCTTGTAATGTAATTTAGCATAATGATTTTTTTACTACTCTCAAATGTTTTAGTATCACTACTTTTAGCCTGGTCTGGCTTACAGTACCCCCATTTACATTATATACTTCAAAATTGCTTTAATATGGCAGCAATTTTTTTTTTATTCCACATTACTCAAAGACTATTTAAAGCCATGGCCAGACAAGAACGAATGACTGAGATGTGATTGGTTGTAGTGTATGTGATAGGCCTATTCAATACAATCCATGTCTATGCATTTACATATAAACATGCTGCAACAACATTTGGCTTGTTATATTATTTGCATGTTATATATTAATTATATCCTAATTAAATTTTATTTTTTCTACCTTTTATCTATTATATTTACAAATCTATTCCAGTTATATTTGAAATAGATAATCTAATCATATTCATTTTTATCTAGTAGAAAATAAATCTATTAATAAATCTATATTCAAATAATAATATAAAATTGTCTAAAAAATGTATATCCAATTTGATGTGATTAGCCTATTTGTTTGCCATTTACTATTTTTGTTTCTATTTTAAAGTAACAACCCTTTTAAACATGCAAACTAATAAATAAAGAAAGAATTTCTAAGAGGATGCCTTGATTTATCAATGAATGTTTTCCTAATTTTAGTTGCATCTTATTGCATTTAACCCCTGCTGAACATAAAGGGAAATAAGAGCAGAGAGAGAGAGAGAGAGAGAGAGAGAGAGAGAGAGAGAGAGAGAGAGAGAGAGAGAGAGAGAGAGAGAGAGAGAGAGAGAGAGAGAGAGAGAGAGAGAGAGAGAGAGAGAGAGAGAGAGAGAGAGAGAGAGAGAGAGAATACGTTTGTGCAGTCAGGAGTGTCAGTAACATCAAAGGATTATTCCACTTCACACTGTTCATGTGCTGGTAATTTGGGTAATTCTATTGTAGGGTTTGTCGATCCTGAAATTATGGGCACTACTGTCCTCGTGTGCCATATAATTTAGTTGTTTCCTACTTCTCTGACTGAGGCGAAAGGGAAGTGGCAACCAGGCTCGATATACTCGGAGGAGAATTGCAGCTATTCTTCCCCTATATTTTGGTCTTATATAAAAGTGACATAGCCTTCCCATTCATCTGAACTGCTATTTAAACTGCTGGTTAAAAAGCCACTACAGGCAACCAGCTTTACCTTTATCCATTTACCTTCCACTGAATTAATAAATTCAAGCTGCTTATTAATTATAAATGCAATTATATTAATGTTGTATACTTATATGATTTATTTTAACATATATGTAATTATATAAAAAGAGAAAATATGAATATATTATTTATATATATATAATAAAAAATAATAATAAACAAATAAAAATACATTATAATATTTCTATAAACTTTTTGGCATTATTATTATTAAAACAAACCATTAAAGGAATTATGAATGATTGCATGATCCATCAAATAATTTACAAAAAAATATTTTTTTAAACATCATTATGGCATGTGTTGTTTTGTGAGGATAAGAATAGCACATGAGGATGTAAACATCTTTAGGACTATAGGATCTATATCTAAAAGTGTTGCAGCAAACATCTTCCCTTTTTGCCATGGTGACAACAGCTTTTGTTTTTGGTCTCTGTAGTAACCAAACCAAATCTCACCAGCCCTTGAAGAGACAAAAAAAATTACCTCTAAACATTACTACTAAAATCTTTATCAAAACATATTTGCTTGGATGAGACTTTTTGGTCATGCTTACAATAATGTACATGATGATATTTTACATATATTTGACATTTTTAGATGTCAGGAAATGCCATTCTTTTATTCTCTGAATAAACCTTTACCTTGTCTGAATACTGTATTAATACCACTGGGGGGCAGAGCTTTTTTGCAGGGGTGAAGATGTCATCTTAGAATATTTTAATTATGATTCAAGGATATAAAACATACAGTATTTATATTTTAATATATTTTAACAATGATAAACTCAAAATGTCTGTTCTCAATATCGTTCATCTCCAACTGATTCACAAAGACTCTGAATTCACTTTAAATAAAAAGAGATTACAAAGGCGTTTTTATTCACATAAACTTTATGTTCCTTGAATGCATAGATTACAAATACATTAAAAAGTATTTGCTTTGTCAACTAAAGCAGATTTTATTCATAATTTTGGACCTGTTTTTTTAGGAGGGGTTTTGTATAGTGGGTATTGTTACATGTTCAAACTTAATAAAAATATATTATTTAATATAATTAAATATAAAAATATTTTATCAGCTCATTTTTAATAAATGCAGATCTTCTGCGAAGAAAAAACATTTACTTTCGGTTTTAAGATAAGAGGAGACATTCAAATGTCACGAACACACTATTTGGTTTAATCATTAGTAAATATAATGTAATATATTTTTACTTAAATAACATATTAAAATTATAAAAAAAATTTGTGTAATATTAAACTGTACCCATCAAAATGATTTGCAGCATTCTGGTTACCGTGTGTTATTAGTTTCAGGCGGTTGTTATGTAAGGAATTATTGACGACAGGCTGTTGAATTATAAGAAAATAATGCACACCCGAGGTGGTTAAATATTGCTCTGGTGGCTATTTTTAAGACATTTTAAAGGTTAGGTGTTCAAGAATTAAGAATTCAACCGCCCTGTGGTACAACTCGGTTTATTACACGGCTCTCTGGAATGCTTGATTCTGATTGGTCAGTTGAGACATTTGCAGGTTCGTTCTTTTCAAATAATAACCGCTCCAAAGTAATAACGCATAGCCGGTACTACTTGTACGATTAAAATCGCTCCGCGCCAATAAAGATTACTGTTTGGCGCCATCTTGTGACAAACACTGGACAACCACAATTAAGAATGGATTTTGACATTAATTTTAACATGTACAGAAAAAACAAAACATTTAAACAGTGGATAGAAGAACGAACAATGACAACACACATGACAGCTACGAAGCCAACACACAAAAAAATACAGAATGGGCATTAAAACTTCTCAAAGACTGGCTAAAGAGAAAAAAATGGAGACAGACAAGTATGAAGCAGAGGATCTTAATAAGGTATTACGATCATTTTATGCATCTGTGAAAAGTTTCACGGAAGGATAAAAATGTTAATTTAAAACAAATATGCCAATAAAATGTTTCAAATTCATATTCATGTCCAGTTTTTTTTTTCTTATGTGGCAAGTAGCCGTGTAATAAGCGGGATAATGTAGAGGCAGCCGGTAGTTATCGGGAAATAAGCCCCTTCAGTGTGATACAAGACACAAGTCCTGATCACACTGTTGGGGCTTATTTCCCAATAACTACCGGCTGCCTCTATATTATCCCTTACATATGTCGTATAACTTGGAATGTCGTGACTGGCCAATCAGAATCAAGCATTTTACAGTAGAGTGCCAAATAATGAATAAATGAATGAATGAATGAATGAATAAATAAATAAATAAATAAATACATTTACAGATGCTTTAAACATATATATTTATATTTATATATATATATATATAATGTTTAAAGCATCTCTTACATAAGAACTTGTTAATTTATTAGTAATATGAATCTAAACATGATATTTAATGTTGCTCATCTTTACATATAGAGATAAGAGATATATTAGATAATATATTACCAGTGGCTTTTAGTACATTAGATGTATCTAGTCAACACAAAGTAGAGATATTAAAACTTCCTTTTAAAATAGGAAAGGCGATGTAAGTTTATCTGATTAGAAACACTTTAATTGAAAAATTCCTTAAATGCCAGATGAAAAGGCCACTTCATTCATACAGCTCGAAACAATGGATGTATGCATTTGAAGGATATCATTAAGCTAATATTTCATAACATTAAGTCAAAAACTTGACTTGGATCTGCTGAGAATAAACACAGTATTGGATATAAATCACACACGCAAACACATGTGAGATCACTTTCCTTACCTTTATAAGCACATGTAGATTGTCGCCTCTCATGGAGGTGCGTCTACGTCTCGCAAATCAAGTTCGACCAACAGATTGAGACACGTTGTAAGGAGCACTCAAGTGTGATGTGAAATAAATGAAAGAGGCCGAACACACACAAGCTTACAAATACACACATTTTATAAATCAACTCTGACAGCGGCAATAGAGCAGAGATGACAGTGGCCAGTTACCCCAAACCACATCTACCGACGTTATTGATCCATAATCCACCTTCACATAAAACACCCAATTTCATATAATGCCTATAATAACAGTGCATTCAGACTCAAGTAGGTGTCAGAAAATAGAGGCGTATGTGGAGAGAGAGAGAGTGTGCTTCACATGAGAGAAAGGAAAATGGCAAATGCATTTCATTTTCACTTTTATTTTTTACTTTCTGCACCATCAAGTAATGGAGTTGTCTGGAGTATGTATTTGTCTGATATATAAATGTTTTAATATTGACAATAATCACAACCCTACCTGTATCTACAAATGGACCACTTCATTTTGGAACGTATGGGAAAGGCATGCTCACAAACATCCTTTAAATATACATTATTTTCATGTTTGTTTAATTTGCTTATATGAATACTCAAATTTGTATTAATACTCTTGATCTGGTCATGTAATGATTGTATTAAATTTATAAAAACTTGTAAGGGCATTTAAACAGATACTTACTTTTTACAAATATACTCTGGCCATGCTTCGCTTGAAAACTAATAATGTCAAGGCTTAGGTTTGGAAGTGGTGTTAGGTGTATAGCAAATATTGTCTTAGTATGAATGCTGCTGTTTCTAAGAATGACATGCAATTCAAATTACCTTGGAGGTATGGTTGTGTTTCCATGGCACACACACACACACACACACACACACACACACACACACACACACACACACACACACACACACACACACACACACACACACACACCATTGTCCTTGCAAGATCACTGCCTGTTTCTTATCATAGCCAAACAACCGTGCTTATTAATAGGGGTCCGGACCACAAGCTCCTATACATCATTGTCTTGGCTTGGAGGAAAGCTAATCACTCAAGCACTGTTAAAAAAGCAGGAGTTAGTCATTTAGTCGCACACCAAAACATGGTGCGGGATCGGTTGGGGTTAAATGGTAATGACAGTTGCCTTAAATATGACTCTGCAATAAATCTAGATAGGACACATGAATGGTAACTATAGTGTACTGTGATGGAGGGATTTTTTGTCAAATAAACATATATTAAAAATAAAGTAAAAAAATTTCAACTTGACATAACTTAGAGGCTGTTTACACTTGGCATTAACATGCATTTTCGTCGATCGGATCACAAGTGGACGACGTTAATGCCAGGTGTAAACGGTGTTCAAAACGTTTTGAACGCGTCCACTTACGACCACTTTCAACCACATCCAGAGGTAGTCGAAACCACTTTCGATCGGATTGCTTTGGAGCTGCGGAACGCCGATCGATGAAAACTTAATACCAAGTGTAAACAGCCCCTTAGAAAAACAAGTTGAGGTCATACGTACAAATGAGGTCATATAAATTCATCCCAGTTAGCCACCTAGAGGCTGGTTACTCTTGGTTTTAAGATGTGTTTTCATCGATCGGATCACAAGTGGACGAGAGAGACACATTACGTTTACACCTGGTATTTAAATCCGTCTCTTTTGTCCACTTTCGACCGCATCTGTTCTGAATACTGTGGGGGGGGGGTGGTCCGTGAGACGGTGGGCGAGTCTCTCTGCTGTCATTCAAACGCGAGCGGGAGTAATTATGAGTTTATATGGACGCAAACTTATATTATGTCGGAGCCCGCTGCTTGTTTAGTAAGTAAACATGCTGCACAGTGTTTTTTACGTTTATTTGTTGGAGCTTTCTCTGAATTTTCAGCGCAATTGATGAAATAGGATCGCGCAACTTTCACGCTTTCAAAACGAAACTACGGAGAACACCCCGCAGTAGTTTTATCAATGAAAGGCTAAAAATAGCGCTGTTCACCGTATGTTCACGGCAGAAGTCAAAAAAGACGTAAAATTAGTGTTTAATACCTCAGATTAGATAAATGGGCGGAGAGAAGGCGGTCGCGTGTGGCTGTTCGAACACATTCAACCACATTGCGTTCCGCAACTCCAAAGCGATCCGATCGAAAGTGGTTTCGACTACCTCTGAATGTGGTTGAAAGTAGTCGAAAGTGGACGCGTTCAAAACGTTTTGAACACCGTTTACACCTGGCATTAACATCGTCCACTTGTGATCCGATCGACGAAAACGCATGTTAATGCCAAGTGTAAACAGCCTCTTATATAAAAGAATATCTGATGTCAGTAGCATTTATATTTTCACGATAACTGTGTCTCAATTTACTGGCTGTGACCTTCTAAGGACATATTCTAAGACCGATTGCGTCACAGCTGCATGACTTAAGGTCGGTAAGGCCGTCCCAATTTGAAGGATGCTTAAAATGAAGCCTCAAAATGCATCCTTCTTTCTCTGCGCTGTTAAAGGGGACATATCATGAAATTCTGACTTTGATCCCTAGGGCTTTTATCAACCTAGAAAATGTGAAAAAGTTGAACCCAGTAACTTTGTTTTGGTATTCCATTCTCTGCAAGCACGTGAAAAAATAGCTCATTGAAATTTGGCTCCCCTTGTGATGTCAAAAGGGGATAATACCACGCCTTAACCTGCTCTGTCCAACCACGGCACTGCCATTTAGTGCAGAGATCAGTTTATTCGCATTTAAAAGGGCACACACCAAAACGGCACATTTTTATGTGACATTTTTCCCCTCATTTTTAATTTACATGCAAAATCCACTTTTACAAGTTGTTTGGACATCAATATGTGTTGGCAGTGTTAGAACAAAAAATACACCCAGTGCTTCTTTTTTAATTCCCATTAAACCAATGCAGTCTCAGTGGACATGCTGTTTTGATTATCTTGTTAATGTGACATCACAGTGATAAAGCCCCGCCCACGGCCACTGCCTGGCTAGTTAATTTGACCCAAAAGCTTTTCTAAATGTGTTCTTTAGCAAATTGCAGCGTTAATGTGGCTAAAGATACCATTGTATTCACGAGGAATCAGAACTATTTTTAACCAAAAGCTTTTTGCATTTAAAGGTACAGACATGAAAACAGCGCTTTTTTGCTGCCACCAAAATAGTGGCAATCTTGACATGCTATAACAAATGGTCTGTGGGGTCTTTTGTGCTGAAACTTCACAGACACACATTTTACATCTTGTAAAAATGTGAATAACATGTGGCCTTTAAAGGTGCTCTAAGCGAATTCACGCGTTTTAGGCCATAACACTTTTTTGTTTCATACAGTAAACATCTCCTCACTATCTGCTAGCTGCCTGTCCCCTGAACACACTGTAAAAAAACGCGGTCTCTTTAGACAGCCCAGGCTCCGCAAACTGCAACAAAAACAAAGTGGTCAAACCTGCCACCACGAAACATAACAAAGTGTTCCAGCCAATAAACGACGAGAAGGATTTGGGAGTGGGGGTTGGGCGCGTCTCGTTCAGAAAGCACGGAAGGGAGGGGAGGAGTTAGCTACGCTCTGTTTTGTTTGACAACACTTTGAACGTCAACAAGTGACGTCACACAGATTCGCTTACCCGTGGGTTCACACCAGCTGCATTTGAGGTGTCAAATTCGCATCTACCGCGTCTAGTTTGCCGCTTGAACATTTTGAGTTTACTTGCTTCATTTCACGTGCGTGAAAGATGCGCATTAAATTCTAATCATCGAGACATTCACATGGAAATTCGTGTCATGGGAGGGGCTTCTGCGACTCCGCTCACTTTCTGTAATAACGTCACGACTAAAGCAAGCTCCTGATTGGTTAACAAAGTGTGTTTTTCAGCCAAAGTATTTCAATGTGAATGAAGCGATATCGCGTCTACCATGCTGTGCTAAACGCCTCATTTGTGCAGTGAGACCTCCAGATGCGTGTCAACGCGTCTTCACATTGACTTAACATTTAAATCACTCGCGCTTGACGCCTCTACCGCAGCTGGTCTGAAAGCAGCATTAGAGCGCCTTTAATGTAACTCCACATGAAAACATGCCATACCTCATGACAGGCCAATACTGTTTTATTTACAAAGCGTAGATTATATGTATGGGGTGTCATACTGCTCGGTTTGTAAGAATACGGGCCTACCAGGAATCATTGCACATCTACTAATTATTATTATCTTACAGGGGACATCTCACAAGACTTTTTTAAGATGTCAAATAAATCTTGTTGGTGCTTGTATGTTTGTTAAGTTCTTGCTCAAAATACCATATAGATAATTTATTGTAACATGTTAAAATGTACACTTTGTAGGTGTGAGTAAAAATGTGCGGTTTTTGGGTGTGTACTTTTTTAATATCTGCACTAAATGGCATTATCTGCAGTAAGTGGTATTATCCCCTTTTGACATCACAAGGGGAGCTAAATTTTAATGATCTATTTTTTCAGTCTGATTTTCATGATATGTCCCCTTTAAACCTTTAATAGTTTGTGTATGCTGCGAGAGGCAGTGAGTGAACTTTCTTAGGTCAGAAAGTTTTGTAACATGACAGTGACTTCACAGTGTTTTCGCTAAACTGCGAGCTTTTATAGGCACAGGAAGAGAGATCGTGTTTCTTTTAAGTTGGAGGTATCATTGTTGTCACAAGGTAAGACTTTGCCTCTGAATGCCAGACATGCTGTCTTCCGCACTGCTGCATGCTCAGCTAACTCTGCCTGACGCCAACCTCCGGTCTCCTAACACAGCGCTGTCAAAACTAACCCGAGAAAATGGTGTTTTGAAAATGTAATTGATAGTATGCTGTTTCTTTCACAATAATGGGATTTAAATGTGCGTTTACATTAATTTATAATAATACAAGTTTTAGACAAAAATAAATGAAAAGTTTAATGATGTACACTCACAAAAATATTCCATATCAGTTGCCTAATACAAAAAGAATTATGTCATAGCACAAAATCCTAAAAATGTTTTTGCTTTATGCTGCATTTACTTTATTAATCCAACGTGATACACTTTTGACAAATCTTAACTATTCTAAGTGCACAAAGTGGTGGCACATTTATATAGATCCAATTTGTAGGATCTCAACTTTTTCATATGATATGCTCACAGCCAAAGAAGGTTAGGTTTAGAGGATGAGCTTTATGCTTGTGTTTAATCTACAATTTGCATGTTTTCCCTCTTATCGGATTGTACAAATTCAAACTTGTAAAATAGTAAAAAATAATGAGGAAAAAAGCAAAAAGGATCCAAAGTTATATAATTCAGGTATTATTATTCATCTTACATTTGGGTTTTATTTTAGTTTTTGTATACAATGTGGATTATTTTTAACCCCGTTGGGTCAAGAAAATGACAGAAATGAACCCAGAAAATGTTTATGTTTGACCCAACAATCCAGAATTTTTGGTTGAAACAACCCAGCTTAAATTATATAACACAACAGGTTGGGTTTGTCCCTTTCTGACACAATGCTGGGTCTTAAAATGTTGAGTTAATTCTACTTAAAAATATTAATAAACAATATTATAAAAAAATTTACACACGTTTTTAAGTTCAACCAGGTAACTAACTTTTTTAAGGTTTTTATTTTGTTTGGAAAAGCAGTAGGGGTGTAACAATACATTCAAAGGGATTTAGGCATCAATTCAATTTTTAACTATACAATGCATCGAAGCCACACATAAAATATCGATATGAGGTACCTTTATTTTGACACTCTCTCCACGTCCTCATTCCTTGCCGTAATGTCCATCTACACTGTAAAAAAATTCCGTAGAAATTGCAATGTTATTGCAGCTGGGTTGCCGGTAATTTACCGTAGATTTAAATTTATGTTATTTACTTGCAAGAGTTTGTTCAAAGTTAAATAAATTTTAAATATTAACAAGTCTTTATCTTTACAGAATAAAACTATACAATAACAGCCTCATGCAAAGCATTCTGGGAACCAGAAATAATCATAAACCTTTTTCTGTTTTTTGTTTCAGATTTTGTTTCCCAGAATGTTTTGCTTGATGCTGTTTTTTTTAGTTTTACTCTGTAAAGACAAAGACTTGTAAATGTATAATGTTCATTTAACTTTGAACAAAATGTTGGCAATAAAAAACATACATTTAAATCTACGGTAAGTTACCGGTAACCCAGCTGCAATTTCTACGGAATTTTTTTTACAGTGTACGCATTTCCGCCAAAGCACGCATTTTCGTGGGTTTGGGAATATTTTGTTTTGAAAAATGTATTGGACAAACAGACTGAAAAAAGCAAACATTGCCAGCACCAGATGAAACACTAAAGACTCTGACTGTTGCCATCATAAGCTTGATTTTATGTGCATTTTTTTCCCATCATTTATTTTTCTTTATTTAAAAAAGTTAATTTTTTTCTTAGTTTGTTTTTGTAATGTACCAATTGGGACAGAGATTGTGCCTTTTTTAAAGAGCTTAATTAAACGTTCATATTATATATTTTAGTTTCATTCATGAGTTATTAAAACTAGGCACGTAATATTAAAGTATCAATAAATTAACCAAATCAAATCGGAATTTACACCTTTAAAAAGCAGGTATACAGGACATCCCTACCTCGCATAATCTCCCTCTCCTAAAGAGAAAAAATCAGCACTCAGAGCCAGAAATACACTACTGCCTGCTATACAATTACTGGATTAATCATGTTATTCTATTGCTTAACCTCTAGAGGAAAAGAGAGAGAGAGATGAGGGGGTGAGATTTTTTGTTAAAGATCTGCGTTTTCAGAGCATTTTCCAAATGGCTTGTTAAAACCAGAAGGTCACGAGGTCAGGACTCTTAATTACACTCAAACAGAGTAGAAATGGCCAGAAGAGAAGCGACGGAGAACGACTGAAAAAGGGGACGCATGCGAAATGATATTGCAGGAAATTACAGCTTTGGTAATTTTGCAGAATCCCCCGTATTTCTCTGTACAATGCAGATGAGGCCCACAATCAGGCCTGGCGAAGGTGTCAATGCAGGTCCTTATTAATAACAATACAAGAGAAATGGCCTCTCATGCAAAATCACTTTGGTACCCCTCTCACTGCAGTGTGAGGGGGCAGAGAGATGATAGAAAAGAAAAACAACGGACACATCTCATGAATCTATTCATTTTTTTCCTCTTAAAAACTACAAGCATATATTTAAAGTTTTTTTAACCTGTGAGTTTATTATAACTAATTTGGATGAATTTTTCATCAGCAGATTTACAGCTGTTCCTCTAGCTGAGTTGGTTAAGCATTGTGTTAGCAGTGCAAATGCTGTGGGTCAGGGAACAGACATTAAAAAAATTTAACCTTGAATGTGTTATGCAAAATATGTTAACATACATTTATTTTCTGTACATTCTTGCTTAGTGCGCTTAATATATGTAAAATGTGATATTGCAACACAATGCTTGATGCTCAGGCACAACGTTTTCACTGTATGCAATAATTTACATATTTGGCAGCTTACAGTTCTTTTAATGTATGCATTTTTTTTATCAGATTGTGGTTTACCTTGTGTTGAACCCATGACCTTTGTGCTACTAATGCAATTCTGTATCAGTTGAGCTAGAGGAACACTTTGAAGTCTTCAACACTTTAAAAGGACAATTTAATCACGATTAATTGCATACAAAAGAAACTTTATATGCATGTGTACTATGTGTAATAATTATGTATATATAACTACAAAAACATTTATATATATATTTAAGAAACATTTACACGTGTATATGTATACATTTATTATACACTCACCTAAAGGATTATTAGAAACACCTGTTCAATTTCTCATTAATGCAATTATCTAATCAACCAATCACATGGCAGCTGCTTCAATAAATTAAGGGGTGTGGTCCTGGTCAGGACAATCTCCTGAACTCCCAACTGAATGTCAGAATGGGAAAGAAAGTTGATTTAAGCAATTTTGAGCGTAGGATGGTTGTTGGTTCCAGACGGGCCGGTCTGAGTATTTCACAATCTCCTCAGTTACTGGGATTTGCACGCACAACCATTTCTAGGGTTTACAAAGAATGGTGTGAAAAGGGAAAAACATCCAGTATGCGGCAGTCCTGTGGGTGAAAATGCCTTGTTGATGCTAGAGGTCAGAGCAGAATGGGCCGACTGATTCAAACTGATAGTAGAGCAACTTTGACTGAAATAACCACTCGTTACAACTGAGGTATGCAGCAAAGCATTTGTGAAGCCACAACACGCACAACCTTGAGGCGGATGGGCTACAACAGCAGAAGACCCCACCGGGTACCACTCATCTCTACTACAAATAGAGGCTACAATTTGCACGAGCTCACCAAAATTGGACAGTTAAAGACTGGAAAAATGTTGCCTGGTCTGATGAGTCTCGATTTCTGTTGAGACATTCAGATGGTAGAGTCAGAATTTGGCGTAAACAGAATGAGAACATGGATCCATCATGCCTTGTTACCACTGTGCAGGCTGCTGGTGATGTGTGGTGTAATGGTGTGGGGGATGTTTTCTTGGCACACTTTAGGCCCCTTAGTGCCAATTGGGCATCGTTTAAATGCCATGGCCTACCTGAGCATTGTTTCTGACCATGTCCATCCCTTTATGACCACCATGTACCCATCCTCCACTTCCAGCAGGGTAATGCACCATGTCACAAAGCTCAAATTATTTCAAATTGATTTCTTGAACATGACAATGAGTTCACTGTACTAAAATGGCCCCCACAGTCACCAGATCTCAACCCAATAGATCATCTTTGGGATGTGGTGGAACAGGAGCTTCATGCCCTGAATGTGCATCCCACAAATCTCCATCAACTGCAAGATGCTATCCTATCAATATGGGCCAACATTTCTAAAGAATGCTTTCAGCACCTTGTTGAATCAATGCCACTTAGAATTAAGTCAGTTCTGATGGCGAAAGGGGGCCAAACACAGTATTAGTATGGTGTTCCTAATAATCCTTTAGGTGAGTGTATGTAAATAAAACAAATGTACATAAATAAAGTTTTTCTTAAATGTATACATGTATGTGTGTATTTATACACACGCAGTACACACACATCAACTATGCAAACACAAACTTTTATTTTGTGATTAATCACAATTAATCATTTGACAGCACTAATTTAAATATTAAAATAGAAATGATAAAAGGAGTAGTTCACCCAAATATGAAAATACTCTTTTTTTGCATCCATATGGCAAATCACTTTATTGTTTCCTAATCTTTGGATAAAAGCGTCTACTTAATGCCTAAATTAATAAAATAACCCCTTTAAAATGCACTGCCCAAACTTTTCAAGCTCATCACTTCCTTCTCTCTATCTTTAAACAGTCTCACCATGATCCCCAAAACACACCATCATCTTAAAACAAGCAAACAAGGCTCTTTTAATCACCCCCCGTGTGTCCTTTTAAAGCCAATCTTTGAGCTTCTTCATCCGAATCATCACGTGAGCGCGGCCGCAGCGGTGACATTTTAATGCGGGTGTCGTCGTCTTGCTGCCCCCCTCCCAACAACACGATACGTGCCGTCTGATTTCGCATTCATACCGCGCATATTAATCAAGACGCCCTGGCGTTGGCCGGTTTCGTCCCTCCATTCCGTCTGCCAATCTGCATATCCGCATATTACAGGCGGAGGGCCCCGTATTTAATTTCCTACAGGAGCAGATAATGATCGGCTTGTTCATGCAGAGGGGGGCCTTTGTCAGGAGAGGTCTGATATTTCACATGAAGTAGGAAAGCTCTGATTAATGCCGTGCTGAGCAGATTTCTTCGGCCCGACGTTTCATTACAGCGAGGTGATGAAATGACTCGTGGTGGCGGCCGGATCGACGGTGATCATTCGACAGATTTACTGATGCAGTTTTAATATGTCTGAAAACATCTGTGAAGAGCGTGAGCGATGGGGGAAGCAACGAGGAGACATATTTGTCGGGTGTTAGGACATCTGCTTTTTGATCCTGTTATAGGAGTCATTTATAACTTGAGTTTCTTACATTTACAGTAGCATGATCCAATGGTGGTACTGATTGACCCTTTGTTTAAGCTGCTGATAAGTAGTCGGCATGTTCTATGTATGACCCCGTCTGAGGAATCTAGGCCAACGTTTTGGAGCATCAAAGTTTGATTTTTAGTCATTGATTTCACATTCCTCATTGTTATTTACATTATGTTGATTATTTTAGATAAAAAACAGTAAAAACACACAAAAAAGACTAACTGGGTTTTCAAAGGCAGGGTCACATATGGGTATTCTTAAACTTTGGTCCCGTAAAATTAGCAGAGAGGCTTCTGTGTTCCGTAAATGTTCTGGGATTGCTCCCGTAAAGCGGACCTAGTAACATTGTCGTAACATACACGGAAAGCATTCTGTTTGAACAAGACGCAGAAACAATGCTGTAAGGGACGTGCCATAGTGAGGACGCATGTCATTGCAACCAGCATAAACTAAAATGCACGCGTATGATATCTAGAAAGAGAAATTATGGATAATTAGCTGTCACATACGTAAAATACGTCACATGTCTTTACGGGATCTTTACCGTATGTATGTGAATGCACGCACAGATTTCGGAAAATCATTGGCAGTGTAAATGAAAAAAAAATCAAACGATGCCTGACAAATCCTGGACGCATTTTCGGTATATTTTTCATAATCTCTGTGTGAAATGGGCTTTATAGTATGCAGGCCTGGGAGCAACTACACTGCAAAAAATGATTCTCAAAAAAAAATCTTAGTATTTTTGTCTTGTTTTCAGTAAAAATATCTAAAAATTCTTAAATTAAGATGCTTTTTCTTGATGAGCAAAACGACCCAAGAAAATAAGTGTAGTTTTAAGACAAAATGTATCAAATTTAAGTGATTTTGTGCATAAAACAAGCAAAAAAAATCTGCCAATGGGGTAAGCAAATTATTCTTGAACTTTTCTTGAATTTAGTGTTTAAGAAAAATGTTCAAGATTTTTTTGCTTACCCCATTGGCAGATTTTTTTTGCTTGTTTAAGGCTCTGTTTACACGTACATGGTTATTTTTAAAAACTGAGAGATTTACCTTCGTTTGTGCCCCTCGTTTACACGCAAACGGAGAACTCGCCTGTGAAACCGATTGTTTCTAAGAACTCCGGCCAGAGTGGAGATCTTGAAAATCTTCGGTTGCACGGTTGCATGTAAAGTGAGACAAACGGATGTTTAAGCAGGCAACGTCACAGAGTATGCGCCAGAGCTCGCACCTACGTCAAAAGTGCGACCCATGTTTACATGTGACTGCTACTCTGAACGCTTCCAAGATCACATTTATGTTCGTGCAAACTCGTTTCGTATGTTTGTATTTGCAAATACAGCTGCTCCATTATGTCGAGGAGCAGAGACGAGTGCTCGGAGGTCAGCAATCTTGCGCGTGTTTGACTTCATGCGGCGCTGCAAGAACCGACAAACCGATGATGTCAAAGTACCGCGAGAGAGATTCGAAATTAGACCTCTACGTATGATTCCTCAACTCGCTCTCGCGGTACTTTGACGTCATCGATCACCTACTGCAACAACTCCTCCCTCCAACATGAAAAACCAGTTCGCGTCACCACCAGCGCTGCCGGTGATTGGCTTACGTGGGCTTGAGCTTCTCTTGACGGCATATATTCACGGGTACGTGTAAATAAACACTTTTCTGAAAACTGACATGTGTGCACGATATTATTTTTGAAACCGGAGAGGTTGAAATGTCCGTTTATGAAAATAACAGCCCACGTGTAAACATAGCATTATGCACAAAATCACTTAAATTTTATCTTTTTGGAATAAAAACTAGACTTATTTTCTTGGGTCATTTTGCTCATCAAGAAAAAGCATCTTAATTTAAGAGTTTTTAGAAAGTTTTACTAAAAAAGTTTAAAAATACTAAGAATTTTTTTTTTTGAAAATAATTTTTTGCGGTGTAACTGCAGTGCAAAAATAACTTAAGTATTTTTGTCTTGTTTTCAGAAAAATATCTAAAAATTCTTAAATCAAGATGTAATTTCTAGAAGAGCAAAATGACCAAAGAAAATGGAGTCTTGTTTTTAGACAAAAAATATCAAATTTAAGTGAATTTGTGCTTTAAACTGCTAATGGGGTGAGAAAATTTTGCTTAAATTAAGTGTTTAAGAAAAAATTAAAACTTATTTTTAGATTTTTTTTCTCACCCTATTGGCAGATATTGTTGCTTATTTTAAGTTTAAATTTAATTAAATTATATATTTTTTTCTATAAACTAGACTTATTTTCTTATCAAGAAAAAGCATCTTAATTTAAACATTTTTAGATATTTCTACTGAAAACAAGACAAAAATACTAAGTAAGAAAGTCAGTTTTTGCCGTGTGTTATCTGTTTTCGGTGCCCAAAGAGAGTAATGTCACTACATTAACTCACTGTAAACAAAGTTGGTTCAACTTAAAAATATTAGTTGACAACAATTTTTACTTTTAACTTTTTTGAGTCAACTAATATTATTAACTTGAATGAAGATTTTAAGGCAACCAGGTAACTTTTTTCTTTAAAGCTCCACTGTGTAAGATCTACTCCCATCTAGCGGTGAAAGTCTATATGACAAGCAACTGAATATTACTTTCTAGCCCTCCCCATTCGGAACGCGTTTTAACTCGTACGGTGGCCCGGCCGTGTCATGCCAAGGTTAACATGGCTTCCAGTAGCTACAAAGCAAAAGCAATGAGAAAAAAATGAACAATTTGCAATGTCCTTTGCCTGTGATCCATCAAAGCACACAGATTTATGTTTAACATGAAAAAAGTCTGATTGTCATGATATGTCCGCTTAAAATCATATACAAAAAGCAACCATGACGGGTTTAAATGGACGCGAACTAATATTATGTCAAAGTACAATGCTTATGTTTTAAGTAAACGTTACATGTCCGTGTATATGTAAGAGCTATCTCTCAGATTGGTGAAAAAAGATCGCGCAACTTTCACACGCTTGTAAAATGAAACGAAAGACGCGCAGATCAGACGCTTTTATCAGAGTATTATGTCAGACATTATGTCAGAGTACAATGCTTATGTTTTAAGTAAACATGTTACATGTCCGTGTATATGTAAGAGCTTTCTCTCAAATTGGTGAAAAAAGATCGCGCAACATTCACACGCTTGTAAAATGAAACGAAAGACGCGCAGATCAGACGCTTTTATCAATGAAAGGCTAAAAATAGCGCTGTCACCGTGTGTTTGTGCTAGAGGTCAGAAAAGATGAAAACATTTATCTCAGTACCTCAGATTACATAAATGGGCGGAGAGACGGCGTGTGTCTGTTCGATCACATTAAACCACATGCATGTTTACACTAACAAGTGTTATGCATAATCATGCTAAAGTTAGCCAAGGAACTATAAAACTTCTAGTTTACAACATGGACTGTATCGATGTAAACGAATATGCTGAATTACCTGTGGAGAAGATATAAAGTGCAACTTCAGTGTCCCATGAGCCCCATCTTGGAAAACTAACTCCAATAGTGACTTTGGTCTTGATGTTTTTCCTGTCACGTTGTCGTTTAAAATCCCCGTTTCGCATCCTTGGCGATTTGTTTTAATGTCCTCGAGAATATGTCTTCAACCGGCTTTCAAATCAAAGCATTAGATCGCAGGTTCATCACGGTGTGCGGTTGTTGTAAAATCCGAAGGATTCAGCTACGCAACGCAGGTCACAGGCTGGATACGTCATCAAGCCTGGTTTATTTAAATCAACTGAGCATTACATTCGCAAGTCATACGCATATTACATCAATTTACAATTAACTAAGAATAATTGTCAGCTTTATAATTGTTAATATTCTGAAATAAGACTGTCTTGATGACGTATACCGCCTACACATGCAACCTCCGGAGGCTTCAGCTATCGGGCAGCGTGAGTGTAGAGTGACAGCGCGATAGGCGGAGCTTGAATTTCAGGAATGTCCCTCGTCGGCGAATGTATTTCAAAGATGGAGGCACAACATGGATTCAGCCAGAGAGCGCTTCGACGGTATGCATTTTAAATAGCAGATTCTACACTTACGAGAATACTTTGATTAGTGGGTGGGAAGTATTTACACATGAATGAGCACATACTTTTGAAAGAAAACATGGGTTTTTGTTAAGAAATAACTCAATAAAGTACACAGTAGAGCTTTAAGTTGAACCAACAATCTTTTTTAGTGCTGTTTGCTATCTAACATGGATTTAATAAAGATTTAGTTTTTTGATTTAGAACGTGGTTGTTGGAGCTTTAGATACTGGATTAGGCACTCGTAAGAGAAGTGACAACCATATTCATCTGTGGTTCTCTGTGTCCTTTAAAGTTTTAAAGTATACCTAAAACTGCAATTAAAGATCGTTTTGAATATCATACATGTAAATTCTTTATGGAATTAGGTCAGCTATAGATTAAACTTCAACATACCAATTTCCTTACATGTTACACATATTTCTAAATAAAATACAAAGTGGAAAGCAATTATGTCCTGTAATTCATGTTCACATGCTGTAGGATTGCTTATGATTGCATATATTTCTCAAAGGCCTCTCTGTTTTCCTGCCCGCCTGACAAACAGACTGCGTTTGAGTCGCGCGCACTAATAAATCACACGAGACCTCAGAGGTACAGCTGCTGTGTGTTCGACTAAATGAATTTGATTTACCAGTATTGTAGTACTGCTAGATTTACATAGCTTTACATCCAGAGAGCCCTCGCCTAATTAAAATGTTCTGCAAAATGAGAAAATTGTTTGTCAGCGGATTGCACCCGTGAGGCGGGTACAAACTTTTGATGTTTCTCAAGCAGCCAAAATTTTTGTTTATTTTCTAGTCTCAGAATTTGCCACATGCTGTAGATTTTACCAGCTAAATGTTTTTGTTTTTTCGGCTTAGTGTATGAAGCTTTTGTAGGAAGCGATTTAAAATGTCTTCCTGAAATCGGAGGCAGTCTTGAGCAGACAGCAGTTGAATAGTTGACATGAAATACTTGTGTGATATGCTATACTCGTGTATTTTAAAAATCACAACATATTATCAAAGCCTCTGGTGTGGTGCATGTACTATATTGTAGACTTGCAGACGTTTACTTTAGCCTTACAGTTTCTCTCTCTCCACCCTATACTTTTCGGTTCTTTCCTTACTGTCTGTCAATAAAAGGCGAAAATTACTCAAAAAGTAATTAACTCTTTCCCCACCATTGACGAGTTATCTCATTAATTAAGAAAAAACATTTGCATAAAAAAACTGTTCCTGATACATTTTTATGTAAATCTGCAATACCGCGATTATCCACTAGACTTACCCAAATTTATGAAAAAAATGAAGCCAAAAACTTCACAAAAATGCAATTTTTTCAGCTTTTTGCTAAATTTTTTTCCTTTTTAATGAAAAATACCCATATTTAAGAGTTTGTAAGCAAAAAATATAGATAGGATGAAACGTTTATTTTTTTTTTGTTTGTTTGTTTATTGTTTGTTTAAAGGCAGAGGGTCTGTTTTTTCATTTGATATATTTGTATGTTTATACATTTTTAGAAGAAAAAATTCCTGGAAGGCATTTTGTGAAACTTTTGTGAAAATCACAAAAAATGCAGGCGGGCAACTTAAAAAAAAAAGGCTGGCAGGGAATGAAATAAAAAATTTCATACACTGCGAAAAATGATTTTTAAGAAAAACTTTTTTTTAGTATTATTGTCTTGTTTTCAGTAAAAATATCTAAAAATTCTTAAATTAAGAAGCATTTTCTTGATGAGCAAAATTCAAAAATATCAAATTTAAGTGATTTTGTGCATAAAACAAGCAAAAAAATCTGTCAGTAAGCTAATTTTTCTTGAATTTTTCTTGAATTTAGTGTGTAAGAAAAAATTTCAAGATTTTTTGCTTACCCCATTAGCAGATTTTTTTTGCTTGTTTTATGCACAAAATCACTTAAATTTGATATTTTTGGTCTAAAAACTAGACTTCTTTTCTTAGGTAATTTTGCTCATCAAGAAAAAGCTTCTTAATTTAAGAATTTTTAGATATTTTGACTGAAAACAAGACAAAAATACTAAGTAAGAAAGTCATTTTTTGCAGTGTACCTTATCAAATTATTTTAGGCCATTTCAGGCTGATCTTACTCATACATTATTTCACAAGTTGGCTAATTCGTATGAATTCGTACAAAGTTAATCGTGCAAAAACGTATGATTATCATAAAAAAACCACCCCTAACCCCAACAGCACAGGGCAAAGGCAAATCATACAAAAATATACGAAAGTGGTCACACGAATGAATACAAATTAACCACTTCGTAAAATACGTATGATTTGCCATGAGATAGGATTGGCCTTTTCAAGTTATAGCAACTCATCACTAGTCAAATTTTAAGTAAGTTGAAATGACAACTTGAAAGTTGAATTTGAGCCAAATTGATTAAACAATTTAAAGCAGCAACATTTTCACAGTGCACTACTTGAGAGACTATGAATATTTGTGAATCTTATTTGTAAATCTTAACTTGTGGAAGCAAAATAATGAATCTGGGTACAATATATAGTGTACATCTGCAGGACTTCAGTCCATTTAATTCAGCTATAAATACTTTATTTCATTACCTCCTTTCAATCTGTAAATAGTGACATGGTTACAAACACAGGCCACCAGGTTTAATCTTGTTACCAATGTTAGTCTATTGTTGCCACTTGTCCTTTATGACCTGACCCGAAACAACCATAATGGTCTTAGAAATCAAATAAACTATTGTAAGGCCGAACAGCTACTTTTTCCAGAGTCACAGCTGTTATAAGTTAATGTAGATATTTGTTTGACTGCTAATTGGCTTACAGCACTGTATCAATCGTGCTAAAGACTCTTCTGATATTGGATGCAGCAGCTGACAAAACTCAAACTTGTTGTATTTAGCACGATTGTACCAACTTATAAACCATTCAACTCATTTACCTTCAGGATCATTGTGACGTATGGGAGAAAAAATATGTTGCTGTGGCTTAAAGTGCTGATTTTGAGCTAACGTCCACATGACGGCGGACTAACTGAATCAGCTGACACAAAGTGGTCTACGGGGAGCAAGACATAACTTGGTTTGCCCATCAGTTCTCCATCTGTCATAGTTTAGGTCAAACTGTCATCCAGTTTGCAATGCTATTGTCACAGGCTGTCGCGTTTAGGAGTGCGATGCGCCGGGTGGTATCTGCCCTTACAAAAGGAAGTCCAATTTTCCCCTCTGTGTTGCTTATCTGATAGTCCCAGAAATTTCATTTGATTGTAATTTCGATATGTGGAGTGCTTTTTCATGGCTTTTAAAGAATTCAGAGGCAGACCCGGACTGGTGGGCTTCACCGGCATACCCGCTTGACCACGTTACCAAATCTTTTTTATATTAAATTCAGCAAAGCTTATTAGCCTCGGATGGGTTTATGCACAATTTAATGGATAATGCGGGATAATGCACGAGCTCGCGGACAGTTAGCTGCAAGGCCGGGACTTTATTAAAGGTGAATGACATTCATGCTGTGACTAGCATTAGCGTGCTAATTGTGAAGGCTGTAATTAGCCTTGCAAAGAAAGGTTAGTGGCCTAAAGAAGTGCCGCTCATTCTCTCGCACAATGTCAAACGCACATCTGGGAGAAAAATGCAAATCGGTTATTTGGCTATTGTGCCGGTAGACCTTGGAATAGATGAGGATGAACCTGAAGAGGCAGAGAGGGTACGAGAGAGACAATAATGCATGATCTGTGCCACACGTGGCAAAGGAGAAGGTGAAAGTAGAAGATTGAGAGTAGGATGATAAAAGACAGGATGAAACAAGAATGCATTGAATTAAACACTACATTTCCAGGCAACTGCAAGGTGAAGAAAATATGCATGAATGTGTTTTTAGAGAGGAAGCAAATGATTTTTTTTGTTTTAGACAAGCATGAGAGGTCGGGTGTTTTAATTTTGCGTAAAAGATTTTGGATTATTTAAAACAAAAAAATGTTAGATCATGCAAGTTGCTTGTCAAAGTCTCTCTTTATTTGTCCCTCACAACTTCTGACTTCAGAACAGGGTACATGATTAAGTGCCTGCCACTGCACAATAGACTACATCTCTTTCCAATGTCATGGATTGAAAACAAATTCTTTGTTTCCACTTTTCTCGCTTTCCTTCAGGGTTTGTGAAATACTGTATTGTGAGAGACACTGTGGGCTTTTTCTGAGAAATACTTTTGTATCATAGTTTCTATGTCATTGGATGAAATCAAGGACATCTGAAAAGCATCATGTGAAACTGGACCAAGTAGTTATAAGGACGGCATCTTTTTATTGTTGGAGTGCTGAATACTGACCATGTATCTTAAGTGTAATTTCCAAACTGTGTATTTATTTTAATATTTTTTTATTTAGTTTGATTAACTATTGGTCTGTTTATTTCATTTACTGAACACTCTGTATTGTTCACGTATAACTTCAGCAGACCTCACGTGATTCTGGCACTTATGTAGCGCAGGCTTATGTCCACAAAAACATGTCAGACTCAATCCAATTCAAACATCATCTGTCACTGGCCCATCAAACTGTCTGCTTTCCCTCCGTTTGCGATGAAATCTTCTAGAAATACCAGTTGACTGAAGATCAATGCACCTGTCAGTGATGCTCATTTATCACTGTCTCTGCGTTTTAGACTGATGTATCAATCCATCTGTGGATGACATCAGAAATATGGTGTGCTTTAGATTTTACCAGTGTTTGCAGTGGTTGTTACCTAATTTAAAAAGAAATCTGAATAATAATAATAATAATAAATATATTTAATATAAATATGTTTTTTTGTTATTTAAAATATTAATAAACAATGTAAAATACATATCAATAATTTTTTTAGGTATATTTTTTGGCCATTTTTCCTTTAATTAAATAGTGATAGAGTAGAGGACAGGAAAGTATAGGGAGGAGAGAGGGTATTGGATCGGCAAATGACAATCGAACTCGGGTCACCGAAAGTGCAAAAGCACCACATGTCGGAACGCGGCCCACTACACCATCGGCTCCGACATATCATCCATTTTTTTTGTTTAGAAATTAGTTTTAAGAATTTTACTGACAGGAATATCTCACTTTTATAAAAATAACATCCTAATTTACTGATCTCCATGTCATACAAGTTGTTTAGGTCTTTATTTGTTTAGTTGAGAAGAAATTAAGTATTCAGGAATTTTCACAATTTAATACTTTATTGGACCTCAACAGTTTCCATGCAGTTTAACATGACAGTTTCAACGCAGCTTCAAGGACTCTAAATAATCCCAAACGAGCCATAAGTCATCATTTTTGGCTAGAAAAATAAAAGCAATAAGTACACTGTAAAAAAATTCTGTAGAAATTACAGTATTACTGGGAACTAGCTGCCAGTAACTTACTGTAGATTTTACATTTATGTTATTTACTGGCAACCGTTTGTTCAAAGTTAAATAAACATGAAACATTTTCAGTCTTTATCTTCTACAGTAAGTTACTGGCAACAGGCTGCAAAATTACAGCTAATTTTTTACAGTGTACTTTTTAACCACAACTTCTCGTCTTGCACTAGCCATGTGACGAGCCAGCGCAACCTTACGTATTTGCGTACGCATGTGGAAAGGTCACGCGTTACATATGTGAACCACACACCTGCAAACCATTTTAAACAATAAACTGACACAAATACATTTTCTTAAAAGAAAAAATCCAGATAATTTACTCACCACCATGTCATCCAAAATGTTGATGTCTTTCTTTGTTCAGTCGAGAAGAAATTATGTTTTTTGAGGAAAACATTGCAGGATTTTTCTCATTTGAATGGACTTTAATAAAGCCCAACATTTAATACTTAACTCAACACTTAACAGTTTTTTTCAACGGAGTTTCAAAGGACTCCCAAACGAGGCATAAGGGTCTTATCTAGCGAAACGATTGTCATTTTTGACAAGAAAAATAAAAAATATGCTCTTTTAAACCACAACTTTTCGTCTAGGTCCAGTCCAGCGTGACCTAACGTAAATGCGTAGTGACGTAGGGAGGTCGCGTGTTACATATATAAAACGCACATTTGCGGACCGTTGTAAACAATAAACTGACACAAAGACAATAATTAGTATCAGTTGACATACAACAACGTAGGAACGGTCCTCTTTCAACACACTTGTAAACACTGGGGCGGAGTTTCGCGTTCGTCCTCTGTGACCTCTTGACGTCATGACGTATTGCGTGGGGTCACGCTGGCACATCACGACCGGATCTAGACGAGAAGTTGTGGTTTAAAAGTGCATATTTTTTATTTTTCTTGTCAAAAATGACAATCGTTTTCCACACTTGTAAACACTAGGGCGGTAGTTTTGCATACGTCATGCGTCGTGCTGGCGTGCCGCAAGGCTAGTGTAAGATGAAAAGTTGTGGTTTAAAAATGCTTTTTTTCTTGCCGAAAATGACAATTGTTTCACTAGATGCCCATATGCCTCGTTTAAAATCGTTTAGAGACCTTTGAAGCTGCGATGAAACTTTAATTTTAAACTGCATTGAAACTGTAAACAATAAAGTCTATTAAATTGAGAAAAATCCTGGAATGTTTTCCTCAAAAAAACTAATTTCTTCTCGACTGAACAAAGAAAGACATCAACATTTTGAATGACATGGGGGTGAGCAAATAATCGGGGTTTCTTTTTTATGAAAGTGTAATATTCCTTTAAGTACTTGTATGAACTGTGAACTGCTTCTTAATAACACAAAATAAAGTTAAAAAAAAAAATGTACACTGTATGTGACCCTGGACCACAAAATGATAAACAAATTTTTTATATATTACAATAGGAAATTTACATAATATCTTCATGGAACATGGTCTATCCTAAGGATTTTTGGCATAAAAATATCTATAATTTTGACCCAATATGGTTGGCTATTAAAAATGTACTTGTGTGACTTATGACTAGTTTTACGGCAGGGTCACACACTGTGTAGGTAGTAGTTGCAATCATGATAAAACTGTAAACTACAGCTACAAACCAAAGTTGAGTATCAACAAACATGAAGATCAGAATGGTCAGCGTGTACAAATTTACACTGGAATAGTTTAGCTTTCTCAGTCTGCTTCTGATCTATACTTTCAGTAACGCTGGATCCAAGTAAATTACATGTGAGATCCTTGTATTGCATGCCTACACACACATATGCGGCGCGCACACACGCACATGCATGCACACACACACACACACGCACACACACACACACACACACACATTCTGGTTTCCATGTTTTGTGGGGACATTCCATAGACGTAATGCATTTTATACCATACAAACTGTATATTCTATTCCCCTTACCTGCCCCATTCCCTAACCCCAACCATCACAAAAACCTTTCTTGTACCTTAGATTTTCAATAAACATCATCTTGTTTGATTTATAAGCTTGTTTCCTCATGGGGACATCAAAATGTCCCCACAAGGTCACAAAAACACTGGTATTCCTATCTTTGTGGGGACAATTGGTCCCCACAACGTGATAATTACCAGGTACACACACACACACACACACACACACACACACACACACACACACACACACACACACACACAAAACACAGGCAAATCTCTATAGCTGTTCGCTCTTGTGATTGTAAAGCCTCTGCTCAAGGACGTCTACATTTGTACAAATGGCTTTTCACAATTCACATCCCCACCTTAGAAATTGAAATGCCACAGTTTTGAATTGGCTTTTAGCTCATATGAAACTTTCAAAGCTTCTGACTAACTGACTTTGCATATTCGTCTAAGATTTTTTGTCAACTTTTGGCCTTCTTATTTTGTCTCTGTGCTGCCTTTTGAAATGATCGTGACTTTCTGTAGCTCCGTATACTTTAGTCAGTTACCTACACGTGTTTGATGTGAATAAAGGAGACTGAAGAGAGATGATGACCCAATTAACCCAAACAGCTAATAACTTTAGAGCAGCAATGACTGAGTCACATATTTTAAACCTTTCAAGAGTAAAGAAACATTTGCTTTTTGTCTTTATACATATAATAAAACAGACAGGGCTGGTGAAACTCGATCAGAATCCTAAGTCTTATATATAGAGTCAAAGGATTTTCCTGTTTCACATCGTGCATTAAAGTTAACTTAAAAATGAATTTCAGAATGTGGCATGTGTCGCTTTCATTACATTTTGCATGGACTTCACCGGACCTGATGATCCTTGTTTTCTCAGCACGATCTGAACATCATCAAGTTTGACCAGCTCGCTGGGCTCGCAAGGTATCCTGGGTAATTTCATCTCCCACTTTGTTTTAAGCCTGCATCGGTTCTGACCACATATTGAGGGTTGATTCTAAGGGGAAAATAGCACTCCGTCTTGCTCCCTAAAGTAATGGGATGTCCTACCCCTACAAATGCACGCGCAAAAGCGAGGGTTAGGGCAAAAATGTAGGGAAAGGTATTGGGACAGGCCCAAAGTTATATGGTAACATGAGCCACATTAAGTTTACAGATCTTTTTCTTAGTTTATACAAGTTAAGTTTTTGAATAGGGTTTGTTTCCAGATAAACTGAAAATGTCCCACTGACCTTAATTTCTATTTTGATTATATTGTTTACTTCTTAATAAACCACAGACAAACATGTACATTTATTTATTTTGTCCCCACATCTTTACTGTAGTTCCCTCTCACATTCCTGCCTAAAGGCTCATTATGCAGCTCATTATGCGAGTCTTTTGTTTCCTCAGCTGTCAATCAATCCTTCTCGCATACGGCCCCTCTAAACAAAAAGTGTCTTACAATTTCTAAATCAATATTTTGTTTTATGTGAATGAGCAGGCAGGATGTTTTCACATAATTTTAAAGAAAAACTCTAGACTACTAGATTCTGTTTAGAAAAGTCTTGTTAAAACATGTTTAGTATGGGTTTTGTGTCAATCAAAATGTGAAAAAGATTACGTTGTATGTGGATGATACTAATTAATGTCTTTGTGTCAGTTTATTGTTTAAAATGGTTTGCAGGTGTGTGTTTCACATGTGTAACGCGTGACCTTTCCACATGCGTACGCAAATACGTAAGGTTTGTCACATGGCTAATGCAAGACGAGAAGTTGTGGTTAAAAAGTACACTGTAAAAAATTTGCTGTAATTTTGCAGCTGGTTGCCAGTAACTTACTGTAGAAGATAAAGACTGAAAATGTTTCATGTACATTTAACTTTGAACAAACTGTTGCCAGTAAATAACATAAATGTAAAATCTACAGTAAGTTACTGGCAGCTAGTTGCCAGTAATACTGTAATTTCTACAGATTTTTTTGACAGTGTACTTATTGCTTTTATTTTTCTAGCCAAAAATGATGACTTATGGCTCGTTTGGGATTATTTAGAGTCCTTGAACTTTTTTAAGTTGAACCAACTTTACAGTGTATCCATGCTTTATGATAAGCAAAGCTGTTACCTCTTATACAATAATGAGCTACTTTGTGTATCTGTGTGCAGGATGGTGTCTCATACCTTTTTGTTTAATTACTACATTCTGTAAGCCATAAAATCTAAACATGCAGTGTATTATTCGTACCGGGGAGCTCATTCAGATGAAAAATCCAATATACATAATGGCGTTTAAAATGCATGAAACTTGTCATAACACAAGATGTCCATAGTAATCAGAGTGTCAAGGCATTAAGATCTTAATTTTTACCTTACACCTTTTAATAATTCATTCACTATGGCACAGTTCACAATCTAAATGCCATAACATGATCCAAAGTATTAATTTGTTTCTTGAAACGTAAGCATTTATTATAGATTCGGAATTCAATACAGTAGTGTGCGAGAGGAAGATGGATGGAGTGTAAACATGTGAAAATCAAGCAGTTCACCTGTTGTCAGGTGTGTGTTTGCACTAGGTCAGATATCAAAGAAACATGATACACAGGACATCCCTTCCACAGACTGATGAACACGCTTTGTGGCTTCATACCAACTCTGAGGTACTTATACAGTATAAAACTTTAGAGGTACATGTTGGTACCAAAGAGTGCATATTAGTACATCAAAGGTACATATAGTATGGGTACCAAATGTATATCTTTACCTATATATAGGACCTGTTAAAGGGTACAGCCCCGTTGGAATTTAAGTACATGTAAATCGCATCTACATCATCTACAACATGTACAGGTTAGACAAATGCATGAACATGCAAGCTGTCCATGGAAGATAATTGTACAGCTGGTATTTTTTGATGTTTCTCATATCAGTTCCAAGGTCCCTCATTATCAATTTCTGGTGCTGTCATTTTAAGAAAGCATACCTCCACTTTGGTAAATGCCAGTCCGGACAAGACTCGTAAAACTGGCACCTTTTAGTTCAAAATTGAGCGCAGCGATGCAAGGCAAAGTGAGCAGGTGACTGTATTTAAGTGAGAGCAGAGATGCTCTGGTCTGGGTGAGAGTAGTCAGTAATTGTAGTGATTATAGCCTTTGCCTTCTCTTCACCCTCTCATCCACTAACAGTATAGCACTGCCTTTAAAGACTGAGATAGAAGCCCCATTACAACCCGATCCTCTCTACATTATCTCTTTTACAGTATCTCAGTGTCTCTCTCTTTCTCTCTCTCTCTCTCTCTCTCTCTCTCTCTCGCTCTCTCTCTCTCTCTCACACACACACACACACACACACACACAAACACTCTGATTCCCTTGTCCTTTATTGTAAGTTGCACATGAATTAAATCGGCACATTGTTTAATCTAACTATACATTACTTCCAGTAGCAGACATCAAGATAAAGTGCAAACTAGTTTTTTTTTCTCAAATTCTGCAAGGCATTTGTTAAAATCTTTCTTGCCAAGTCAAGAGATCAAGTAGTGATCCTTTCCATACCTTTCCACTGTACATGACAAATGAACACATGCGTTTAACACATTCGTAAATTTGTGCTTAAAACAAGCAAATAAATCTGCCAATGGGGTAAGAAAAAAATAAATAAAATAAGTTAACTTTTTTCTTAAACACTTAATTCAAGAAAACTTTTCTCACCCCATTGGAAGATAGTTTTGCTTGTTTTGAACACAAATCACTTAAATTGTATCATTTTTTGGGTTGCACTTTATTTTGAAGTACCTGTACTTACCTTGTACATATATGGTTAATATGTTGTACTTACAGACAAATGTGTGGTACTTACTTAAACGGTATCATTACTGTACTTACCAATGGTACATACTTGATAGTTATTATGTAACTCTATGTAAGTTCTGGGTAATACCAGATACAAAATTATAGTGTAGGTCTACTGTAACTAACAAGAAACTCTACTGTACTTACAAATAAAATCTACAATATAAATATTTAGTATTTACAGGCAACTGTTGGTTAATGACAGGTACTTATGGTGTACATATATGATAACTAATAACAAACACTACTGTATAGGTATGTGACAAAAAATACTAGAAAATTCATTTATATTCATAACCATATGATAGATGATACAAAATATCTTTAAAGTGGCTTTTAAATTATTCAAATCGGATAATTATAAAGAAAGCTATGGAATTTTTAAATTCGAAAATTAGTAGTCATTTTTGTACCCGATTGAAACAATAAAACTATGAAAAACTGTGACCTCTTCTCTTGACCATACACTTAAAAAGATCATAACTTCCTAATTTCTTGATCTATTTGCAAAATTCAAACACCACAGTGTTGGTAATTAAAAGCACAACAATATTAAGATGACTTATTAATAAAAACGAGAGCATCAATCCACGCATATCTTTCCATATGAAATCAAAATCCTCTCAAATAAAAAAGCTACATTCACACATTTATTGTATTTATTTATATGTTGACAAGATTATGCCAATAATGTAATCTAGAGATTCTAATCCTTCGTTCTGTATGATTACTTTGAAAAATACTGCACGGATTGATGAAAACGGAGAAGTTTTGGAAGCCAATATGATTGAATGTCTGATTCTGCTTTTGACAACGACGTCACTTGCGGATCGTAAAAATAACACATGTGAATGTTACAATCAATCCCAAACTTCACTTAATTCAAGTTAAATGTATATTCTATCAAAAGTATTGGTTTTGAAACAAAAAATACGCACCCTCATAGCGGATTTTGATGCCAAACACGAGATAAATTTTGCTTCGCTTATAACTTTCTTCTTACGGCAGCGATCTTGGAAATTCAAAATTCAAATTCACTATAGCATGTCCATAGTAACTGCATGGAAACAGGACTGTAAAATAAAGTGCTGCATTTTAAACAGTTATAACCCAGAGATAAATCATAGTATATGCCACTGTGATTTATATTAACTAGTCAGACCATAAAATAAGATGCATTGTTGGATTTAAAGGTTATAATACAGGACAAAGATGCTATACAAAAGAGAAGTTATAATATACATACACTATAAGTACCTGTCATTAAACCACACTTGCCTGAAAGTACTAAATACATTCATTTGTAAGTATAGTAGTGATTCTTGTTAGTTACAGTATACCTACACTATAATTATGTATCTGGTATTACCCAGTACTTACCTAGGTTTACATAATAACTATCAAGTATGTACTTTTGGTAAGTAGAGTAATGATACCCTTTAATTACCATGTAGATACTCAAAAGTAAGTACCACACATTTGTCTGTAAGTACAACATATTTACCATATATGTCAACCCAGTCTCACCCCATGGCGTCAATATTTGACGACACTTGACCATGCGTCAATATGTTGACGCGGAGGGTATACCTTGTCATTTTTTGACGAACTGGGGACTTCAATACTATTAAGTCCGTTGCATTATCTTTCCTATTTTCTTACCATTTTCGCGTCGGTTTAGGGTTAGATTTACATAATGACATCCCTACCCAAACCTAACTCTAACCCCAACGCCAGGTGACAACTGTTTAATTTCGCGTACCTAACTCTAACCCCAACGCCAGGTGACAACTGTTTAATTTCGCGTACACTGTTTAATTTTGCGTAATCTAACCCTAAACCGACGCAAAAATGGTAAGAAAATAGGAAAGAGAATGCAACGGACGTAATAGTATTGTCCCCAGTTCGTCAAAAAATGGCGCGAAAGGTATACCCTCCGCGTCAACATATTGACGCATGGTCAAGTGTCGTCAAATATTGACGCCATGGGGTGAGACTGTGTTATATATGTACAAGGTAAGTACATGTACTGTAAAATAAAGTAATACCCATTTTTTTTCTAAAACTAGATTTTTTTTCTTAGTTCATTTTACTCGTTAAGAAAATACATCTTGTTTTAAGAATTTTTGGATATTTTACTGAAAACAAAACAAAAATACTAAGAAAGTAATTTTTTTGCAGTATGAATGGAGGTTTGGCAGCTGCTCTGTAGTTAAGATTGTAGACATTATCTAATACACATTTTACACAGTAACGTTAGCTCAGTGTATGATTTGAACTAAAGTTATCTATGTGTTGTTTATTTTCTTGTTATTGGAAATAAACTACTCTAAAAGGACTCTATTGTTATTGATTCTTTGCAGAGTCTACCGGAAGTTACGTTTATTCCACGAAAGCCGTTTGTTTATGTTGTTACTGCTGAAACAGTCTATACAAAACAAAAGTGAAGATCGTATTTAGGCAGTCTTGTTTGTGAACCATCTTTCCAATTAAATCAGCTTTTGCTTTTTTAATTTCAACATGCCGTTCAGACTATTTATCTTACTGGCCTTTTGTCTTTCTGTCAAAGCTGTGATCTTTTCATCATTCAGGTCTCTATACCTTTTCTTTGAGAGACAGGTCTGATTCTATCACTCGTGGTGTTAGTCTGTATGGGATGCATTGCTCTCGCGAGGTGTTTAACAGGAGGGACAGCGCGTGAATCATTGAGCGTCTCCAGCTAATTACTTGCACTTTCAAGTTAATTAACTGCGAGCAAGGAACAGCGGGGAGGGAGATGTAATGAAGCAGTGCTTAAAAGGCACTGGTTAAAACACAATTATTCTGTCCTGACTGTAAAAAAATTGTTTTGTCACAGATTAAGCGGGAAGCATATAAAAAAATCAGGCGACACCATCTATCTATCCATCCATCTATCCATCTTAAATGAACCCCCTGCGTTTAAAATTTTTTGTTTTACAAACTTTTACACGCAAGTTTTACACACAGAAAATGAACAAATCATTGGCAGTATTGGCGTTGTAATGACTGACCATAGCATCTGTGCTGAACCATTTACTCTGATAGTTGACAGAGATCTTTCTCGCTCGCTCTCTCTCTCTCTCTCTCTTTCTGTTTGTCTCTATGTGCTGTGACAGCACTATGTTTAACACGCTATGTTTTGTTCAGGCTCTAGTTCTGATGCCTGCTGCTGGTAACCTGTATAGATCTGCCTGCGTAATGCTTTCTGTAAGAGGAAAACATCCTGGCTTGTTTTGATGAGTGACCTCTTTCTCCCGTTTGTGCCTCTGGTTTAGACCTTTATCAGCACAACGATCAACCTATTGTGCCAAAGCAATACACAGCAACAATATATTGCCTATTTTAAGTGCAGTTCTAATTATTTTTGTATATTTTACAATTATATTTTTTATTGTCGGAAATGAGCTATTAGGGGTGTAACGATTCATTCGTTTTCTCGATGCATCGATTACAAATCCTGCCAATGCATATGCATCGATCTTGAAACCTGGATTTTTGAATCGTGAATCGTTTGTTTCGATTTTATATTTAAAAATCGAATGAATCGTGATTATATAACGAATACGATGGATAATAAAAAATATATAAATAAATTTTAAATTAGTTACATCTGCGACGTAAAATGAGCAGTGGATTACGTCACTACTCTTCAATTTGCGGCGCGCCTGTTTGCTGTCATTTGAATAAACGCAGAAGACAGTGTGCAAATGGAGGGACACGAAGGAGAACTACGCACCAGCCAACATGCGATCAAAGGTTTGAGATTACTTCAGTTTTCACGAAGTAAATTGAAAGATTGTCCGAAGTACGTTGCAGTTTGCAGACATTGTAGAAATAGCTGAGTTAAAATACATTGGAAATACAACGAACCTTAGCAACCATATCCGCAGATGCCATGCCATTAAGATAGACATACCTGCACTTAAAGCAGCTAGTATTTTAGGGTCAGAGGTGAGAAGTGCTACTCCTTTACACACTTTGCTGTATTTACACACTTTGCTGTATTTCCTAAATGTTCAGGAAATGTATGCAATGTTTACAATAAAAGCTTATGGTGCATTGAATATGTAGAATAGTATTATTTTTCTTGGTTTACTTGCTTTAATGTATTTTGAGTCCTAAGAAGTAAAGCTATTAAACTAAAGTCCTGAATCTAGTTATTGAAAATCTATTAAATGGTCATGAATTTCCCAAATATTTCTTTTATTTGCTCAGATGCAGATGTATACTAAAATTTATAGAACAGAATCGTTAATATTCGAATCAAATCAAAATTTATTGTTAATCGAATCGAATTGAATCGTTCTGGTTAGCAAAAATCGTTTTTGAATCGAATCGGAAACCTTTGAATCGTGAATCGAATCGATTCGCTGTCTACCCAAAGATTCACAGCCCTATGCTATAGATGGTTGTAGAGATGGGCGTATACAGAGTTAATACAGTATATCAGTATTTCTTTCCCATCAGGATACGGGATGAGACAATACCGTCTATATCTGTATGTTATTAAATGTTTTAATAAAGGTGATTGTGAAATCTCACATGTAAACAACGGAATTTATTGTGTATCCATACCAAAATTACAGACATATGAAGTTTGGTCAATATCTGCCACCCCCAGACGATTGTGGTGTTTGGTGTTATGTTATGATTTGAAGCTAGAAATTAGAATTTTCATGAAGGTTCCCGAAACAGTGTTTGTATTAGGTCTACCCTCTAGAATTTGGGCCATAAAGTGACAAACCTATACTAAAATTTGCTCTATTCTGTGAGTAACCATTCTTCTATGGAGCGTCTGGTCCAAAGCTCCATGGCTGCTCCAGGCTTCTGACTGGTACACGTAAATTTCAGCATACCAATCCCATTTTTATTAATTTACAGTGGTTACTAGTTAAACTTTAAAACATTTTAAGCACTACATAATCTTACCCCTAGCTAGTTGGCTTGTATTCAGGTTTTTAGTAGTGATAGAACAATATATTGCAGAGGCCGATATATCGGCTGGTATTTGGATTTTTTATTATTATTGGCATCGGCCGAAAAATCTTTTCAATCAGCCAGTAAATTTCTCTATTACTTAAATTTGATGTTTGTAATAAAAAGGCAATCAATGTAAATCCAAAGTCTGACCAACAGTAAAATGACCAATCATTATTCACTTTTTGTAGGGGTGCACCGATAAATGCCGATATACACTAATAATACATGGCCGATAACTATTCTGGATTGCACAGCCGATATTATTCACAGCTATTTTTTGTACAATGGCTCTTGACCATTCATTAATTAATTCATTGAGAATGATAGCAAGCATCATTGCCCGATATATCAGTGCACCCCTACTTTTTAACATGACGTTATGTGTGTCACCACACTAGCTCAACACGCTAATTCAAACAGTACCATAAGATGTCAGATCCAAATTAATTATGTCTTGTAAATAGGTTTTAAGTACTTTAAGGGGTGGTTCACATATTGCATCTTTTGCACGCTCAAGTGCGTTATTTCAAATGTTGGCGCGCGGTATTTGCGCGGTATGCGCTGAAGCGACGCACACGCGGTCCGATGCGCTCGTTTTTTTCCAGGCCTGAGTTTCCAGGCATCGAGTTAAAAACATTTCAACTTTTCAGAATGCTGCAAGCGCATCGCAGGTCATGTAACAAGAACCAACCAACGGTCGCATTTTCTGTGCGGTTCTAGACGCGAAATGTGAACCGCCCCTAAAAGGGTATATATATATATATAAATAACGTTTTTTTTAGTTTCACCGATTTCTGTTTGTCTCTTATTTACTGTAATAACATTTGTGTTATATCGATCTCATATCGGCCAAACAGCTTTCTTAATATCGGTATCGGCATCAGCAATAAAAAAGTCCATACAGGTCAATCCTCAGAATGATATCGTTGTACCAGATGAAAGAATCGTGGTCACAAAACTTTTTGCAGGTCCATCCCTTTGGAATAAGGTGCTTAGAGGAATTGTCAATGGCCCAATAGGTCGTGGATTTGGGTTTTTTCTCTTTCTGAATTTTATTTTTAGTATTTTTAAAATATGAAAAGTTGTTTTTTAGAAATGTTCAGTACTTTGGTCAACCCTCATTTCTTATAAAATGTGCTATATAAATAAAGCGAAAGAAAGAACCCAACCTGTTGGGTTGTTTCTACCTAAAATGCTGGATTTTATCCCATTGTTATATAAAAATTTTCTGGTTTAATTTAACACTTTTTGACCCAATTCTGGGTTGAAAATATATACTCTATCAAAATGTTGGGTTTTGCTTAACATATAGACATTTCCTAGGTTAATTTAACTCAGCAGTTGGGTTTGTCCATATTTTACCCAACCATAAGTTGAAACAACCCAGCATTTGCACAATTTATGTTTTTATGCTTTTAGAGGCGGTTGAAAGTTTTGGTCAATTAAAATTAGTTTTTAAAAGTTATGAAACTCTTAAGTTATGAAAAGTGCACTTAAAACGCACCTCTGTCAGGTGTTTATCCTACATATTACCAGCACTCGAAATCTTTTTTAATGAAATCATGTCCTCATCTCAACAGAAGCTGAGTGTATGTAAACACTCCGCTGTTGTATAAGGTGTTTTGATTGACGTCCCAGACAGACAGACTTCAGATTTTCAAGGCCCGTCTCTATTATGTGGCATAACGATATGTCTGCTTGTCTATGTACACAGGGACTGTTTGTTCAGCGCTCGCGATGGCCGCCTGCGTGTGTTTGTATATGTGTTGAGCATGGGGAATATAATCTTGTGTAAACAGCGAGTGTGTCTCTCAGGTGCAGTCGTATGAATGAGATGCTCGGGCCTCGGAGTGCTGCGTATGCAGGCAAATGTGAATGAAGGGCGTCTATCTGTAGAAACAGGCCTTAATCAGGAGGGCTACAGCCCTTCAGAAAGCACAAAACAGCTAAAGCTTCAATGTCACAATTTCGTATCTGTCCGTTTGGTCTGCTTGACCAGAATCAATTATGATCGCTTTCTCTGCCCTTGATATGCTGTCAGAAAAAGTGGTCAAAAATGGCCTGTATACAGTAGCTGTCTCTGGGGTGGTACCAAGTTTTTCTAATATAAAACTTTAATTGGCACTTTAAAGGTACATAAATGTATACATAATTGTATCTAAATGGTACAGTGCACTCTAGGTCCTTGGGACCAAGACTTTACATTTTGCCAAATCAAAAGTCAGAGAGTCCTGAAGAGAGGACCAGTTTTGGTCAGATCAAATAACACAAGCTGTTGATACGTACACTACATTTTCTGAAATTAACTGAAATTTCATACAGGTTTCATAAAGAGCAACTTTTGCCCAATTTACCTTCTTCCTCATACATGATACTGTGTATGGAGTTTATAACCCAAAAAACATTTGAAGTGCTCAGATGCAAAAGCTGCTGAATGCCACCGTGGTCAAAAATGGGAATGAGAAATACCTTAAAGGACAAGTTCGGTATTTTAGACTTAAAGCCCTGTTTTCAGATTGTTTATGGTGAAATAGAATGGTTTTGACTGAAATTTCGACATTTGCGGCTGCCCTGAGAATTTTCGCGTGTTTGTGTTTCATCTCACACCTCTACAATGGGTTTAATGGTGCACTGGAACAATCCTTCCTAAAATGCATTAAACTTTCGTTTACAAAGATGTGAAACTCACCGAGTGGTCAGGGGTGTTCACTGATATGCTCACACAAAAATCGCTGCAAAGGCCCCCAAAATGGTAAACACGCCACTGTCCACGGTTCCTTGAAATCCTTGAAAGTTTGTGAATCTGGGGGGAAAATTCAAGGCCCTGGGAGGTTTTTGAAAATATACATACATAGATACAGGTCATTGAAAGTGCTTGAATCTTTTTTATGCAAGATGTTTTCTGGAAAAAAATCCATATTATTCCCTGTGTAGTGTAGGATAATATCTTAAAATTCTAGACTTTTTAAGCACACATGTTAAACTGTTCGCTTTAAATGCTTATATCTTCTGTATGTGAATGTTGATTCATACACAAATGCTTTTTTGCATAGTTGTGTCTGACACATGAAAACGTCTCGGGTTACGTATATAACTGTTGTTCCCTGAGAAGGGAACGAGACGCTGCGTCTCCCTTGCCATACTTCCTGCGTCCCTGTAACGCCGTCTTTGGCAATATTTCAGATAGCGATATACTTCCTGGCTCCCGTGTCACCCTGTCTTTGTCTTTAAGCCTCACCATTGGTTGAATTTGATATACACATTCAGACACACTTAGCCCTGGAGGCGTCCCCAAAGTGTCACCGCAGTGACGCAGCGCGAGTTCCCTCAAAAGGGAACTGTAACAATGTATCTCAAAAGGTAACCTTGCTCTCACTTGAAATGTGTCTCCACATTTAGTCCTTGATTTTGAGGGTATTAGACCTGGAAAGTCCTTGAAATGTACTTGAATTTGAAGTTAACTAAGGTGTTGGAACCCTAGTTCTTTTTTGAGGGCGAATGATGCGAAGCAATGTATTCAACCCGTAATGTCAAAATACGTGTCTGCTGCAGACGCTTTAAAGGGGTTTATGATAAAAGAAACACTCGCTTTTGCCAGATACTTGTTTAATCTCATGTGTAATCAGAGTTTAGTGTTAAGTTATAATACGCATGATTTACATGGTTCACATGACACAACAAACACAGATTTTGACATGACTAGCAACACATGGCACTCCGAAACAAATATTTTGAAGTCACGACCACCACCGCAATAAAATGAAAATACTGAATCTAAACATAGGTGTCTCATAAATAAATGCTAATTTCAAAATATGTCAGACCCAGACGGTTTTGCATCTAAACTCCACCACAAACATCTCTGAAATATGAATCTCCTGTAACTCGCCTCTGTTTAAATACTCTACCTGATCCTCCAATCTAATGCTTCCGTGACAAAGGGCCAGACCCAAACCATACAAAGCCAACACGCTCTAACCCCATAATAATGCCGGACCTCTGGGGAATAAAGCTGCTCTCTTTTTCCCACATCCCACTGTGCTCCAGGGCGCCTTTTTGTTTACACTGCCCTCACAATGAGCGCTATAGTGCCCAGCGTACAAACTTGTATGGGAGTGTTCTGGGCCTGAATGTAGAGCAAGCCCTGAATAAGCCCCTTTGAATATTGCCAAGACCCCCGCTTGAATTGTTCCGCATTATTCCCCATACAATAGATATCACACTTTGGAAGTAATTTTTAAAAAAAGGGGTGGGTGAATCAAAATAGTGGTAGCTTTTAGCTTTTGTTTTCGCTCTCTCTCTCTCTCTCTTTTACGTTTCGCACCTCTCTCTCTCTTCCTTTTTCCCCTTTTGCTTCGCGCCCGCCCTGCATTCTCCCATCTCTCACCATTTTTTCCCCGGAGCCTCATTCAGAGTTCTCCATTATAGCGGCAAATTAAATAAACCACTCTATTGCCTAAAGAGGCCGGGGCCCGGACTGAACCAGCTTAGTTTGTGAGTACCAGGGCAGCGAGGCAGGCAAGCTGAGTAAGAGCGTACCTTGCTGGGTTACCGCACCTCTCTTCCCCCTGCCTCCGTGGCTCTCCAGGCAGAACGAACAAAACGTTTGAGACGAAGCTGAGGATGAGGAGCGTATTTGGGGGGTCCCCACCCCTCTGTCTCCAATGGAGAAAAAGAGAAGCACAAAGGATCTCTCTCCTTCCTCTAGCCCCCCTCCTCAAAGGGCAGCAGGTATGGGGCATGGATTTCTCTCGAAGGTGGGTCACGGGATGCTGGGAAAGTCGTGGGGAGAAAAGGGGTTTGTAAGTAGACCTCTTCTGGGGAAAGGTTAATTGTGGACTGACATCACTGAAGGAAGGAAGAAGGAGAAATGTCAGGGAGAAGGCGGCAGCTATGAGTTTGCTTTATGTTGGGATTTGGATTTGTATAGATCTGCAGTCATGCCAAAATGCAGGTGTAGTTGTGTCCTTTTGTTGTAGATATTTGGTTAAATGTTTGTGTCTTAAGATGTTTATTTGGTAAAAGTTAGAACCAACAAGTGCAGGAACATGGATTAGTAGGCTTTAAAGGTTGCCCTTCCCACATTATCTCTAACAACCAAGCATATACAGCAGATTATTCAATTTTCTACATTTTTCGTTATACTGTGAGTTGTATTAAATGTAATATGACTTTATATCTAGTTAGTATGGTGCTAATGTTCAATTTTGTTAAATAACTAAAACCCTTTTATACAAATATTGTAATTAAATTAGTTTTATAATTTCACACACCTTAGTTTGTTTTCTAAATGTATTGTATGTTAGATTAAACATATTTTTCTGTTTTTTTATACTTTTAAACATCTCAGAGCTAAGGAAATCACTTCTGAGAGAGAGAGAGAGAGAGAGAGAGAGAGAGAGAGATAACAAAGAGAAGGAAAGGCCAGGTAGTATAAGGTTGGCTTTGAGCACCGTTGGGCATCAGCCTGGATGACCTCATTTTGAAGGTTTGGAGGCTAAAGGAGGAAAAGGAAGAGGAGCGCAGTTTGAAGAGGGGCTGTCCCGCTGAGCGGCTCACACTTAGCCCTGCTGTGATCCGATCAGGGCCCAAACTACCGTCAGACAGGGGGTCTGGTCGTCTCCTCCCTGCCCTTTCTGCCAGAGGAGCAAAGAAAGAGGTCCAGTGAAAGTTCCACTCTAACTGGTTGAGAAGAATAGAGAACGAAGGGGTGGGAGGGGGAAAGGATGACTAATGCACCCATGGGAGGATTATGGGTAAAGTGGTTGAGATGTAGCGAGAAAGGGTGAAAATTAAAAAGCAAAGGAAAGACACTGCGAAATGTAAAAATGTTTGAAAGATTCAAAGAATGCCATAAGAAGGAAAGAAACAAGAGGTCAGAGGCTCCCCCTGAGGTCTGACATTTGAGGCTAAACATTGTTTTATGAGTGTGGTTAACATGTCGGGTCTAATTTGCTAGCTTTACAGGGCAGGGTTAAATAAGATTAGCAGCTTTACACACGGTTACCAGAATTCATCCATGCTGCTGCTGGCTGCGTTTCACTGCATGCTGTTTCTGTTTTTTCTCTGCAGGAGGACTTGAAAGTTTTAGTTTTCCTAATTTTTTATTTCATTTTACATGCATTGAGGTCCAAGTCACAAACAACTTGTGACTGTGGTGCTCTTTCGCATTTTTAAAAAATGTAAAAATTTCTTTCAGTGCAATTTTTTTTTTTTTTTGAAATGCAGTTTTAGAATTTTATTTTATATTTTTTATTTAGTGTTTGGAATGAGCTTTAATATCATTGCTGTCTTTTCAAAAGCTTGTATGTCCAAATTCACTCTTTATCGAAAAACATAAAACATTTTTAATGGTTACATACTGTGTTGTCTTAGTTTACAAGCACTTTATAATACTTTTTATTGGTTAAATATTTGCTAAACTTAGTGACAAACATAAAAGATGACCAATTATAATGTTAAAACATAAAAATCACAAAAAATTTAAATTTTGGAAGGACAGCGACAATATGCAAGATTAGCTGTTATGCCAGCATGTTTTTGAATATCAGAGAGCATCTTCCTTTTGTTTTAATGAAATTTTTATAAAAATAAACTTTTGTACAGAGTTATTATGGTCATTTTCACAAATTCTGAATGCCGTAATGAATCCAAAATATTTAGAAAAAAATTACAATTTGTATTTTGTACAATTCCAAATTCTGAAAAAAATCAGCATGAAGTTTAAACAACTTAATTATTCAAGTTAATTCAACATACCTTTTAAGTTTTGGCATAACTTAGAAAAACAAGTTAAACTTGTTTAACTTAATTTTTAGGTTAAAGTAACATAAAAATATATGTTGATTTATTATTATTGTTACAGTGTGTTAAATTCGAAACCAAACACATAAGACATAGACGAAACAACATCCTCACTTATCCGCACTTATCCTAAAACAGGCAAACCAAATTCTCAATGCGCTCTCCCACATTTTGACCCCTCTTTGTCTTATGTTACCTTTATATACATTCGAATTTATATTTAGGTCATTTGGCATATTTTTATAAACACCTTTTACCAACAAAAACTTTTACGTCTCCAGATCTGTGGAAGTGTCTACAGTAGCATATGTCCCTCCTCCTTACTCGGCTCATTATTGCTGTGGCTCATTTCTCTCTCGCTGAGCGTCGCAGTGCCAGGGCAGCATCGCATTTAATTTAATTAGCCCAGCTGCGGCGGCACTTGCGCCATTGGCTGGTATTGTCAGCACGTTTCGTACCGTGGCACACACAATCACTGATTGCTTTCAGATAAGGAGAAATATAATTAGGGTTCTGGAATGGCGGAGAGGGAAGGGAGGGGTAGGAGGGGTATATTAGAGCCTTATTAGTTTCATTTGAAATCTGTAGATAAATAGGAAAGTTTTATTTGAGGCGTAATGAGATTGTAGCTGTTTGGACGAGGACGGGTGACCCTTGTACACGGATTACGGAGGGATTATGGGTAATAACATTCTATGGCTGTCGGAAGTGGAATATTGATATGAGGCTTCCTTGATGTTTTTTAGCGAAGAAACCGTTTTGCGGTTTCTCCATCTGAGGAGATGCATTTTATCAAGTCAAAATGATGTTCTTATTTCACCCATTATAAGACCTCATAGCAACGTGTGACCAAAAGTACATCAGCTACCAAGGCCCAGCCGCCAAGTGGTTAACTAGAGATGCCTCTTTTCTACTTACTGGTGCATAGCAACGTCAGTCTTTCTTTCAGTTCACCATGTGAGCAAGGGCCACAAAACTCTTGCACTTACACTATCCGTAAAATCCCAAGCATAACCCTATAAAAAACACTTGGGTTAAATTAAGTGAAGCTCAAGCGAAGAATGATGCATTTGGGTTTTACCTATGCCCATCGAGCTGACAGCAACTGTGTGACGGGCAGCCTTAGCAAACCATCTGCTGTTAAAAGAATGCCTTTGATACCATTAGCCCCTGCGGCGCGCTAACATGTTGTTTCTAGCAGCTTCAGCTGATCCTGTGAAGCTGACTGTGGTGGGAGACGACTGCGGGCTTAGAGATTCCTGCACTAACAGCAGGGTGATGTGCGCATACAGGCGTAAAACCATACAGCGATCATAGCTGTAGTGTGTGTGTGTGTTTATCTGTGGTACCTTTAATCTGCTGATGAACTGCTAATTTGATCTCAGGGCCAATCAGTAAGCAATACAGTGTCTGTACATGTTTGTTTGTTATGTTACATGATAACTTCTTGTTTTTTTATTTGTTCATCCTGTTGTATACCCCCCATATATAAAAGGTCTTGTGAACTAGTGAACTATTTTATTTACTAAATAAGTCTTGTTGGAGAAATGATATAAACTCGGCACCGTGAGATACTGGTACAGTTTCTAGTTAAACGTGCAACTTACGATTTGTGTCTCGATAAACAATGGGTTGGTGTAAATGACAGAAGGGGGTATTATGTGTTTTGTCACTCCACACAATTTAGCTTGAACAACCCTTGCTCCCTTCAGCTCCCCACGGCTTCTGCTGCAGGGGCATATTTCTGTGTCAAAACAGTGGTAACAGCTTTATTTCCCAAAGATAATTTCTGAAACCTGTTTACTAATGCAGCGTTCGGTGTTGGTTTAATCTCTCGCGATTTACCTGCATATCTGCTACAGTTATTACATTTGTTGATGACCACTGTGGCTTTTTTCAATTGGAATTTAAACTGTCCTCAATAACCAGGACAAACAGTACATTATTTCAGACAATATGGGTTTAAAAAGAGATTTGAAAAGCAACATAATAACTGAAATTTGAATATTCTTATGTTACTTTAATTTAAATTAATTTAAACATTTTCAACTTGTTTTTATAAGTTATTTCAACTTCAAGTCAAAACTTGACATAGTAGGGTACTGTAAAAAAAATGCAGCATGAAATTAAAACTTGGTTTTGCAAGTCAATTTAAGTTTTGGCTTGTGAAAAGTTGACATAACTTATAAAATCAAGTTGAAATTGTTGAACATAAAAATATATGTTGATTTGACAAAAATGCACTTTAAAAAAAACTTTGCTGCCTTAAAATGTTTTGTTAAATCAACTCAGATTTACGAGTCATGTCAACAGAGATTAGTTGTGACAACTTATAGTTGAGAAAAGTCAACTTAAATTTATAAGTTATAACAACTCACCTGTAGTTATAACAACTCATCTCTAGTCAAGATAAATAATAGTAAGTTGAAATGACTGATAAATCCGAGTTGATTCAACAAAAAAATTTTATTCAGCAAAATATTTTTTACAGTGTGCAAGCGTATTTTTTTAGTGTAGGTTGAAATTACTTGCAAAACTAAGTTGTTTTAACTTCATGCTGCATTGTTTACAGTGTGTCAAAAAACACATTTGTTTGCTGGTGCCTAAAACACCTCAGATTAGAAGGTTGAGGTATCTATGATGTTATAGTATTACTTTGCTATTTTGTATTCTTTTTTCCTCTTCTTTTATTTGTATCGTTGAAAGCATTACAATTTTTTTTGTTGAGAGCATTGTGTTGGCACTGCAGTGGAATGGGCCATGCCTTTGAACCCAAAGAACATATATGCTGGTTAACATCTTGTAAGTCACTTTTGATAAAAGCGTTTGCCAGATGCATAAAATGTAAATGTAAATTGCATTTCTCGTATTTAAAACACATACCATCTGACGCCTAATGTAAAGTTAACAAGGCTATATGTGTTGATGTGCCCCAGTCGTATGGCCGTGTCAAGAAATTTGATAACCCTGGCTAATTGACTTTTTAATTGTAGTGTAATATCTATTGCAGTGTTTGGTTACTGATGTTTGGGGCTTGTGTTATTGCTGCTTTGAGATCCTCATAACAAGTTTAACACACCTTTCCTCTGTTCTTCCCCCATTGTCCTAGACTAGGTCTATGTGCCTGTGAAAAGCCTTTCATTTTTTTTATAATTTACTGTTTATAACATCATCCTACATAATGTAAAGAACATTGTGTGAAAATATAACCTTGATATTTCAATATAATCAAATGTTATGCTTCTAATCTCATAATTAGATTTTGAGACTTTGGCATGGATTTAAGAGACAGGGTCACATACTGTATTATGATAGCATAAACTGATGTCTCACACGTTTGCTATATTGTTGATATGGTGAGGATCATAGGTTGACAAACTCCCATCTGTTCCAAAGCACAAGCAAGACTTCTTCATCCCTTTATCATGCTCTTGTTGAGCACTCGAAGTGTCGGTGTCAACGTGTAAATTATACGGAAATAAGTCTGAAAATTGAAAATGCGAGAGCGTGACACCCCCTTCTCCCTCACGCAGCCCTTGCTCGAGCGTCCCCTCCCTTCCCGTCCAATTATGTTGAAAACGCGGTGGAGAGGGAGAACAGGCGCACCTGACAGATGTTGACCGTTTTCAAACCCCGTGCACTTTCACAAGTTCAAGAGACCCTCTAATTCACTTTGCAGTCGGGACAAAACGGAGCGACGCCACTTACCGCGCTCTCGCGTGCGGCTTTTGGATCACAGATAGACACGCGGGGATTTCAGCTATACTGCATAGGCTTGTTTCTCTTTATTTTGTTTCTTCTTAATGGACATGAATAAAGACTGTAGATCTTAGAAAAACTTACAGCAGTAGACAAAACCTGTGCTTGGAAAATAAAGCCTAGGCTATTCGCTGTTTTTTATATACCAGTTTTAGTTAATGCTGCTGTTATCAATATAACAATTAAATATATAATAAGGATTATTGATATGTAAAAATACATGGCAAGAATTATACTAATTATTATATATGATCAAAACCCTTTTTTTAATTGACCGTTTTTTTTACATCAAATCATCTTAATGGAAAGAACATTATGAGAAAATTAAACCTTGATAGGCTATCTTTAATATTGACTAAGTAAGACCATGCAAAAAATATAAATCATAGCGAAATGAATAGCTAAATCAAACGTTTATGCTTGTTATATCAGAATATGATTTCACATGCAGTGTCACATATTTTCCAGCTAAATACATTGCTAAGCTATATTGTTATGACACATAATTTTAAATTATACATTTTTCAAAGCATTGCGTTAAAACAAATTAACATTTTTTTCTTTTTATTATCAAAATATTGCTACGTAAAATTGTAGTGTTTTTATAACTATGCATATAATAATATAGACTATAGTGGGCTAAGAAATATTCTTAATTTATTATCTTTTAATAAAGTTCCGTATTAATTAATTTGTGTGTTTTGTATGTGAACAGCCTAAAGGTATCTTTGCCAGCATGCTTAAACATTTAGTTTTCATGGATTTTTTTCCCTCATTCTAATTCTATTGACTCATTTTTTTCAAGCCAGTTGTGTAATAGAACAAATAACGCGTAATTGCATAATGGCAATGCCTTTTCCACTAGCACTGATGGGTATGATGATTAAGACATTAACCGACGCGATATTTATTTTTCGCTTCAGTTAACAATAAATGGAGATATTCTGAGGAAGTCTTCTGTGAAATCTGAGCGATGTGTCTGCAACTCCCTCACAACGCCTCCGTTCAATGGCGTGCGCATACGTTTGGAAAGCAGATATGGAGACCTTCATTTTAATTTATTTAATCCTATAAAGCCATACCTTTTCTATGCATAAATGGTAAGGAGTGCTCGTTTACGTATAGTCATCTAAGTTTTTTATTTTATTTTTAAGATAGCAGTGATATATAAGGAAAGTTAGGACTGACAAAACATTGAGGGGAGATTTAAATAAAGCAGAGCCTAAAATGTGGAAGTGAACTATGATGCTCATATGTTTACATCCGGTAGACGGCGATCTCACTCAAAAAATAAAAATAATAGAGCACATGTTGACTAGCCTAAATGTCTTTTATTTATTTGCGTCTTTTTGCTGATAAAATAATTAGTCAAAACAAGCCAGGGATACAAGTGGCGTGTGAGTGGGCTTGCTTACAAAATGCGCTTTATAAATGTGGTCTCTCTAATTTGTGATGTGGATTGGATGATGTTGTCGCTTTTTATTTCAGGAATGATTCGTTGGATGTTAATAGTTTGTTTTAAAATAGGCTAATTGAAATGTTGCTGTATTCTAACCTACTTATTTTTTATTATTAACTCCCAGTCCCTGTTGTTAACGATACAGGTTTTGGTTTTGCATCGCTGATCATTAAAATTTGTTAGGTTACACCAATTATTTGGTTTAACGCACACTAATTTTAGTACTGTTTAGTTGATGACAAAAGGACTCACATGGCACGTGCCCTGGGCGTGTGTCTCCTGTTTCTTAGCAACCGCCACAACAGGAAAACACCTGTGGCATCGATTTATTCAAAGGGTAAACATAAACCAAAAACCTGTATACAAGCCCGTTAATACAGCCTGCTTATTGAGAACTGTTTGTTAGATTTCATGGATTTTTATAAGGACATTTAAAAGACCGACGTATTTTTAGTGTGAAATAGGTAGAATAATTCACAGATTAATAGTTGTGGTCTACAAAACTGACTTTACATCGCAATAACAAACCGTTGTTTGCCGTTTGAGCTTTAAAGCGTTTCAAAAAAGGGAAAATGTTCAATAAATATTAGATCAATAATTTGACTAATGTACTACTTTAGTGGTTAATAATTTGGAGATCATTTCCCCCAAATAACATTTGTCAACAACGATTAGAAGCCAACTGTTTACCTTTCGCACCCCGGAGAAAAACCTTCAGCAGAGCCTGTGGCGAGCTCGCTCTCGCCCGTGCGCGTCACCTGACCGCGAGCCATATGCAAATCAGTCTCATCCTCCAACGCCATTGGCTCTCTCTCACTCATTTATTCCATGTCAAAGCGCATCATATGGCCGCTCTTCCACTAACTTTTCTAGCGCACCGCTGAAAGTAGCTCAAAGACTGGATGTGCAAATCAACCCAGGAGGAAGTTAGTATAAGACAAAAGGCTGACGACCAGCTGCAAAGTTATCATCTGTTTGGATTGTACCTCTATTCAAGTGACCTATTTTTTATAAGGACGTTTTACGCGCGTGAACCAGGCAACGGGGACGCCGAGGGTGTATTGAGTGAATGTTTCTGCGTATGAGCTGAGTAAGTGAAAGCCAAGTTAATGTATAGCATGATGATGGAAACGGACTTACATTCTCCAGTACCCCAAACTAACACAAACACGGGTCACACGGGACCCAACGGCGGGAGCAAAGTTAACCAAGACCGCGTAAAGAGACCCATGAACGCGTTCATGGTTTGGTCTCGGGGTCAGCGCAGAAAGATGGCCCAGGAGAATCCCAAAATGCACAACTCGGAGATCAGCAAGCGCCTCGGAGCCGAGTGGAAAGTAATGTCCGAGGCTGAAAAGCGACCCTTCATCGACGAGGCAAAAAGACTACGTGCAATGCATATGAAGGAGCATCCGGATTACAAGTACAGACCCAGAAGAAAGACCAAGACGCTGCTCAAAAAAGACAAATATTCATTGGCAGGTGGCCTGCTTGCTGGATCTGGGGGCGGAGGCGGTATGGGTCTGGGAATGGGTTCCGCTGGTGTCGGCCAGAGGTTAGAGAGTCCAGTGGGTCATGGTGGCACCGCGGCGAGCTACGCGCACATGAACGGATGGACCAACGGTACCTATTCGGGACAGGTGGCTGCGGCCGCGGCTGCCGCTGCAATGATGCAGGAGGCGCAGCTCGCCTACAGTCAGCACGCAGGCAGCGGTGCGCATCACCACCACGGGCATCACCACCATCCTCACAACCCACAGCCTATGCACCGCTACGAAATGACCGCTCTCCAGTACAGCCCCATCTCAAACTCTCAAAGTTACATGAGTGCTTCACCTTCAGGCTATGGGGGAATATCCTACACGCAACACCAAAACTCCAGCGTGGCTTCTTCAGGGGCCATCGGCACACTGGGATCTCTGGTGAAATCGGAACCGAGCGTAAGCCCTCCAGTTACAACTCACTCTAGAGTCCCCTGTTCCGGAGATTTGCGGGAGATGATAAGCATGTATTTACCGGCGGCTGAGACAGGTGACCCGTCCGTTCAGAGCAGACTTCACGCTGTGCCACAGCACTATCAAAGTTCAACGACAGGCGTAAACGGAACCGTTCCACTGACACACATATGAAAAGATGCGAAACTACGCGTTCAGACTCGAATAACCAAATATTTACCTCTTTTAGAGCATCACTACCTTTTTTGTACAGAATGTTTGTTCTTGTAAATTTTGAAGGTGATATTATTTAAATATAAAACGTAAGACAGGAGGTTGTCGTTGGGATGTCGTCTGAATAATTTGTCTTTATTTCAACAACACTACTTTGGTGAGGTTTACACGTTTGCTAAATGCGAGGGATTCATTCTGATTTATTTGGTGTGAAAGATGGTCCTTTTGTTTAAAACTGGAAAGAGAGTGAGTGCTACGGTGTAAAATATAATCAAGTGACATTGTTTTAAAAGTTTTCTTAAGGGTTTCTCTATCCCACTTTGATTTGTCAACACGTGAGTTGCTGTATTTGATATTTGTTTGTTGTATTTTTTTCTTGTACATTGTGAAAATATTCCAGAAAAATCGATACACATCTGTAAATATAATTTGGTTTTGCCAGAAAAGAAGGAAACGTTTTGCGTTGATGTGAGAATAATAAATTTCACAGCTTTTGCTCTGATTCTGAAAAAATATTTTTTTCTTGTTTTGCTTGTTGGACCTCAAATAAGCAAAGTTATTATTTAAATGTGATGACGTATATTTTTGTTTTTAAGCTATGAAACATTTCTTATTTAGTTGCACGTGGTCTCTCCTGACCTCTCAAAGTAACTTTTAGACTAAATGAAATCTAATCATACGACATATTCTGAATGCAGATAAACATATTATTTTGTGTTCATATTCTTTTAATATAATGACGGACAAATAAAAGCATTTGGGTATCAGGCTACTTCAGTATCTACAAAGATTTAAAAAGTATACCAAAAATCAGTTTACAAAAAATATTGTTTAAATACCAACGTTTAATTTTTTTGATTATTATTTATAATATAATATTTTGTAGTGTCATTATTCTGATGAATTTACGAAGAATTTGTTTAATTATAATTGTATACTTAAATTAGATTTTATCAGCAAATGAACGGCATTGCTGTAATAATTTAATAATTATAATAATAATTATAACAATAATAATAACATATTTCAAGCTAACACACCGGTAATATAAATTCTGTTTAGTCTTTATCTGTTTGATTGAATGACCAGACATTTCAAGTTGTTTTAGACACCTCTGTCCTGCAGATAACCATCCTCTTAATATCTTATTAGGGCTGAAGCTCAGGTTGTATGTGTACAATGAAACCACTTCAGATTGCTGAATAATAATGATTTGTTTTGTCACTGTTTTTGTTAAGCGTGATCAGCTGTGCTGTTCTATAGATTGTATCACCTGACATGACACTGAATAATTATAAGCAGCAGTAGCCGGCTTAAATGCTTTAAACGCACAGGTGTAGTGTTTCTGATATACACGACTATATGAATAACAGTGACCAATTATACTTTACGCCTTTAAACTTAATTCATTATATTATGAAAACTGCAATAATAAATATCAAAACTACACAAATAAATCTGACAGCATAGTGAAATTATAAAAAAGTCCAATGTGACTGTTTGTCAGTTTTAGGTAAAATGTTAAAAACTACTCTGCGGTAGGGAAACATTTTGTAACGTCCTAAAGCTTTTTATCGATGTTACTGTGTCGCATAGGACGGGAGGTTAAAGTTCAAGACCTCTTAAAATAAAGAGTGTCCAATGAAAAACGAAGAATAGCAAATGGAGAGCAAACCACATTATGCGTTGTTGAATGGATCAGCCCCGTGTTTTTTCCCAGTGAGCCCCGATTTGTTCAGACATATGCTTTAAATCCCCTCCACTTCAATTAAACCCGTCTGGGTAGCCCGCGAGCCACTCATGATTATATTTTCCGGATGTGGAATAATTACGTTTTAAAACCTCTCAATTGAATATTTTTTTACTGTTTATTTCCAATACTTTTTGATATGCACTTTTAAGCACAATACTAATTCTTTTTCCCCCTGGCTTATTTTCTTTCACTAAAACTGACAACATAAAAAAATACGAATTTTCTTATAATTGAATCACCGATGGGCCGTCAAGCAAATGTTGCTCGTACCCTCCGTGGGGTGTCAGTGGGATTAAGATGAATGCAGAGTGCGTGGCAGAGAGTGCTTTGTGTCAGGGAGACAGAGGATTAAACAGCCCTAAAAATTGAACCCCCGGGTCAGCAACGAGTCACATTCTTATTACAATGACACACACCGGAAGAGTGACGTGATGCAGGAGCTTTCCAGCAACAAGTGGCAGAATTCAGGGAGGTCTACTTCTTTTTTTTTCTTTTTTTTTAGGAAAAATTAGGTTGACCGTGAGAATATACGTTGGAAAATGTACTTCAAACATCCTAGCTTGGACAAATTAAACGAAGAGGCTACTTAGTCTACATATAATTTACGATTTTTTTACTGACGAAAAAATCGCAACCATAACTATTAAAGCATGTCTTTACCAAAAAAATATATTTTGTGTGTGCATACTTGTGATAATTTCTATACAAATAGGTGTCAAATATGATTTTTTTTAACCTGGTTATTTAAAAAGCCATACATTTTTTCTACACATATCCCCCCATTTATAAGATCACTAAAATATTATGGATTCTCGTCGGTAGACAACATAACTGTTCTTGGCAACATGGATTTGTATTCAGGCACACAAAGAGCACGACCCAACACGGGCACGCGTCCAACAGACTGGGAATCTCACCCTATTCACCTTCACAACTTCTTTTATATTAGAAAAACACTAACTGCAACATCTCACCGTTAAATCTACAATAGCCAGAGACTCCGTGCGAGTTTTAGCCCAGTAAAATTGTCGAAACTGGCTTGTATTTTGTCATTTGTAAAACGCCGATCCTTCGCGCTCGCTGTCCTAAATGTTCCTAATTAGCATCGGATTTATCATACCCCTGCATATTTTCTTGCCTCCTCAGAAAAAGCTGGTTACCGTTCTGCCACGGAAGATTACGGAGACAGATTGCAGAGAACGACTGTGCGGCGGCAGATTAGGGGGGAATAGAAACAGCAACCGGGCCAATAAATTTCTAGTGCAGCCCTTATCGTGCAATTACACGTTGACGCGTTTAACAATCTAGCGGTCTTTTCCCCTAATCCACAAACACTCCAAGAGGCGCGCGACGTTTTGTGCTATAGTGGTTTTAGCATCAAGACGTGGTTAAATATTTACCGAATAAACCGTTCTAACATATGCACATATATTTTAAATGACAACTTTTCTCTTAGGGAAAGAACTGTAGCTCAACAAAGTAATGCGCAAAGCAGCGCATGCATAGGTCATGGGATCCATTCTGAGAAAACAATTTACTTTGATATTTTCCTTGGAATGAAACGTCTAAATGTAAATTGAACTCTATTCCCACATTTAAATAACCACAACCAAATCTGCATTATTTTATCTAGCTACTTAATGGGGTTAATCTGTAGTACAGTAAATCGGTTGGACAAACAGGACCATAGGAGTTTGAGAGACTTGTCTCTCACAGACCCTCTTACTTTGTCCTGTTAGCAGTGTCCGCCTGTGCGTGGGTCCTGCTGCGAAGCGATTGTGAGAGACTCTGTTGGAATTTGGCAGCGTGGCGGCTTTGGAACGGCGCCCCACGCTGACTGTCATTCAGCGGGCCTGCGCGACTAACCACTGTGCCGTTGGGAAGTGTCGCTCATCCGTGCACTCATTGGCCTTACAAAGCTGATTACAAGCATCAGCGAATTCCTGAAGGCAATGAGAGGCGATGCAGGTGCACGGGAGAGGGGAATCTCCTCACTGGAACGTGCATGGATGTTGCTGAAAGTTGTGAACATTACGAAGCTTCACACATCTTTGAGATCATAAACCCCATCGTACGAATAATACGAATTAGCCACCTCATAAAATACTTAGACGAATTGCCATGAGATTTGAATAACATTTGAATGATCAATTTGAAAAAAAAAATAGACTTAAACCACCTGCAGTGATCCAACAAAAAAGAACAATAAACAGTTAAAACTGCTGCACCAAAAGTTTTGTTTTACGTTATTTTGCAGGTGGTGCTACTCAAAGTAGCAGACTGCTTTGGCCTGTGAGGTACTTTTATAAACTCTTTAGGTACAAAAGTGTACTTTTTGAAAGGGTACAGCCCAAGTGACAGCAGCATATTTTGTCCTTATTCTATAAACCAGTGTCTTGGGGCCACTATGGGCCCTCAGCAAACTTTCAAGAGGGACTTGAAATGACAACAATTAAAATATGCTAAAACAACTGTGTTTGGTTATTTTTGAATATATATATATGCCCAGCTCTAGAATATTTTATTCTGTAGAAATTGTGATTGGGGGGCTTCAAATATTGTTGTGGGCAATGGGAGGGCCTCAAAGTCAAAAAGGCAGCCAAATCAGGCATATTCACTTTGTCCTGTCCCGTTATAAAAGAATACAATCTTCTATATACTAAATAATTTCAAAATATTTTCATAAGAGATTTAACATTAATTTAAAGGAGTTACATATACAGTGATCTTTTGATCTCTCAAAAGGAGATTTGTCACCTGAAGGCTGTCACCCCACTGTCACTCGCTGATTAACAGACAAAAGAGGTCTCTCCCGGACGGTCTGTGGCACCCAGTCAACCAAAACCAACTATGCAAATGGCCCGGAGAAGGCGAGAAGATGGCGAACAGTGCTCTCGATTGTTCCCTAGATCTCATAGTTTTCCTGTGCAGCTGCATCGCTGCAGTTTCCCGGGACACTAGTTTGCCTTCGTCAGCAGAATCCTAATAGGATCCGAAACTGTTATCCCAAAGAGAAAAAGGATTTTTTTATATGTTGTGTTCTAACTTTCGGTCTACCAGGAACAAATCTTACTTTATTATAGAGAATAACCACATGATGTCATTAACCATGGATGTGGAGCTGTCCAGGTGCTGAAATCATCAGTTTGAAACATGTAGAGTTCCTTTAACATTCATGCAAATCAGAACCAATTTATTTTAAATTCCTGCTCAAACAATGATTTAAAAAAAAGAAGTTTGCTAAATGTTGATAGTTAGTTCATACACTTCAAAAATGAAATGTTGGGGAAAATGTGTCAACGGGTTGCACACATTTTGTTTAAACTACTCGATACAATCATATAGCCCTATGTTACATTTCAAACCATTTGTTTGTTAGTTAGTTAGTTTGGTTGGTTGTTTGTTTGGTATTTGTATGCTTGATTGTTTGGTTGGTTGATTAATTGATTGATTGTGTTCTAAAAATATATCAGAACCAGAAGTTCACTGACTTGTACTTGGCCACTTATTACTTTCATACCTATCTAATGGTGCCAGAACAAAAATAACCCATAATACAGTACATAATACTGTACATGGCAACATCCTCAGCCAATAAGTTGCCAGTCTGTTATTCATCTGTTAATTTAACACAACAATGTTATGTTGGCTAAACAAATAATTTTTAAGTAAAGCTGTCAAGACTCACTTTTTTGTTGAATGAATCAAATAAATTGTTTACATTTTTAACTTGATTTTTTTAAAGTAATCTCAACAAGAAATGATTAACTTTGGCAAAAATGAAAAAAAACAAAAAATCAAGAAAAATCAGCAAATGTCTTTTGTTAGCAAGGTCTGTTTCTCCCTGATTTTAGCATTCTGTAGTGCTGACAACTTAGTTTTTCCAGAAATGGACAGACAGGGAACATGTCTGGCTGAAGTTGAACAGGTACGCAAAATACTGCTACAGTATAATGGCTCTCGCTCCCTCTTTTACCCCTCTACCATTTTCAGTTGACTGCAATTTGCGGTTGGCCAGTGGGTAAAACCTCACCTCTCCATTGACTTTTGGATTTGGTCGAAGCTGCCAAAAAATAAAAGGTTATAAATTAGCCCCATTTGTGATGCCTACTTCGTAATTCAGTGATGTCTCCCTTGAGGTGCCAGTGGGTCAGGGTACATAAAAACAGCCGTAACATTATGTTTCCAAGGCGTGGGGCAGTTTATCATAATGAGAGGATGAAGTCATTCCTCTCGAGTAGTTACATATGAGCACCATTTTGTCCTGTCTTACCTACACTACTGTCTCAAATGGGCATGCAGCCCTGTGGGTATAGGTGTCCAATGTTTCTCCAGCATCTAATCCTTATGCATTTCATTCACCATGCATGATTTTTCCAACTGAACATACAACTACTGTGATACTGTGCAATACGAAATTAATTGAAACTAACAACCTAATAGTTTAAAGATATTAGTCCCTTTCACAAATACAGTCTTTACTGGTAATTTACTGGTAAATTGCAGTTAACAGAATATGTGTGAACAGAACCTTTCCGGTAAATCAGTGCTCCCAATTTACCAGTAAGACAGGTTGTAAGATTAGCAGTAATTTACCGGTAAGCGCTATGTGTGAACGAAAAATATAGGATTACCGGCATTTAGAACGGACGACGTCAGACCGCACTGACAGCTTCGGGCCAATCATAATGTTTTAAAACAGATGACGCGTTTACGCCCAGACTGTTTACGGACGTTTCCACACATGCGGTGCTTGAAAGTCGAGCACACCTGAAGTTTACGTCCACATTTCTTCAACAAAGTTGTTTAAAACATCTTACTACCTACTTGCCGAATTGCCGACGTCCTTAGCATGCCCTATGTGAAGCATAATGTGCAAAAAGTACTGTTGTTTAAAACGCCATCGGTTTGACGTCGCCTCAGGCAATGTTGTTTGGTCATGAGCAACTTCTGTTTACCACAGACGTGAAAACAACAAAATACGGACCGTGGATATGAACGACGTGGATTGTTTACAAATACAACACTGAGCTCGCCGCGTCCCACAGGTAGGCCTACTTCCGCTTTCTCAACGAATTTACCGGTATTTTGATACTGATGTGTGAATGATGTCTTACTGGTAAAAAGACGGAATGTCACTGCGTGTGTGAACAGCACATTTTTGAATTTACTGGTAAATTCATTCTGGTAAATTCATGGTAATTTACCAGTATTACTGTGTGAAAGAGGCTATTGGCTGTTAACAATGTTAAATGTTTTAGAATAATAGCATATATTTATTAAGAAATTAAATGCAGATTCTGCTAAAGACTTTCTGAATTTGTTTGGATGAGTCTAAAAGAAAATGCTTGATTCTAGAAATAATTGAAACAGCAGTTTTAAAATGTGAAATGTCACCATTTTCTCTTAAATGGTTTCATTGTAGTTATTCCTCATCAGCTAGATTTTAGTTATCAGATGTGTCTAAATTGTAAGCATTAATGATATGGTTTGGTAGGGGGTTAAGTAGAAATAAAGCAAATGAGGAAAGCTTGCAATTTTGGTATAAAGGAGAAGGATGAAAATAAATAATAAGTATAAAAAGGAACCATCTCTGATGCCAAGGTCCATCCTCAATGCACCTCACATTGAACATCTCTATCAACACACGCTTTAAACTCTATCTTTGTTGTTTTCTTTTGTCTGTTTGACTTTTATTTGACTTTTTTGTAAAGTTTAAAGCCATTCTTTGCTGTGTTTTGGTGAACCTGCACTGTAAAAAAATTCCGTAGAAATTGCAGCTGGGTTGCCGGTAATTTACCGTAGTTTTAAATGTATGTTTTTAACTGGCAAAATTTTGTTCAAAGTTAAATGAACATTAAACATTTACAAGTCTTTGTCTTTATAGAGTAAAACTAAAAAAACAGCATCAAGCAAAACATTCTGGGAAACAAAATCTGAAGCAAAAAACAGAAAAAGGTTGATGATGACTTCTGGTTCCCAGAATGCTTTGCGTGAGGCTGTTATTGTATAGTTTTATTCTGTAAAGACAAATACTTGTAAATATTTAAAATTGACTGAACTTTGAACAAATTCTTGCCAGTAAATTACATAAATGTAAATCTACGGTAAATTACCGGCAACCCAGCTGCAATAACATTGTAATTTCTACGGATTTTATTTACAGTGTGTAAACAACGCGTGAAGAATCTGCAGTGTTTGCAATTTATAAAACACAGAGGTGTTTTGAATTCTGTATATTATTTTCTTCATATTGTTATCGTAAAGCTTTAAATGGATGTTCAGCGATTACACCCAGGTCACACACACACACAAGACAGTTTATCCCATATAATCTGCGGTCGAGTCTCAATCTGGAACCTCTTTGATTCTTTAAACTCCAAACCAGGGGTCTTGTTTCAGAGCAGCGGAGCCATATCTGTGCCGCTTGACACAATGAACTTGACAGACAACCAGATTTTCCTGCTGAGGTCTGGTTAGGGTTACCCTGGGCTTATTATGCTGTTTGAAAGAGAACAGGTAATGGAGTCCGAGGTGAGGTGGAGGAGCGCAGACTGCGCCCTTTATTCAACTCTGCCTTGCTTACCTGAAACTCAGGTAATTGCCGTGGCTCTATTTCAGACACTGTTTACCCCTTGAGAAACAATCATATGATCAGTCTGCCCTCACCTGGGGCAAAAAGAGCACAGAGCTCTCTACCCCTCACTATCATTGTCACGTCTCGGGTTCAGTTTTGTCTGCCACACCTCTACTATGAAAACAAAGTTGCACATGGCAGTCACTAGGCCTCAGATAATGACGAGCTTCAGTCGCTAAAATAACCGATTACAGTACGATTCTGTCATTTGCCAGAGACTATGTGTTGTTACAGCATGCTTTATCTGATCAGGGAGTTAAAAAGCAGAGAAAGAAAGAGAGGCATGGAGAAAGAAAACGAAAACCGTTTTCTAGCCCGTGGCGATAGCAGACCTCTTGTATTCTTGATCGGTATGCCTCTATTTGACTGTAACTATTTCCAGACCTCCTGCCTGCTTGGTTTGCCTATAGTGCGAGCCGAGCCACAATAGCGTCCCGCCGCGCTACTCCGGCTGCCTTCATGCTTTCAGGCAGAGCAGAGCCTTGCTGCCGTGGTGATTCATTATTCTGTTGCCCCCGGTGACCGGGAACAGGCCAAGCCCCCTCCTGCCAAATAGACCACTAAGTGGCAAGAAATGAAATGAGTGACATTTCCTAAAAGTTCTGACCTTTGTTTTCCCATTGAGTCAGCTGCAATGTTGGGGAAAAGTAGAGCACACTGGAAGTATTGCACACACACACAATTAGTTCCCTTTGCTGTGCTGTGAGAAAACTTTATGTGAAGGAAAATAATTTAAATATTGATAGTGATGGCATTTGTGGTATTGACTTCAATTGAAACACTGCAAAAGTAAAATTATATATTACTGGTTCCTTGTAAGTGTGCTACTTACTGTAGCCATTATCTTACACGCCAAAGTGAACTTCTGGTCTGTATTTATTTATGAGTCTGACTAGTGGCTAAACTGATTTTTTAAAACAAATACATTTGTACGAAAATAAAACAAAATTTTGAAACAAAATGCGAAAATAATATGTCTTGGTTTGCTTAAGACAAAGGGAATTAAGACAATAAGCATGGATCACAACTGTGCGGAGAGATTTGCCAGGCATGAATTCAGGAACCTGTTTAGATTAATTTTACACATTAACATTAGCTCAGTGTAATAGTTGATATGCATTATATGGACGAAGGTAATTTACTTGTCATTTATTTCGCCTGTTTAAACAAACTTTTGTAAAAGGACCCTGTTGTTATTGAATTTTATCTGGAAGTTTACCGGAAGTTGCGTTTAGTCCACAAAAGCCGTTTGTTTATGTTGTTGCTGCTGAAATGTCTCATAATCTAATAATGAGATGAGCTGCATCAAAGTTTGACTTCAATCATTGTTTTTACCTTAAAGGGACACTCCACTTTTTTGAAAATATGCTCATTTTCCAGCTCTCCTAGAGTTAAACATTTGATTTTTATCGTTTTGGAATCCATTCAGCTGATCTCCGGGTCTTTTAGCATAATTTAGCATAATCCATTGAATCTGATTAGACCATTAGCATCGCGCTAAAAATAACCAAAGGTTTTTAATATTTTTCCTATTTAAAACTTGACTCTTCTGTAGTTACATCAAGTACTAAGATCGACGGAAAATTCTGGCGTAATAATCAAGGACTTTGCTGCCTTTACATGGCTGCAGCAGGCGCAATATTACGCAGTGCCCGAAAATAGTCACCTGCCATTGAAAGTTACTAAGGGGACTACTTTCGGGCAGTGCGCAATACAAATGGTCTAATCAGATTCTGCTAAGCTATGCTAAAAGTGGTACCACTAGAACCGGAGATCAGCTGAATGGATTTCAAACTGGTAAAAATCAAATGATTCACTCTAGGGGAGCTGTAAAATGAACATACTTTCAAAAAAGTGGAGTATCCCTTTAATTTCACTTTTTGACATGACATTACTCAGTCAATATTATATTTTCACAGAATGTTCTTTACATTATGTAGGATGAAATGGTATATCACAAAAATGACTTTAACTGGGTTTTCACATACTGGGTCACATTATATAATCCCCTTACAAAAATTAACCATGTTTTTTTTTGTGGTAAAAGTGTAGTAACCATGTTTTTTTGTGGTAATCATGTTTTTATTACAGTTACTATTACTATTACTATTTTTTTAACTGTAGTAAAACTATGGTTAATTTTCATAAGGGTCGATATAGACTACAGTATATAAAATATGTAAGGGACAATGTATAGGCTGATATGTGTGATCAGGACCTGAGGCAAAGTGGAGGGTCTTATATCACACTAAAGGGGCTTATTTTGCGATAACAACCTGCTGCCTGTACATTCTTGCGCTTATTATACGGCTATTTACCTCATAATTAACTCATTACCTGCCACTGACGAGTTATCTCGTCAATTAAGAGAAAACATTTGCATGAAAAAACGTGTTCCTGATGAGTTTTTATGGTAATCTGTAATACCGCAATTATCTACTAGATGGCGCTCTTACCCAATTTATAAAAAAAAACTGAAGCAAAATATTATTTATTAATTTTACACTCCGTGTATGTTCAGCCTTATCTCAAGAGAATTCATACATATTTTAAGAGTTGGCTATTCATACGAATTTAATCGTGCAAAAACGTACAATTTTCATGAAAAAAACAACAACCAAACCCCTAACCCCAACGTCACAGGGGTCAAAGCAAATCGTACCAAAACTTATGAATGTGGTTGAATGTGGTCGTATGAATAAATACGAATTAGCGAACTCGTAAAATATGTTCGAATTCTCGTGCGATAACGTTGGTATGATTTCATTCTGAATCTGATCTCTAACAAAATTTCTTCACAAAAATTCAATTATTTCAGCAAAATATTTTTGAAGGGAAAAAAACTATTTAAGAGTTTATAAACAGAGAAAAAAAATAAAGATAGAATTTTTTTTCCCCATTTTGTTTGTTTATTGTTTGTTTGAAAGCAAATGGTCTGTTCTTTCATTTGATATATTTGTATGTTTATATATTTTTAGAAGAAAATTTTCCTGGAAGGCATTTTGTGAAACTTGTGAAAATCAAAAAATTCTGGCAGGAAACTTTCCAAAAAAAGCTGGCGGGGAATGAGTTATGGTAAGGAATATTAAATATTTATTTGAAATATTTTATTTGCTTATTTTTAACGAATGCAGACTTTCCAAGAGAAAAAAACTTTATTTTTCAAATGAAATGCTTTTGGTTTAACCATTTGTAAATATAATGTCATATATGTTATCAAAAGACATATTTATATTGAATTCAAAAATTTTCGCACTATCTGGGTTACAGTGTGTTATTAGTTTTGAGCGGTTGTTATATTTTAATAACAAACCTGCAAATGTGGAGACTGGCCAATCAGAATCAAGCATTCCAATGAGCTGTGTAATAAACACGTTTAGGGGTGAGGGGAATGTGTTTAGTAAGGAATAATTGACGACGGGCCATTGAATTATAAGAAAATAATGCACACCCAAGGTGCAATGCGTCACGACGCGAGGACCGGAGTCAATTATTCCTCTTATACCACGGTTACCACAGACAGAATTAATGCATGCCCACGGAACATTTCTCAGCCAATCAGAATACAGCATTCAACAGACCCGTGGTACAAAATTTCGATAAAATGAACAAAACCCCCTAACAATAGGCCACCTCATTTTTTATGCAAAATATGTAATCTCTTCTTATATGTTTCTTTTTGGGGTCAACACAATGCATATGTTTTCATAAAGGTTCACGTAAGGATTTCATTAGCTTCCAAAAATGATGCAAGTTGCTGATTTTATAAAAGGGTCACGCCTAATCCGTTTTAAAAAGAAGTAGCCTATGTGACAAGAATGTTAAATGCACTTTTTGACACACGCTTTTGTTCTTCAAGCTCTCGTCGCGGTGGACTCACACCTGTGTGCTAGAGAGTCCAGATTGGTGGCACGTTATAAATGACGCAGATACCAGTCGCGCCATACCTCTACGCTGCGTGCGTCTCGAATCTGACCTGCGGTCGCCACTTTAAGCCGCTGACTCCAGACCGCGATAATTAACATCCTGACTGCCCACCAAAGCCACAGAAATCAACCTGGCTATAGAGGCTATGGCTGTAAGGACTGCTGGGCGAGATCTGTCGGTCACATGGCGGCGTTCACCCGTCGAGCTTGGACCGGCGCTAATTGGTTGACTAATTGAACTCCGCGTGAGGCTGCGCTACGTTCTCGGGAATCATCATGTGTTTTAGATTGTGAAAGTTTTCTGAACCATTAACTATTGTTTTGTATGGCTATTTCATAATTCCCCTCCCTCTCTGCCCTATTCATATTGAAATGTTAAATCTTTATATAAATTTGAAAGACTTTTATAGACTGCATTTCACTGGTCAGCTACTGTATGATGGGAGTTTACATCAAAATAAACTTCACCAAATTTTCTTAATGCATCTAAACCAGCCTCAAGTCTGTTTTCTAAATGCTAATTTGTTTATATCTCTTTTTCATTGAGCATGTGACTACCCGCATGAAATAAGATCACAAATTAAATGAATTCTTGAATGAAGTCTTAAGAACTAGTCTGACCAACAAGCAGTTAGTTAGGGCCAATCAGTCTTAAAAAAAAGAAAAGAAATAATGGCTAACTCATAAGATTAGTCTAAACAGTTTATGCAACCAGACACAGGTTAGAAATGAGATTAAACATAGGATTACGGAGACTTGCGCTTAAATATCTTGCTTTGATAAGACATTTTAACAATATATTTGTGACCAGTCTGTGAAGACCGAGCTCAAGTCATTTTTTTTACTTTACTTATAAAATCATCCTACAAAATGTAAAGAACATTATGTGAAAATATACCTTGATATCTTTAATATTGACGTAAGGCCATGTCAAAGATTGAAATCAATGTAAAATAAAACTATCCTAATCTCATAATTTCTTATTATAAGACTTGGATTGCACAAACAGGGTCACATATGTCAATGTTTTTTGATGTGACAAGATACCAAAGTCTCTCTCTCTTTCTCTCAGTTGTGTTTTGGCATCTCAGCACTGAAGAGGATTCTGGAAGTTTGTCTGCCTTTGACAAAGAAGCAGTGTTTGTGAGATGGTCACATTTATGTCCTTCATACAAGCCTCTTCAGCAACTTATCCCGACCTCACTGTGACCAAAACAACTCATCAGGTGACATTCTACATGAGTTAGAGGAAACTATGTGTAGTAATGTAAATGTGTATGTTGTTGTTTATTAGCATCACCAATCTATTTTTATAAACTAGAATATCAAACTTGAAGTTGGGTCTGTTTTGATGAGTTAGCAGTAAATCATTTAGGGCCAGATTTACTAACAGCTTGCCATGATTTTGTCGCTAAATAACATTATCGGGATTTAGTAAAGACACGCAGTGGATAATTAATGCTGAAAAGGTGTGGTCTAGTTATTTTTGCATATACATTTCTAGGAGTTTACCTTTCAGACGCAAAATTTATGGGAGATTA